>NC_037678.1:1694473-2020428 GCF_003255815.1 Theropithecus gelada | reverse complement strand
GGAGGAGGAGGAGGAAGAGGAGGAGGAGGAGGAAGAGGAGGAGGAGGAGGAAGGCGACACCGAGCAGCGGGCGGTGGGGGGGCGACAGGCGGAGGAGGGGGCCGGGGCCGCGCCGGACCCCCCCGCGCCGCCCGGCCGTTGCGCAATCCGCGGCCCGCCGTCCGGGCCCTGCTGGCGGTGCGGCTCCGGGGGCGGCGGCGGGGCTGATTCATGGGGCCGCGGCGGCCGCCCCCCCGCGCCCGGGCCCCCGGCGCCCCGCAGCCAGCGATGGTGGCCGAGTGGTCGGAGCGGCGGCCGCCGCGGCCGGAGACTTTCTGCTAACCTCCCCGCCCCCGCCCGCCCCCTCCCCGGCGCCCCCCTCCCCCCCCGCCCGCTCCCCTCCCCCCTGCCCAAAAAGACACAAATCGCCTCCCGGAGTGGCGCCTCCAGTCGCGGCGGAGCGCGGCGTTGGCGGCGGATGGAGGGCGCGAGCGGGCGGCCGCGGAGGCTGCACCCGGCGGGGCGCTGATGCGGCGCCTGGACCTCAGCTGCGCGACTTCGGGGGCGTCGGCCGAGTTGGGACTCCGCGATGCAGCTCCTGAAGGCTCTCTGGGCACTGGCAGGGGCCGCGCTCTGCTGCTTCCTGGTCCTGGTGATCCACGCGCAGTTCCTCAAAGAAGGTAATTGTCCCTGGGCGCGCGGACCGGTCCCCCGGCGCAGTCCTCCGCGCTCTGCCAGGCTCGCGGCGGCCCCGGCGCCCGACCCGGCTTCCAGCATGTTCCGCTGCCTCCACGCTCGGCCGAGGCTCGTGGAGCGCCACTGCGGGCCCGGAGCGGCCGGCTGCGCGACCCTGATAGGAGTCCGGCCCCCCGCGGATCTCGCCGACGCGCGCCCATCGGGGCTGACCGGCAAGGCGCAGGATCCGGGCGCGCTGCGTCCTCGCTTCCTCTCGCGCCGACCCGGATCCCCGACCCAAGCCGAGGCTGCCGTTCCCATCCCCTGCCCCACACCGCTCGGTGGCAGCGGCGCCCGCCCGCACGCCGCGGGCCCTCGGTAGATGGCACCAGCGCTCCACGTTGGCCGGCCGAGTTGGGGCGGGAGCGGAGCTGGGACGCGCCAGGGTGGGCACCGGACTGGGACCCGCGGGCGTCGGGGAAACCGGCCTGCGCACCCGTTTCCCAGGGCCCAAGCCGCCTTCCAGCGACCCATAGGCTCGGGAAGCAGGGGCTTGGTCACCCGGGTGCGCAGGTCCCCGCACCAAGTTCTGCCCCTGCCCTCTTGGTCTCTGCTAGACTGCAGGGCAGTCTGGGACTATTGAGGCGCCCAGGGCAATGGTTGGACCCTGGTAGCTAGAGAGGCCCTTTGGACTGGGAAGCATCTTACTGGGGGTTTGGGGGCAGGGCCACACCTCCTCTGATGGGAGGTCTGTCGGCTCCAGGCACCCCAGATGCACTCCTGGAAACTTCCTGGTTTCGGGGCCAGACTCCCTTTGCAGGGCTGCTGGTGCACAGCGGGATCAGCCTGACCTGTCATAGCAGACTGGGGGCAACTAAGTCATTGGCCTCCCCCGGGGCACCCCTGCTCATGGTTACTGGTGTTCTGGCACACAGGCTGGGCCAGCTTCGCCTGGTGCTCCTCTTGGTCCGCTGGGAAGGCTGAGCACCGGAGGGCGCCTGTGTGGCTGGTAACGCGCTGGGTTCTCATTAGCTCTGGGCTCCTGCAAAGGAAGGGCTTGCAACATTCAGCTGCTTCCCTGACTAATTAATAAGGCCCTGGAAGCTTGGGGAAGTAGGTAGGTGCAGGAGCCTGACCCCAGACCCTGTGACCTCCACGGGCCTGGTGTCCGCTTCCCTCCCTTGCTGTTGAATGTGGGCACCAAGTACAGAGGAGGACCAGGTCTGAAGGGAGAGTAGGCTACCCCAGGACTCTGCTGCGGGCTTGGCCTGCCAGCCCGGGCTTGCGGGGACCCTTGCCGAAGTGGGAGGCCCAACTTCTTCCTGCTGCCTTACTGACCCACTTCAGGAGTGGGTGGTTCTGCCCTAGGGCAGTGGCCCTTGGGGCCGGGGAGGCCATTGTTCCTGCTGAGGAGTCGTTGGGTCCAGGCAAGCCCGCGAGGGGTGTCCTCCGCTGGTGTCCCCTGCCAGGACGGTGGGAGCCACCCCTGGTGCGTTCCAGGCACCTGGCGAAGGGGTCCCTGCTCTGCTGGGCCTGTTTGTGTTCCTGCTGCAAGTTCTCTGCCTCTCTGGCTGATCTCGAAGTCTCTGGGGGATTGGCTTGCAGAAAGGGGGTGCATGTGAAAATTTCAGTGTTTCTCTAAGTGCCCAGCTGCGTCTTGATACTCTGTGACGAAGCAAAGTTCCACGGACTTTTAAGCTGTGAGTTAGTAACAGGGGGGAGCTCCTGGCCATGTGGCCGGCCTGTGACAAGGGCTTCCTTTCTGCCTTGTCCTTCGGCACTGACCCAGTGCAGGTGCCTCCCAGGACTCTCCTCTCCCCCTGAGGCTCCAGGTCTAAAGGACTCTGTTTTTTGGCTAAGAAGAAAGAGTTTCTGTCTCTCAGATGGGAAGGTCCAGGTGTGGAGCAGACCCAGGATTAAATACTGGTTTTGTTCGCTGAGTGGAGTACTTTTTGTGGATTTAGCCATTCACAGAGACCTCTGTGTTTACCTTGAAGCAGACACTCGTGTGTCGGTGTTGTGGAAGACGGCGCAGTCATAGATGCAGAGGGGGTCAGCTGTACGCTGAGGGTACCGGTGCCTTTGGAAGAGCGACTGCAGGGTCCGAGTGTTTGTGCAGGCCCTCCGGACCTCCTGAAGTCCTGTCTCCCTGTCCTGAAGCGGTGGCCTTCACCACCCTGGGTTGAGCCCTGCTGCCTGTCTGTCTGGAAGGTCAGGACTTGGGCAGCCTCCCTGTCCTTGCTGAGATGCCTTTTTGGCCCCTTGGCGTCAGGAGCCCCAGGGGAGGCCTGGGGAACCAGCAGTGAGAGGCGCAGGGAGCGGGGTGGCGCACTCTGGTTCCTGGCTGATGGGCTCAGCCTGGGGCCACTCTCCTCCCAGCAGCCGCTGTCCAGCAGGAGGGAGGGAGCAATGAAGGCGGGTAGACAATTGTGACTTGTTGTCTGGGCCCGAGTAGGAAAGAGCTGTTTAAATTGCCATTTCCATGAATCTGTTTTTTTCAGGGGTGAAGAATGGGGGACCCAGGGAGCCATTTTTCCACACTTCTCCTTTTGTGTGGAGATAGAGGCCACCCCGTGGCTAATCCGTCCCCCTCTGGCCACTTTGGCTTCCAGTGTTTGCGGAGATGAATAGGGCTGTGAACCGAGAGAGAGGCAAATTGTGGTCCGTAATTGCAGCCTCGATACGTCCGAGCTTTGTGAGAACAGGTCCTGCCCACCGCACCAGGCCTGGCTGGGCAGCCACAGGCCTGGGAAGAAAGCAGGGCCGCAGTGTGGGGTCCGGCACTGGGGCCTGGGTAGCTGCTCATCTTGCCCTGTCGTCCTTAGGACACGCTGACTCTCCTCTGGGAGGGGAGAGCCATCCTTTCTTCTGAACTGCCTGGCACGTGCACGTGCTGTGTCTGCATGGAGTGTAGCTAACGTAGGGGACGAGGGCGGGAGTCCCAGGATGCTGATGGAAGAGCCGGACACTTCCTTAGGGCACAGATGACATGTGTCACGGAGACGTGAGAGGGAAGCCAGTGCTTTATCTCCATCATCATGTTTGGCCTCCAAATACGGAGTTAAGGAAACAGCGAGAAGTATAAAAATATTTTCCACCTCCCTCTTCCAAAGACTTTACAATATTTTTCTGGAAGTCTTGAGTCACTTGGACTCCAGCACTCCAGCACAGATGAGCAGGCTTTGGTGTGGATGCTTAATGTAAACAGAAGAATAGGAAAATACTTCAAAGAGGAAGGAGTGCAGCGAGCCTGGGCCACCCGGGGCAGGCCACAGCGCAGAGAGGTGTCTGGGCTTTGGGACCCAAAGGGACATGAGAAAGCCGGGAAATCATTCGGCCTGATCCTTTCTGAATGGGAGGGAGAACCCAGTGCCTCTTTGCCTTAAATGTGGATTTGAGGTTCAACTCTATCTCGGTAAATCCTTTTGGTGGCAGGGGAGTGCATGCGATGGCTTGAACGTGCTGTTCAAAAGCTTGTTTTGCAGGTTAATATTGAGAACTTTGCGTCCAGCGGCCCCGACACAGTGTACCCGGGCCTGGATTCCAGACGCGCTTTCGGAACCACTGTGGCGTGCCTGTCTTTGAGCAGCTGCTGGGAGGGCAGACTGTTGATCGAGTCAATGGGATTCAACTTCCATTGATTTAGTTAGCCGGCTCTTTCGGAAATGAGGCGTGCTCCTGCAAACCCGTGTGGCCCGTAACAAGGGGCATGCTCAACTCCGTGGAGGCAATTGACGGTGTATTAATTGTTGTGGCTCTGTGCGGTCATCATTAATTGATGTCGTCTTTGCAAGATTAGCGGCCAATGCAGAGGGTTCATCTGTCTGTTAGATGGACCAGTTTATTTTTTAAGAAATGGATAGAGAACTTCTTAGGAGACACAGCACAGTTCCCGGCCCTAAGACTTCATCAAAAATATGTGCTGAATGCATACAGCCATTCTGTCCCCGAGGCGTAGAGCCAGGGCTGTGGGTGGTCCATGATGGGTTGGGCGAGGGCTTGGTAGATGCCCTTGAGGTTTTCCAGAGCAGCAAGGCTGTTCTTGGTGAGGGCTCGAGGCTGCACCGGGCTCCATTCTGAGTGTCTAATGGTGGTGGAGGAACTCATTGCACGCGGTGTGTGTGGAAGGAGGAGGGAGTTGGGCAGCTCTGTTCTCAGTACTCACAGCCGGCTGTGCCCGCACACCTGCACCCAGTCTTGTTGTGGGGCGGCCCCGGCCCCCAGGCTCTGAGCTTGGAGCTGGCTGCTCATTTCTCCTGAGTGTCAGACTGCGTGTGGAGAGGTGCTGGGCTTTGTCTAGGGGCCCCGGGGGCTTCCCTAGCCCACTTCCTGGGTGCATTGTTTTTATGGCCCTGATGAGGTGTGCAGGCAGACAGGGTGCAGGGGCATCGCGGTGCCGGCCCCACCTGGAAGGTGTCCCTCAGCCTACCTCTCCCTGACCCTCCAGTAGACGCTGTTTGCAAGGCCAGGTAGTTGTGAATGGCTGCTGGGAGGGGTGGAAATGAAAAGGTGTTAAAAATAACCAACTCCTTTATCATCATTTACTATCATTTCTTGTGTGACACAGAATCTAAATAAAACCCACACTCACCGTAGTGGGATTCTCATCTGCTGTGCCTCTGACAACTGTAAAAGTTAGAATATGAAAGGACTGGAAATGGAGATGACTTCCAGACACAAGTTGGCTCATCGCAGCCTTGCTGGGCGCAGGAGTCCCAGCCTCCCAGGCCTCCCAGCAAGGGCTGAGCCAGTGCCTGCCGAGGGCCAGGCTGGCAGTGGATGGGGCCAGCTGGGGGTCACTCCCGCTGCACACTCGGGAGGATTGGATTGGGGCTGATCTTGCTGCGGGCATCCGTGGAAACTCATCAGTCTCCCATGTTGCTGCCATGCTGAGCATGGTGCAAGAAAGCCGTGCAGAGAATGGTTTTAGTCCTCACTCGGTGGTGTGGAGGTGGGTGGTTTTCGCCCGTCTCTGGGCATGCAGCACTGTAGGAAAGGGGGCACTGGTGAGGCCATGTCTCTGCCTGGTGGAGTGCTGGCTGCAGACACAGCCCAAGAGCCCCTGGGCCTGGAGAAGGCGGGGTTGGGGGACAACCTTCTTGGAAGGGTTCACTGCTGACATTTTCATATGTGTGCATATGTGTGTGTGTACATGTGCCTGCTTATGCGTAACTAAGTGCTCATAGGTGTTCGTATTGTTGTGTGTGATCTTAAATGTATAAACTACAGAATCATGCATTCTAAACCTCATTTAAAATACAGCCCCTTGGTTAGGGAGCAAGGCATGCAGGCGGTAGTGTTCCTGGAGAGGGGAGGGAGGCAGCCCTCACCTTATTTACACAGAAACAGATCGATCTGTGGCTGCACTGTGATCTGAGCAGACAGGAAACACAGAGCGAAGTACGCAGCTGTGGGTCTGCATGGAACATGTGACTGTTCGCTCACACAAGCACCCAGTGAGTGAACGGGGCTCCTTTGGCACCAACCATAGGACCCCATAGCCTTTGTACTGTGGGAGCCCTGACCTGGCTGTCGGGGCAGGCGGACCTTTTCTTTTCCTCCTCTTACGTGGACTCTGTGTGGGAGCCCACCTCGCCTAGAGACACGCACTGCGGTGCCCCCCCAACAGAGACACACCACACACTGCATGCTGCACACACACACACCACAGAATACACCACACATACCACACACCCCACATGCTGCACACACTACATACCATACGCTGCACACCGCACACATACCACACACAAAATACAGCACAGGCCACACACAAAATACACCACACGCCACACACAAAATACACCACATGCCACACACACACTACACACCACACACAAAATACACCACACACACATCACACACAAAATATACACACACCACACATACCACACACCAAATACACCACATACACCACACACCACACACACTACGCACCATACACAAAATATAACACAGACGCCACACACACACATCACACACAAAATATACACACACCATACACACACACACCATACATACCACACACAAAATATGCCACACACACCACACACACTTGTCACAGAAAATAAACCATGCAAACACACCATACATGCACACAACACATAACACACCACAAACAAAATACACTGCACATACACACACCACACACAAAATACACCACACACACACCATGTCGTACACACACCACATGCCACGCACCATGCACCACACAAAATAAACCTCACACACCACATACAAAATACACCACACACACCACATACACACACCCTCCAGACACAACACAACACACAACACAGAAAATACACCACATACACCACACACACTAGACACCACACACCACTCACAAAATATATCACACACACACCACACACACAGTGCACACACACCACACACAAAATACACCACACACACACACACCACATGCATGCACCCCCACACACAAAACATTACACATATTACACACACACCACACATAATATACCACATACACACCCCACACACAAAATACACCACATACACCACACACATTGGACACCACACATAACACTCACAAAATACATCACACAGATATCACACACACCACACACTGCACACCACACACACTCCACACACCACACACAGTACACACCGCACACACAGTGCACACCACACACATAGATACCCAAAATAAACCATGCAAACACACCATACACATGCACACACCACACCACACATAAAATACACATACATGCCACACACCACACACAAAATACACCACACGTACACACACACACCACACAAAATATATACATATCACACACAAAATACACCACACACACCACACATCACACATACCCCACATGTGATGCACCACACAGCACACAAAATACACCTCAAACATACCACACCACAGACATACACCACTCCCAAAATACATCACACACCACACACACAGAGCACAAATCACACACACATATCCACCACACACATCACACAAAATGCACTACACACACCACTCGCACCACATACACGCACCCTCCACACACCCAACACACCACACATCACACACACCACATGCCACACCACACAAAACACAGCATACACACGTACACAACACACAAAATACACCATATACACACCACTCACAAAATACATCTCACACACATGCACCACACACCACACACACAAAATACACCACATGGCACACACACCACACACAAAATACACCACACACAAAATACATCACACACCACATACACACACCCCCCACACAACACACAACACAACACACACGCCACATGCCACATATCACACAACATACACCACACACACACCACATTGCAAAATACACCACATACACCACACACACTAGATACCATACACAACACTCACAAAAAACATCACATACACACCACACGCCACATACCATACCACACAAAATACACCACACAGATACCACATACAACAAAATACAGCACACACACTAGACACCACACACACTATGCACACATACCATCTGCCACACATCACGCACACACAAAATATGCCACACACACCACAAATATACCACATAGACAACATACACAGAATACACCCCACACAACACATACACATACCAAGTATGCACACCACACACACACGATACACACCACACACAAAATACACCACACAGCACATACACACACCCCATAAAAAACACATCACATGCCACACAAGATACATCACACACACAACATACAAAATACACCACATACACCACACACGCTAGATACCACACACACACCACACACAAAAAACAATCACACCCCACATAGCACACACCACACACACAAAATACACCACACACACTAGACACCACACATACAGTATGCATTGTGCACACACAACACATGCCACACACCACGCACACACAAAATATGACACAAACAGCAAACATACCACATACACAACATATACACACACAGAATACACCACACACAACACACAAACAAAAAATACACCACATACACATACCAAATACGCATACCCTACCCACACACACACAAAGTATACAAACACGCCCCCACACAAACACATGCCAAGACATACACACACACATACACCACACACACCACTTACATGTCATACACACACATACACAGCCACACATCACAAACATGCTACACCCGTCACACATGTTACACTGCACACACACGGTACCCCAAATACTGCAGTCTGCAGCTCACCCCGTGGCCCGGCCTGTCTGCAGCTTACCCCGTGGCCTGGCCTGGCATATTCTCGAGGAGGGGAGAGGAGGGTGCACCCCAGCTTCGGCCTCTGCCCCTGCAGCCTTGTCTCCGTCCTCACCCAGACCCTGACCCTGGCCCTTGCCAGCTGGGCCTCTGCAGAGGCTTCCTGAGGAGGAAGGCACTGCCCTGCCCTTCACAGTGGGGGCCAGTGTGGCCCAGTGAGGTCTAGGGAGGGCGCAGGTCCCAGAGGACAGCAGGACAGGTGCAGCCGCGCGGCTCACTCTTCTCTCTGTGACCCCAGGCAGGGGCGGCGTGGGTGTTGCCTGGGCATTGCACACCCACCTCCCACTGCAGGCTGCGACGCCCCTCTTGCCAGCCTTGTGCTCGTCCCAAGGGTCACACCTGCCTATGCAAATGACCTTTGGGACAGGGAAGTCCACTTGCAGCTTGATACCAGGCTAGTGGCTGGGATTCTGGGACCCTCGCTCTCCTCTTTGCAGAAAGGGAATGATAAAAGGAGTGGAAGCTGGGGGACTTCCATGGAGGGCCCGTGACAGATGGCCCCAGTGACGACCTTGTTCAAAACCCAGGAGTGGCCCCTGCCAAGTGCTGAGCGTGTCTGTGGAGCAGATGAGGCCACAGGCACTGGCCACAGGACCACGCTGTCTGGAGAGGAATTCGCACACATTTGCAGGGGTGCAGGGCTGGTGTTCTCGGGATTTTGCCTGGCTTCTCTGGATCCCAAGGTCCTGGGCAGGTGGCTTGGCCCTGGTGGGTGGAGTCTTGGAAGTGCAATCTGGAGTCTTCATGCACAGCTGGGCCACCTGGACAGTGCCCATTGTGGTCTCTAGAGAGTTCCTCGAGGAGGCGGCCCCTTTCTCCAGACACTGTTGCAGGGGGCAGGGAGGGAGGCCTGCCCTGCATCCCCTGGATGGCAGGACGGGTTCCCACCACGTGTCTGGCTGGGCTGTAGTGTGCAGGGCAGCCAAAATGCACCCTTCAGGTAATCAGGGACCACCCCATATGGGGACTCTGGTGAGACCTGGGCCTCCACCTGGCCCCCTGTCCAGGGTGCACGAGCCAGGCCCGTGTTGTCAGCTGTGTCTGTCTGTCTGTGGTTTCCCTGTGGCTTCATGGCTGCGTGCAGGTCTCTCTTCATGACTTGGGTGTAGTCCTTAGGGTGTGGAGGCCGCTGTCAGCTGAGAGTGTTCTGCGGGTGGGTAGCTCTCCTTCCTCCCAAATTTGGGGTGACCTTCTGTGTGGAGCCCCGTGATGGTTTCCCATGCATCCCGGGGCTCTGGGACGCCGTGGGCACGAGTTCTGGAGGGGTCTGCACACCTAGGTTCATCTCCCAGACCTCGGAGTGGGCAGAGGGTCCTGGACTGCAGGGACCCGCCCTTCCTTGCAGCTCCTGTGCTTTGGTGGTTAAGGAAGGGCTGTGTCCTCAGCCACACTGGGAGCTGCTGCCCTTGCATGGCACAGGAGCAGCTGTTTGTGGGCAGGTCAGGCGTGGGCTGCAGGGGGGCCAGGCATGGGCTGCAGGGGGGCCAGGCGTGGGCTGCAGGGGGGCCAGGCGTGGGCTGCAGGGGGGCCAGGCGTGGGCTGCAGGCGGGTCAGGCGTGGGCTGCAGGGGGGCCAGGCGTGGGCTGCAGGCGGGTCAGGCGTGGGCTGCAGGCGGGTCAGGGGTGGGCTGCAGGCAGGCATTTAGGGAAGTCACGGCTCCAGGCACCAAGGAGGCAGTGGCTGCTGGCCCTGCCCTTTGCTGCGTTTCTGTGGACTCCTAGCTCAGGGGGGTCCCAGGATAGCTGGTGTCACCTGCAGTGGCCGAGGGGCACCTGGTCCTCTGACTGATGGGGCTGCTTGTGGGGTAGGCCAGGCCCTGGCTCCCTGGCCCTCAGGGCAGGGTGTGGCTCCCCCAGCTCCCCTGCCCTCACACACACCCTTCCAGCCACCTGCGTCAGCATGCTCCAGACACAGCCTTCTGCCCTTGACTTTTCTTCTTCTCCTTTTGTGTTTTAAAAATCAAATCCGCGCCTCAGAAGGCCTCTGGAGCTTGGAGGACCCACGCAGAGGCTGCCTTCTGCCTGCCCTCAGGGGCTGCTGAACTTCTCCCGCCCAGGCCAAACTTTCCATCTCAGCCCCCGCACTTTCCCAGCCAGGCCGGCTCTTCGTTCCTGCCCATTTTACTCCAGAAGGGAAGCGGGCAGGCCCGGGTCATCCTGCAGGAGCCAGGAGCCTCCTTGGCCAAGCTCCATCTGTGCATAATGGGTGCTCCAGTGGGTTGGGGGGTCGGTCCAGGGGAGAACTGGATGTTCACCAGGGGTCAGCATTGGCCTTGAAGTGAGGAGAAAGGTCATCTCGGCAGATAGGTGGCAAGGTGGTGAGCCCCTGGGGCTGAGCACAGGGGCCTCTGGTGAGAGGGGCCTGGCCGTGACCGCACTGACTGCTCTTTGCTGTCACCTCCTTTGCTCCTCAGGCCACCTGCGCAGAGGGTGTGATCCTTGCATGACTTTGCCATTGAGGAAATGCAAGGGCGGAAAGTGCGGTCTTGGCGGCAGCCCCAGAACCAGGTGCCCTCTCTCCCGACCTTGCTGCCTGGATGGGGCAGCGCCGCCTGTCCTGAAAAGCTCTGCTGAGGCATTGGGGGAAGGAAGGCATTGCTGGCAAGAGGAGGGATCCTTCAGAGGCTCTCGGGCAGGGTGGGTGCTACCCTCCAAGTTTACAGTGCTCCCTTCACCCTATCCCCTGCGTTGGACTCGAAGTGGGTCCCCCATGGATCGAGGCTGGTGGCTGCTGGATGTCGGGGCTGGTTTCTGTGGGTTGTGACAATGGTCTCTTGCTGTGACAGTGGGGACCTGTGGGGGTGGGAGCATGATTCGGTGCCACCTCCCTGCCTCTGTGGCCTCCCAGCTGGGGCAGGGCAGGGCAGGGCCCGGGGGTTCTAGAAGGCCCTGGGTTCAGGTGAGTCGGTGCCCTGGGGGACGCTCCTGGCAGAAGACTCAGGAATCCGTGGGAAGACCGGTCCCCAAGACCATTCCAGCTGGACGGCGTGGAGGCAGCCTGGCCCCCACGTGATCTTCCCGGGGTCTATTCAGAAGAGGTCATGGATCCTTTACAATACACACTCTTCAAAGCCAGCCTCTGCCTCGGAGAAGGCGGATTTTATTAGCCAGTTACTTTTCTTCTCCTCCGATTACAGAGGCAGCCAAGCAGGCCTCTGATTCGCTTCACTGGTTGAAGAACACAGATCTTGCTTATAAATAACTCTGCGCTTTGCAGAACCGGAAAATCCATCTTCAGACCCTCCTGTCCCCAGGGAATGCCTGCACAGTGACAGCTCCCTGCTCCTCCCGCCGGCTGCCTTGGGGACAACCTTGATAGACACGCCGGCCTCAGTTTGGCATGCACATATTGAGTACCTGCTGTATGCCCGACATGAGCTGCTTGCTGGCGGAAGGTGACCAGGGGGTGGCTGGCTGGGGGTTGGTGGGTCTCATGGGATCATTTATGTGAAAAGGCAGAGTAAGGACTTGAGTCGGTGCACCTGTGAAAAGTGTACACCTGTGGGGTCGGTTGGAGGTCCCCAAAGACAGAGCCACCTGGAAACCCAGCGTGCCCTCTCATTTGGAAAAGGGGCCTTTGCAGATGTAGTTAAAGTCAGGATCTCAAGATGATGGGACCTTGAATTAGGACACACTCAAAGTCCAAAGACAAGTCCTTAGAAGGGAAGAGAAGAGAAAAGAAGCAAACAGACGGGAGAGGGGGCCTCGTGAAGACGCAGCAGGGGCTGGAGTGATGCGGCCACACACTGAGGAGCACCCGCAGCCACCAGGAGCTGGAAGAGGCGGGAAGGATCTTCCCTGGAACTTTGGGAGGAAGCGCAGGCCCGGAACACCTTGATTTCCAACTTCTGTCCTCCAGAACTGTGAGAGCAGAAACTCCTGTCTCTAAGCCACGGGTTTGCGGTGATGTGTGACGCAGCCAGAGGAACCGGATATAGCAGGCACAAGCCGAAGATCTTGTCCCAAGGGATTGCAGCCCACATGTGCATGCATGTGTGTGTGTGTGTGTGTGTGTGTGTGAGTGCGCATGCGTGGGGGTCTCCAGGCAGCATGGCTGGCGGATGGAGCCTGGGTCTGATTCGGGTCCACCTCATCTCAAAGAGGGCCCAGAGGGGACAGATGCTTTGTCAGCACGAAGGGGAAGATCTAGATGCCCGTCCTGGAGGTGGAATGCCATGGAGGCGAGGGCTCTTGAGTTGGGGGTTAAGGAAGAAGCTGGTTTTCCTGAGGAGATCGGGGTTAGGGTGGCCAGCCCAGAAATTCTTAACACTCCTCCTCACATAAATTCAGCATTTCCCAGAGCGAGGGCACGCACTCTGTTGGCCTGCAAGATGGTTTTATGCGGATGCGGCCGGGCATTTGTTATTTTAATAGCTGTGTATCTGCTTTTATGGCTACCTTCTATTTATGGCAAAGGCGCTGGTTTTCCATTCGCAGGGTGATGGTCACAGGGTGATGGAAGGTTTCTTTTCAGTAGTGAGGTGATACCTGGGTATGGTGCAACCCTGGGGGGTTCACAGGGTGGCCCAAGCCCGGGAGACACTGTTTTGGCTTCTCGAGCATCTCCTAAACGCCCGGTGTAGAGAAGGGGCTGAGCCTGGGCCGAGCTCCCCTCCAGGGGCTGCCACACACAGACTCAGGACTGTGACTCTGAGAGCCCACTGGCTGGTATACCTTTGAAAGTGACATTTTCATTTTTTTAATCCAAAAGAAAATTGTGAAAAAGATCAACGTTCATGCCCAGACTCCTCCAAGCCATTTCCTGTTCCAATTGGAATCAGTTGTGACCAGCTTCACAGTTACCTGGCATGTTATTAAAAATGGGTCTGATGTTTTGTCTTTTTATTCATGACTTTTTTTGTTTTGTTTTGAGATGGAATTTCACTCTGTCACCCAGGCTAGAGTGCAATGGTGCGATCTCGGCTCACTGAAACTTCCGCCTCCCAGGTTCAAGCGATTCTCCTGTCTCAGCTTCCCGAGTAGCTGGGATTACAGGCACCCATCACCACTCCCAGCTAATTTTTGTATTTTTAGTAGAGACAGGGTTTCGCCACATTGGCCGGGTTGGTCTCAAACTCCTGACCTCAGGTGATCCGTCCGCCTCAGCCTCCCAACGTCATGATTTGTTCTTAATGCCCTAATTTATCTTAGTTGAAACACACATTTCTGTTTTCTCTTAAGTTGGTGGCTTGGCCTTGAGAGCAACCTGAAGAGTTCTGTGTATTAAGTTGGTTTCTTCTTATCTCTGGGATGGGCTGTGAGTCAGGAAGAGGAGAAGGTTCCCGTTTCCTTAGTGAATCTTCTAGAACGGACCGTGGTTCCCCTTGGGTGGAAACCGCCCTCAGAGCCGCAGGCAGGAGTGGGTGTTCCCGTCACAGCCACTCTCTGGGTCCTGCCCACTCTCCTCCCATCCCCGTGTGTCTGATCCCCAGGGCTTACAATGCCTCAGTTGCCCCCAGCCATGGCCTTGCCCTGGAGGGAGGGCACAGACAGAGGCAGCCGGGAGTTGCTGGGAGTTTCCGAGGCCTCGTGTTGGACAGGGACATCTTATTGCTGCAGGGAGTGGGCGCTGACCAGGGGGTGCCCCTCAGGGCTCCAGACAACAGGAGAGAGCCCGCTCCAGGGCAGCGGGGTCACAGGGGGAGGGAGTGACCCAGAGCAGCTGGAGGGTGAATGCGGGAGCCTGGGCCTGACCCGGAGCTGGCCTGAGGGAGGGGCCAGGGCCAGCTGAGCCCTGAACTGATGTGGGCATCACGTTCCCCAGGTGTGGCAGAAGGAGGAGGCACCGGGCTTGCGGAAGCCCATGTAGCTTGGGTCCAGCCCCTCCCAACCTCCCCCACGGAGTCTCCCTCTCAGGGAAGCCAGCATCCTGGGCGCCTGGGCCAGGCGTCTCTCTCCCCAGGCAGGTGCCTGGGATGCAGTGCCCCAGCCTCATGGCCCCGAGTGCCCTTCAGCCACTGAAGTGTGGTGGGTGGTGGTGATGCCCACGGCCCCGGGGCACCTCCCCTCCTTAGCAGGCCTTGCCTGGATTGCAGGAGGCAGGAGGTCCCCGGCAGGTCCCGAGGCTGGTGGGGCCTCCTCAGTAGGCTCTGTGGGGCCAGCCTTGGTCGGGCCCCACCCTGAGGCCTGGGCCTGAGCCAGTGGTGGAGTTGCTGTTGTGGTCAGTGACCCAACCATGGTGCTGAGCGCTGTGCCCATGCTGTGCCCAGGGCACTGTGCCAGCCTCCTTTCTATGGGCCGCTGGTCTGTCCCCGACACTGTATGGTGGCCTGGAGTGAGGGTGGCAGAGCCTGCGGCCTCCCAGGGTTGAGCCTTGGCTGTCCCCTTGCTGGTGTGTGACGTGGTGGCTGTGTTCCCCATGCCCTGTCTCCTGCCCTGTACGCGGGATCATAATAAGAGGACCTCGGAGGCTGTGGTGCAGGTGAAGTGAGAACCACTACAGGCAGGGGCTTGGGACCCTGCGCGTAGCTTTCTGCTGTTCTTGCCTCATGCCCAGCCCCGGGTCCAGGTCTCTTCTCCCTCCTGCACCTCACCCAGTCCTCAGGGCGACTGGCGTGACTGATCGCCATGGACTCTCATGCTCCCGTCGGCTGCCGGCCATCTCTGCATCCTGCCTTTGAGCAGCTGCACAGCCCAGCCTCCGACGTGGGCTGAAGAACCACGAAATGGGTGCTCCGGGCACTGTTGTTTCTCTTTTCATCTCTGGGCGTGCTCCTCTGTGCTCTCTGTGTCTGGCTGGTTTCTGCTCCTTCCTGAGCCCAAGGCCAGCCCAGGACCTCACCTATGTCACCAGCGGCCCAGCGTATAAAGCAGAGTCTTGGAGCTGGTCGCCGAGGTAGAGGAGGGCTGCAGAGGCTGAGATGCAGCTGGTTGGGCCTGGGCCCTCCATTTTGCAGATGGGGAAATGGAGGCACGGGGCAGGGGAGAGACCGGCCCAAGGCCACATGGGTCTCAAATTAGTGATGGTGACCGATGTGAAGGGACGTGTCTTTTCAGGCAGGGAAACTGCTGTGGGCCTGGCACCAGGTAGAGGTTCTGAGCTGGCCGTCCGGGCTGGGTGAGGTCTCAGGGCAGAGGAATGCTGGATGTGGCTGGGGTCAGGGCTTAGGGACTGCTGGGTTGAGGATGACTAGGGCCAGGTTGAGAGAAACATCCCATTGGCCCAGCACCCCAGGTGGCCATGTTGGTACCAGTTGCTCAAAATTGCAGCTTCATTTTACAGCCCCTGTTGGGTGCCTTCCCACCGCGCCCTTGGGTGCAGTGAACTCTGGGAGCCACCGCAGCCCAGGGAGTCCCCAAGCAAGGCCAGCTGGGGCCATCCCTTACTATGGACTCCCCAGGCCTCCACTTCCCAATCTGTGAAATGGGACAGTAAGAACTCCCACTGAGCTCCCCCTGAGGCCAAGTCCTGTTGCCGTCCTGCCCCGCTGTGGCCCCCAGTGCAACTGTGAGCATCCCAAGGTGGTGAAGGGGTCCTTATAGCACACAGAGTGCATGGCGCTGCGGCCCCATTAGTCCCACAAGGGGACCCCATTCGTGTCGGTGTCGGCCCTCATTTTCGTTGTTTTTCCTGTCATTTTCTCTATCTTCTGAAGTCCTTCTATAAGGAATTGTGGTTTCCTGGGAGACCCATTGTGATAAATGCCAGAAAACAAAAGCCTTTTGCCAGGACGCCAAGGCCTGTGGATACTCCCAGTCCCTGGTCATGCTCCTGTGCCCACAGAGTGGCCCTGTATTCGCTCTTCCTCTGGGGATGCACAGGGATGGTGAGAGGAAGGCAGGCGGCTGCTCTTGGCCAGTGGAACTGCCCGGCGTTGGGGTGCAGCCGAGACCCAGCGAGGCTTGGGGACTGCAGACCGTCCGGCAGATCCTGGCAGGCTTCGGCTGTCTGACCCACTCGGATGGGCGAGGAGAGAAATAGGGGACCAGCGGGACGTTCTGGGGTGCATGCATGCGGGGAAGCTGTTACTGTATTCTGAGCACCCGCTGCACGTGTTGACAAGCTCTGGGACACACACACGAGTGTGCACAGGCAGCCTTTGAGGGCTGCACCCATGGGGATTAGAAGATGGGACTGGAATAGGGAGGGCTGGGCCCCACCCCCTCAGAGACATAGAAAACAAGGGCAATGCAGGACTCCAGCACCTTGCACAGTCCTCAGGGCAGCTCTGGCGTGACTGATCACCGTGGACTCTCGTGCTCCCGTCAGCTGCCGGCCATGTCTGCATCCTGCCTTTGAGCAGCTGCACAGCCCTCACCTGTGAGTGTCCAGAGCCTTCTGCAGAGGCCAGACTACCACTCAGTGGCCCCCGCGTTTCTGTTGTCTGCCAGGAGCACTGTCTGTATTTTTAAGAGGCAGACGGATAGCAGTACGGACAGATGGATGGGTGGAAGGACAGGCGCCCTGCCAGGATGTGTCACTCAGCCCCGGACGCAAGTTTGCAGCTGGAGCTGAGTTTGCCTCCTGGACACATTTTTTTTTTTGTGCTCAGAGCAGCCCTTGGGACTCTCCCGTGTCCCCAGCACACCTTCAGCTGAGCAGGGTGCCTGCACCCCTGAAGGACTTTGCAGACCAGCTCTCCCTGTCCACACTGGGTACGCAGAGCCCCACCCAGGGTGGTTCTAGAAAGGAGTGCTGCCTTGAGCCCGTGGCCGGGTGGCGGTGGTAAGCCTGAGTCTGGCTTTGGAATTAGGCCCCTGAGTGTGGCCCTGCTGCGCTCGTAGCCCTGAGTTTGCCGCCTGCATGCCCCAGATGGGGCCTACCAGTGGCAAAGCAGTTCCCTTTCCACCTGCTCAGGGGCTGTGCAGCCATGGGGCCTGGGAGGAGGCACCTCCACCACCCCTGGTCAGCTCCAACCTCCAACTTCAGGGAGACACTGGTTCCCCAAATGGTTGCCCCTTCCGTGTTCCCCTCTGCCCTGCGCCTCAGTGGGGATGTGGTCATGCTTGAGGGCTCCAGAAGGCGTTAGCGGGAGTGGTTGCAGCTGACAGAGCAGAGACCGTCCTTGTCCTGTGGACGAGGCCGGGGAAGCGGACGTGTGTTAGATCCGCAAGTGCCGCCGGTAGCTATGAGGAGCTCCCCGGTCAGGAGAGCCCAGGTCTCCTCTCTGGATTGAAGCCACTGGGGCTGTGTGGGGGCCACCAAGACGGCCCGCATCCGTTCCATGGACAAGCCACAATAAGGGAGATGTCACACATCTTCAGACTTCAGACGTGCTACCACAAGTGATGTAGCGGGCAGCCTGCCCATCAGGCTGCAGGGGACAGCGGTGCCTCTGGGGACCGGTTCCCAGCAGCCCTGGAGGTCCTCTTGCACTGTTTAATTAGTGTCTGCACGGGGTCGCGCTCACATCAAGGTGCTCTAATCCTTTAAGAACTGAGATTGTCTCCAACTACAGCTGAGTTACAAGCTGCATAGATTAAAACTTCTCATACATGGTATCTTGTAGCCTTATTAAGTGGCAAGATTATGCAAAAAAAAATCTCTAAGTATGATAATGCACCTTTCGCCGTGGTTTGTAACAGGACATTTGTTATCTCTCATTCTGCTCTAATTAAGCTCCATTCCGGAGGAATTAGTGGTATTACTGTTTAAATCTTAAATTTTGTGTTAAGAAAGCGTGTTCCAAAGCTTTTGAAATGCATCTTGAAAGCAGTGCCTGAATTAACAGGTTTAACAAGGAGTGAATGTAGGAATTTCAAAGCTCGGCTAATCTGTGGAAATTATGGTAGCTGTGCCAGATTTATTTTTCATTTAATTAAAACAAAAAGTTGTTTTGCCGAAAGTTATCCGGGTAAAGTTGTTTCAGAGAAGGCAAGAAGCAGTGTTGAAGAGATGCAGCCTTCTGGGGCCCAGGGCTGAGCGTTGGTTTCTGTTGACCACGCTGTGCCTCCATGGCCTGTGTGTCTGGGTCTGGGCTCTGGGCCCCGGGCTCTGGGATGGCGTCAGGGGTAAGGGACAACAGCCGCCTCCTGCCGTGGCCCTCGCTGATTAATGCTTCTCAGCGCAGCACATTCTCAACATTGTGTCAAGGGGCAAGGCTGAGAGCGTGGTTTTATTACTGTTTTTGAAAATCACAGGCTTTATGTTTTAGGGCGGTTGTAGGGTTATAGAGAAATTGAGCAGATGGTACCGTTTCCATTTAGCCTCTCCTGCCCCTCCCATCGTCCCCACAGGGTCCTGTGATAACAGCTGGCACGAGGGAGGCGCGTGAGTGACAAGTGAGGAGTGACATTGACACACTGTTATTAACCAAAGCCCATGGTTCACACCAGGGCTCACTCTTGGCCTGGTGCATTCTGTGGGTTTGGACCCACGTATCGTGATGTGCGTCCGCCGAGATTGTAGCATACAGGGGGGCGCCGCTGCTCTAGGGCTCCTCTCTGTGGGATGCCATCATTTTCATTTCATTTTGTTTTGTTTTCGAGACAGGGTCTCCTTCTGTCACCCAGGCTGGAGTGCAGTGGTGTGATGTCAGCTCACTGCAGCCTTCACCTCCCAGCTCCAGTGATCCTCTCGCCCCAGCCTCCTGAGTAGCTGGGATCACAGGTGTGCACCACCACGCCCGACTAGTTTTTGTATTTTTGTAGAGGTGAAGGTCTCGCTGTGGTGCCCCAGCTGGTCTCGAACTCCTGGGCTCAGGCGATCCTCCCGCCTTGGCCTCCCAAAATGCTGGAATTCCAGGTGTGAGCCACCGCACCCGGCCAATTTTAAAAAGAACACCAGAAAGTACCATTCATGTAAATTTCTTTACCTTGTGAACCACCATTGATGGTCCCAGAGGGCAGATGGTCGGTGCCTTCCCTGAGCATGTCCCCAGAGTGTCCCCAGGAACACCTGCCACCCCTTTCACCACTCCACCGTGGCCCCCATCACCTGGGCCTCAGTTTCCTTGCTGTTCCCCTCTCCTCCCACTGGCTCACATGCAGAGTGTCCCAGGAGCCACCTACAGCCCCTTTCACCACTCCACCACGGCCCCCATCACCTGGGCCTCAGTGTCCCTGCCGTTCCCCTCTGGCTGACTCACTTGTGAGGGGAAACCCACCACATGTGGTCATATCCGCACCCCAGCTTCTGGGTCTTGGCCGAGTCTGACTTCATCATGCCCTTCATTGTCATCCTTTCAGAAAGCTCTCACGGACACCTCTCAGCCGACTGGCTCCAGACACATGTGGTAGGCACAGGCTGAGCTGCTGCTGTCTAGGAGTGGAGACCTGGTGAAGCTGGAAATGCCCCAGAAGGGGGGCTTCAGAGATGGAGAAGGGACAGCCGATTGGACCAGCGCATGGGCCGATTACGATGACTTGATCGTGATGCTGATGGCGTGAACACAGGAGTCCCGGCCCTCCGTGGTGCGGGGAGTGTGTCTGTCAGGTGTGAACACAGGAGTCCCGGCCCTCCGTGGCGGGGGGAGTGTGTCTGTCACGTGTGAACACAGGAGTCCCGGCCCTCCGTGGCGGGGGGAGTGTATCTGTCAGGGTTCTTTAGAGAACAGAACCAGTGGGACTTCGAGAGAGTGAGAGGGAGCAAGGTTTCCCTTTTTAAAAATAAGCTTCTGCAGTTTCGCAGGCTGTCAGTTTGAAATCTGCAGGGAAGAGGGCAGGCTGGAGATGCAGCGAGAGGTGTAGCTGGAGTCACGAGGCCTCCGCTGGCGAATTCTTTTCTTGCTTGAGGAAGGTGCATTTTTGTCCGTTGAGGCCTTCACCTGCTTGGATAACGACCCACCCACAGTATGGGGGCCATCTGCTTTATCCTGAGTCACCGATTCAGGCATTACTCTCATCCAAAAAACTCCTTCACAGAAACATCCAGAATCATTTGACCAAACCTGTGGGCACTGTGGGTCTGTCAGGGGCACACATGTTACCTATCACTTCGCGGTTATTTCAGGGGGGCAGTGGTGAGGGGCTGGCGCTGTGATCATGCTTGGTGTTTACGGCATGGGGCGGAGGGAGACCACACGGGAAGGGACGTCTCCTCCTGGTGCCACCTCCTGGGAGACTGGCCATTTCATGGGTCCAGCAGTGGCTGCATCTCAGGCGAGTGTGTGAGTTGACCTCATGTAGGCTGCCATGGTGTCACCGGCTGACCTGGTTTCACTCACACTTCTGACACCAAATGTGTCGGTTTTTCACACCACCCAGTTCTCCAGCTTTCTAGACACCAACTGAATATCTGGCCATTTAATTAAATTGTCCTCTAATTTAATTCAGTTCCCAGACTACTGCCCAGAGGTAGCTGAAACCTCACCGAGGAAGGGCTGAGTCCCACAAGACTGCTCCCCCTTGAGACACCAAATCCAAGCGCCACATGGTCACCTGTATTTCTGACTGATTGGATCTAAGTCGGAGTTTCCACCACCTGCTCCTGGCATTCCATCGTTTGCTAGAATGGCCCACAATCCTCAGGAAGCCCTTTGCTTGCCATTCCCTGCTTGTTGTAAAGGGTATGACTGGGGCTGTGCCAGCTGGCAGAGGTGCATAGGGCCAGGGGAGGGGTGTGGGTGCTGAGCCCCCATGTCCTCCCTGGGCGAACCTCCCTCCCAGCACCCTTCTGTGTTCACTGAGCTGAAAGCTTGCTACCTCCATCCCCCTCCCCGCCGCCCATCTTTCAGGAGTTTGATGTTTCCTTGGGTACATATGATTGACACATCCTTGGCCACTGGTGATGAACAGTCTCCAGCCCCTTTCTGGAGCTGGGGATGATAAGACAGAAAGTCCCAATGCACTCAGCCTACCTTGGTCTTCCTGGCCACCAGCCCCCATCCTGAAACTCCCTAGGGCCCTGGCCTTCGATCCACTCCTCAACATGCGGAAGACGCTTCCCACTCCAGAGATGGCGAGGGCTTGAGGAGCTGGGACAGAGACTGAACGTGTTTGTGACTGCGTCGCATCTCTTGGGCCATCGGGTGCCATGGGCAGGTTGGACGTCACAGGCCCACAGGGCGCTGGTTGTGGGCGGGTAGGCTTGAGGCTCGTCAGCAGCCACTGAACAGACTTAGCGTGGCACACAGAGAGCGTGACTGCAGGGCAGAGCCCGGCATCGCTCACACGCCAGGGAGTGGACGGGGCCTGATGTGACAGCCCTGGACCCCGTGCGTGCCAGGAGCACGATGTGTTTGCAGGAGTCTCCTCCACTTCACAGGCCCTGCCTTCTGGAGGGTTTGGGAGCTGCCATGGCCGGCCAGCCACATAGAGACGTGTCGGCTGCCCCTCGTTCTGCTGGAGCAGGCTTGCTCGACCCCGGCACTGCCGACGTTTGGGGCAGATCATTCTTCCGTGTGGGGCGCCCTCTGCTATGTGGGGGTTTGAGCAGCATCCTGGGCCTCTACCTCCAGTTGAGATGGCCACAGAGGCCTCCAGGCTGAGCATCTCTGCTTGAGGGGGGCTGTCATGGCCTAGAACACAGGCTGGGGGCCGCTGGTCCAGCAGGAGCCTTCCTGCCTCGATTCCCTCTTGGCCTGCAGTGAGTGTTTGCAGCTCTCCCCTGTCTGTCTCCCCTGGGCTGATCTGGGCTTGTTTGTCGCCCTGTTTCTGCCAGACCGTGAGATTCCAGTGAAAATAAAACAGCGGTGGATAGAGGGGCTGAGTGTGGCCCCCCGAGGCCCTGGGACGTCTTTTACCATTGTGCTGTCACAGCTGGCGTCTCCCCTGGTCAGTTACTACTATGCAACATCCCCAAATAACAGTGCAGGGGGCACATAAGTGAGGATGTGGTGAAGGGAAATGGAGGAGTGGACAAGGAGGGTGCCCAGGGGAGGATGGCGCCCAGCCCTGCCGAGATGGCGCCTACCATGGGCAGTAAGGAGGTCTGCATGAGGGATGCAGGGACACAGGAGGCCAGGGCAGGATCCTGCCTCCTACGTGCACAGGTCCAGTGGGGATCAGAGCGGAGGCCTCGCGCCAGCTCTGGGAGATGAAGGGGCCCGAGGCAGCCCTTGTAGCCACATGGGCCTTGTCATGGTTAGGCCTTTTCACTCTGTGTTCCGAACTGTGCAGTGTATACGTGTGGGCATAGATGTGTGCACGTGCACATGCTTAGGGCTTTGCGTCTGTCTGTATATGTGACTTCATGTGTGTGCATCTTCATTGGTGACGTGTGTGCAATAATTCCTCCTCCCATTTCATTTTCTCTGGTTTGGGTTCCATTCACCCAACTATGATGTTGAAAATATTACATGGAAAATCCCAGAAATAAGCAATTCATGAGTTTTAAGTTGTGTGCCCTTCTGAGTAGGGTGGTGGCGGCTCCCATGGTCCCACTTTGTCCCACTTGGGGCATGAATCACCCCTTTGTCCATCAGACCAGCCGCCGCGTGCCCACTGGTCACTTCGTAGCCAGGACGGTTATCGGATTGACCGTCCCAGCGAGGCTCACAGGGCTTGTGTTCAAGGTCAGTAGAGCCTGATGCTCGGTCCTGGTGCTCATGTCATTCCCCTGGCTCCTTTTCCTCACATGGCCATGGGGCCATCTTGGTCATCCAGAAGAAAGAAATACGTAGAGTCAGATATTTACAGAGAGACCCATGTTCACATGGCTTTAATTACAGCCTGTTATTAGAATTGTCCTGTTTGATTACTAGTTATTGCTGTTAATTTACACACTTTGTCATAGGTTTGTATGTAGAGGACAAAAACGTGGTGTGTGTAGGACTCAGTACTGCCCCTAGTTCCAGCATCCACTGGGGGTCTTGAGTGTATCCTCTGCAGAGAAGGAGGCTCCTCTCTCTCTTCATACATCCTTGTATGCGACGTGTGTGCTGTATATATCCTTATATCTGGTTTTTTTTTTTTTTTTTGAGATGGGAGTTTTCGCTCTTATTGCCCAGGCTGGAGTGCAGTGGCACAATCTTGGTTCACTGCAACCTCCCCCTCCCAGGCTCAAGTGATTCTCCTGCCTCAGCCTCCAGAGTAGCTGGGATTACAGGCATGCACCACCACGCCCGGCTAATTTTTGTATTTTTAGTAGAGACAGGGTTTCACCGTGTTGGCCAGGCTGGTCTCGAACTCCTGACCTCAAGTGATCCACCCACCTTGGCCTCCCAAAGTGCTGGGATTACAGGTGGGAGCCACCACACCTGGCCCCTTGTGTCTTTTGAATGGGTCCTTTCCATTGTACAGATTTTAGAAGGTGCAAAGCAGCATTCTGCGAAGTTTTCCCCTGAACCCAGTTCTTCTCCCTCCCGCTCCAGGTATGTGTGTTCTACCTAACACAAGTGCATGCCTGCGCACACATACACCCTACGCGATCTGCGAGAGTGTGCCCTATGCCTTTTCATGTCTCACTCCTTTGGCATATTTCTGGAAACTCTCCCTAGAGCAGTGTGCGGCCAGTGGCCTCGTTCCTCCACACAGTCGCACACCGTTCCGTCCAGTGCAGGCTTTGATTCGTTGATGGGCTGTCTCATGGCCGGCGTGTACAGACTGTGCCAATGTGAGCGACGTGTACCTTCCAGTCCCTGTGAGTGGGCACGCCGGTGGGATAAGCCCTCAGAGGTCTGTGGCTGGCACCAGCCTCCATCAAGGGCAACTACAGGACCCTCTGGGTGGTGTGAGAATGTGTCGACTGCCCAGCCCACATCCAGGGCACATGCCCTCCGCCCTCTGTATCTTCCCCAAGCCACAGTCAGTAAAAGGCCTCTCCTTGTAGTTTGAATTTGCGCCTCGTCCTCAGAGGCAGTGTGCATAGGGGAGGGAGACAGGAGGAGACGGCTTGGAGGAATGCACAGGCACCTGCCTTTCTGGGGCCACCCTGCCCATAAGCACACCAGCCAGCCGGTCCTGGACGTGGAGGCCTGGCTTGGGCTCCAGGGTCCCTGGGTGACAGCTGTGTAGCTTTCTCCAAGTCACTGAGGCATTGTGAGAATGGGGACCCGTGGGGTGGCCCCGACCACCTCACTGGCGCTGTGGATGGAACACGCCCAGGAGGCATCCGTGGAGGGGGGTCCATCAGGGTTTGTGCCCTGAGTACTTTTCACCTCCTTGCAGTTTGTATTCTTGGCCCATTTTGTGGGGAATATTTGTGTCCTGGCTGTAGGACTCCCGTTTTCTTCGGCCTGGGCCCTGTGTCTTTGTGGTAACAGAGATACCATATCCTGGACCATCGTGACCTCTGGTGTAGACAGGCTTGGCTTGCCGCACATGTCTGTTGGACTCTGGCTGTGGCCGTTTCTCAGGGGACTGTGTGGCCCTGCAGTATCCAATGCCCGCCAGAGTCCGGTGACGACCTGGTGAAGGAATGAGTCAGTGGGCGACAAGAGAGATGGTTTGGCCAGATGCTTGAGCTTCACAGATGGAACCTGGACCCTGAGAGGTTACTGGTGTCACATGGGGCCATTGAGATGTGCGGGGCTGGAGGAGCCTCTGCCAGTCTATGAGGCTGATGCCCCTGAGGCCGAGAGGCCCAGACAGGGACCCCCCATGCCCTGCTCTACCAATACCTCCTGGACGTGTTTCATTCACAGCCCCAATGAGGTCCTCAGGGCCACCCCACCAGTCCCCATTCTGACAATGGCTGCGTGACTTGAAGAAAGCCATCTCCCAGGGACCCTGGAGCCCACGCCAGGCCCCCCACATCCAGGGCCTGCTGGCTGTTGTGCTTGTGGACAGGGTGGCCCTGGAAAAGTGGGTGCCCGTGCACTCCTCTGGGTCCTCTCCTCCTGGCTCCATCTCCTGTGTGCACTGCCTGTCCTCAGTTCCAGTGAGGGGAGAGCTGGAGTGCCCGGAGGCTGCTCTGCCCACGTGGCATAGCTGGGCCCACCCACTCAGTGGTGAGTCATGGACAGATGAGATGCCCACCTGAGGGAGGCGGCCACAGCAGCACCACACTGGGCAGCGGGCACGTGTGGCGGGGGGTGATCGCCCTGGGGACAGTGGTGCCAGGTGTCTGACAGTCTCCTTGTGCCCCCGCCTGCTGGTGGAACATTAAGGCAGGGCTTCATTTTCCGCCTCTGCCCCAGGAGGAGCCGCTACAGGGCCCAGGGGATGGTTCAGAGGTGCCAGGGTATCTTCTGGACCTGGCCTGCCTGTCCCCAGGGGCATGGTCTCCTGCAAGGCACTGCCCGGGCACTGCGCTGAGCAGAAGGGCAGGCACACAGATCTCCCCCAGCCAGCACGCAGAGGTGCAGCTGCCTCTCCCTTTTGCTGGAGGTTTTACATTCTGGGGAGGAGGTTTTGCTTCCTCAAATGTAGCTTTTATTGTAACACAGGCACCGCTGCCGCCTGCGGTCCTCTCTGGCCGGGCCAACTTGACTGAGAAGCAGCAGGTGGAGCCTCAAGGGGCTAGCGGAGTGGAGGATCCTGGCTCCCAACTCGTGTGTCTCAGGGAGTGCCCAGAGGGGAAAGTGAATGGGGGGCAGTGGTCAGAGCCCCCTGTCCTGGAGGCATATTCCCCATTGCTCACTCTTCTCATTATTTTGGGGACCTGTGGACCCCGATGACACCCATCCGGGGGTTTAGTTTTGACAGTCCAGGTATCCCCGTGGACAGCACTGGACGGCGCATGTCTCATTCACACCCAGCGACAGGCGTGCAAGCTGCCGTGGATGAATTCTCCCTGTGTTATAAATGAAGGACTTGCAGCTCAGAAAGGGGCATCGACGTGCCCAGCCGCACAGCACAGGCAGCTGCTGGACCCCTCTTGGCCACAGTACAGGCAACCTTGGACCGAGTGTTTGCGTCTCAGGCACCGCGTTCCTTGTTTTAGGACAACACTCTGACCCTGTATGTGCACCTTGAGGACCTTCGGTGCCTCTGGAGTCATTTGTGACATGGGCATGTCACCATTCAGACGTGTCCTCTGCATTTTGCTGCAGATTCCATGGTGTTTTCTCATGGTGTTCCAGAGTGGTTCTGGGTTTGAGCTGCCGTGATGGGTGGGAACAGCAGGAGATGGCTCCTGCCCAGCATGGCCCTTGTGGGAAGACCCGGGCTGGCACCCACTTGATTTGCCCAGGCCACTCTGGTGCTGCAGGGAGTGCTCAAGCTTGGGAGTCTACACTTGTGGGCTCTGGCTCTGATCCCTCCACTCACTGGCCTGGGGCCAGGTCCTCTTGCTGTTTTTCAAATTTCTCTCATGGAAGGTGAGCACATCTGGGAGGTGTGCAAGCCCCCAGCTAGCTTGTGGTGCCCTTCTTTTTTTTTTTTTTTTTTTTTTGAGACGGAGTCTGGCTCTGTCGCCCAGGCTGGAGTGCTGTGGCCAGATCTCAGCTCACTGCAAGCTCCGCCTCCCGGGTTTACGCCATTCTCCTGCCTCAGCCTCCGGAGTAGCTGGGACTACAGGAGCCCGCCACCTCGCCCGGCTAGTTTTTTGTATTTTTTAGTAGAGACGGGGTTTCACCATGTTAGCCAGGATGGTCTCGATCTCCCGACCTCGTGATCCGCCTGTCTCGGCCTCCCAAAGTGCTGGGATTACAAGCTTGAGCCACCGCGCCCGGCCGATGCCCTTCTGATGTAGCTGCAGCCCATAGATTTTTTTCCCTCCTTCCACTCTTATAATGTCCTCCAAGGAAGAGGACTTTGAGGAGGATCGAGGGGCCCAGGGCAGGCTGGGTGCATTTTCCTTTTAGGTTCTAGGGAGGAGGAGATGGATATTACAGTAGTAATGGTGGTGTGGGAGATGATACTGTGAATATGATGAGGGTAATGAGGATATAGGTGGTGATGGCGATGAGGAGATCTTGGCGGTGTTGATGTTAATGACGGTGATTATGGAGATCATGGTGTTGCTGCCAGTGATGGTGATGATGCTGCTGCTGATGATAAGGAAGAGGTGGAGGACTGAATGACGATGGTGATATGGTGATGGTGATGATGGTGGCAATGATGGCGATGATGATGATGGTAATGGTGGTGATGGTGATAATGTGGTGGTGATGGTGTTGATGGTGATGGTGATCATGGTGGTAATGGTGATGATGATGGTGGCAGAGATGATGATGATAGTGGTGGCAGTGATGGTGATGGTAATGATGGTGGTGGTGGCAGTGATGGCGATGGTGATGGTAATGGTGATGATGGTGATGATGATAGTGATGGTGATGGTGGTGGTGATGATGGTGATGGTGATGATGGTGATGGTAATGATGGTGATGGTGATGATGATAGTGATGGTAATGATGGTGGTGGTGATGATGTTGGTGATGGTGATGGTGGTGATGGTGGTAGTGACAGTGATGGTAATGGTGATGGTAATGGTAGTGATGGTGATGATGGTGGTGATGGTAATGATGGTGGTGGTAGTGATAATGATGGTGATGGTAATGATGGTGGTGATGGTTGTGATGGTGGCAGTGGTGGTAACGGCAATGGTGATGATAATAATGGTGGTGATGGTGATGATAGTGATGGTAATGGTGGTGGTGATGATGGTGATGGTAATGATGGTGGTGATGGTTATGGTGATGGTGGTGGTGGTAGTGATGGTGATGGTAATAATGGTGGTGATGGCAATGATGGTGATGGTGATGATGAGGGTGATGGTGAGGATGATGTTGGTGACAGTGGTGATAATGGTGGTGATGGTGATGGTAATGACGGTGGTGATGGTAATGATGGTGGTGCTGGTGATCATGGTGGTAATGGTGATGATGATGGTGATGGTGATGATGACGGTGGTGGTAGCAGTGATGGTGACAGTGATGGTGATGATGATGGTGGTGACAGTGATGGCGATGGTGATGGTAATGGCAATGATGGTTGTGGTGGTGATAGGGCCTACTTTTTTATGTCTTATGTCCACCATCTTATTTAATTCTAACAGCCCAACTAGGATGCAGGCAGGCATTTTACATGTGAGATATCTGAGGTTTTGAGAGGTTAAGAAACTTGCCCAAGGCCCAAAGTTTGTACCTGGGAGGCCTCTAAATTTGAACTTCAACTTGAGCCTGATTGATTCTAAAATTGAGGCCTTGCCCCCTCACCCTGTGACGTATACTGAAAATGATTAACATTCACTTAGAGGGCTGTAGGGTCCTTGTATCTTGTCATAGCCATCCCAAGTCCCCACCCACAGTTGGGGTGCCTGGTGCTAATCCTGGGGCATAAGCGTCCATGAGGGCAGGTTCCGGGAAGCCCAGAGTCCCTCATGGGTTCACAGCCCCTGCGGTGGACAGGGAAGGGCCTGCCCCTTGGGGTGGATCCCCAGCTCTGTGTGCTGGGTGGCTGGAGGAGGCAGCAGTGGGAGATGACTCAGCCTGGTGAGCCTGATGAGTCAGCACAAGGTCTGACCTTGGGAGGCTTCGGAGCCGGGCACCTGTCCTGCCGTGTGACTGCTGGTGCACCTGCCCCAAGAGCCCCGTGAGAGTCAGCAGCAGGGCTCCGCTCTCCTCCACCTCCTGGAGGTCATTGAGTCCCTGTACCAAACCCTGGGACCCCAAAATCCCACCTCCAGGAATTTGTCCTGGGGCACAAGAGACGGAGACCTCAAGGCCTGCTCCCTCTGGAGAATCATGGTGGCGAACCGTCGGAGACAGCGTGCACTCCAGGTTGCAGACTGAGCGGATCTCAGCCCCAAGGGATACTCCCTTCCACAAGCAGAGAAAATCCGTGATATTTTGAGAACTGAAAAAAAGTCGGTTTAAGCAGCAGGCAGGATGATCGCAGTGTTGCTGTAGGTATTTGTCTGGATATAGATGTGCGTGTTTCTATGAAGACATCCGGAAAGCTGAAATACTGAAATAAGGATTTGGGGAAATGAGGATTTGGAGTGGCTACTAGAGTGGTGGGATTATCTGTGGAACTTACTTTCTTCTCTGATTGTCTTCTTTTTATACAAAGGCCGTGTTTACTTTCATATGCAAAAGCCTGTTATTGAAAAGTGGTTTTGCTGCTGCTCTCTTTGCTGTGGAACTGGCGTCTGGGATTCAGCCTGGATTAGCGATCGCTGCTTACAAGTGCTGTGTGTTTCCCCTGCCTGGCTCCTTACCTGGAGGCCTGGGTGCAGAGGGAAGGAGACATGCTCTTGGCATGAGGAAAGGGGCCTGGGGTGCTCTGATGATGTAGTGCTGCCGGACGCTGGGGCTCCGAGCCAGGCCCTTGCCTGTGACGGCCAGTGCCGGGCCTGCTTCACGTGACAGTACACGCTGACTTGCTTCTGTCCAGGTTTCGCTTCCACTCTGTGCCCAGGGCAAACAGTAACCCACATCCTGCATCACTTTTGCTGATGCAGTCACCACGTGTCCTCAGGGGTCTTAGGGGCAGATCCAGGCCAGGCTCTTGGGATGTCTGAGGAGGAAGCTGTGTCCCTACACAGTGGAACCTCACCTAGGCCTGCAGGCAGGGCCCGGTTCCATTAGCCTCGGAGGCAGTGCATGGGCCTGTGACCAGCCTGGGGCAAGTCTGTCGTGGGTTCTGATTAGGGCCGGCCCACCCATCCTGTGTAGCTCAGCCTGGAGCAGGTCTGTGCTGGGTTCTGATTAGGGCTGGCCCACCCATCCTGGGTACCTCAGCCTGGAGCAGGTCTGTCCCAGGTTCTGATTAGGGCTGGCCCACCCATCCTGGGTACCTCAGCCTGGTGCAGGTCTGTTCCAGGTTCTGATTAGGGCTGGCCCACCCATCCCAGGTACCTCAGCTTGCAGCAAGTCTGTCCTGGGTTCTGATTAGGACTGGCCCACCCATCCCTGTTGTCTGCGAGATTCTCAGAGTCAAGTGCAAAATGGGGGTCAGGGAGGCAGGGGTGCCAGAAGGGTCTGCAGCAGGCAGACCCAAAGGAGAGTGGTCCAGTTCATTTAAACAACAACAAAAAAACCCTCAAAACCAAAACTTTCCATCTTTTGCTTGGTCTAAGTCCTGCCGTTTTCTGACCCCCCCGGGGGTCCTGAGGAGTGAGGGAGCTATGACTTGTGGGGAGGGTGGGGTCATTTCCTTTTGGAGAAATTCTGCTCCTCCTTGGGTGGTAGGAGGTCCCGGGGCCACCCCTCTCCAGGCCTGGGGAACGTGGAAGGAATTCTCACACCACGGCAGCTCAGGGCTTGGGGCTGGACAGACAGAGCAAGGCAGTGAGCCAGACCCTCCCACGTCCCTGGGCTGCCAGACCCCTGCTTCTCGGGGGTCTTGGTCTCTTTTCAAGACCCACCACTGATACTGATTTTGTTTCTCCTCTAAAGTCAGTAGATGTCTAGGATGTGTTTAGGAAATACAGAAACAGCTCAGGAGACCCTGTCATCCAAGAAGCCTCCTGTTTTCTCACCATCCAGCACAGCAGCCGTCAGCCATATTCATGATACCTCCTTCCAGTCCTTTTTTCTCTGAACATTTATGCTGCTGAAGTGTGCGCTGAAATACAGTTTTACATCTGGGTTTTCTCACTCATGAACACATGATACTGTTATTTATTTTATTTTATTTTTTTTCCCGGGAGCCTCTCTTCCAAAGTTGACTCATCCATCCTCCACTTGGGGCCACGTGGATGGGTGTCCATGTAGGAAGTCATCTTACTATTTTTTTTTCCCGGGAGCCTCTCTTCCAGAGTTGACTCATCCATCCTCCACTTGGGGTCAAGTGGATGGGTGTCCATGTAGGAAATCATCTTAGCGGCAGCTACGTCTACTTTTCCCCCAGACATGCTGCAGTTGTCCTGGCGTTGTATACGGTTCCTGAGCTGGTCACATCCTGCTGACCGTGATGGTGGAAGCATTTTAGAGAATCCTCTTGGCGCCAATCCTGGTGAGGAAGGGATGTTTTTACCTGTGTGTGCCAGGTGTTGGTTGGGGGCGGTGGAGCCATGGTTACTTGAGGAATTGCAGAGTGCCATGGAGGGGCTCCGGAAGCCCGCTGGCCTTTGTCTGCTCGAAGCCACAGCTGCAGGCCTTCGTTCCAGCAGAGGGCAAGCACCCGGTGCATGGAGTTCTGTGCCCCATGGCAAAGCTTTCTCTGGTAACACCCCAGGTTTGCGGGCCTCATGCCGTAGTGGAATAGGCCCATGCTTTGCTGTCTGCAGTATCTGATGGACCGTCAGCTGGACATTGGACATTCCTGAGGAGTGGTGTGAGCAGGCACTTATTCTTACAAGTCAAGTGGGTTTGGTTCATTTGAATGGGTTGGGGGAGCATCGGGAGGCCCCTTGGCTGCGTTAGCCAGGGCACATTCTGTCCTTGTGGAGCGACGGCCCTGGCAGAGGAGAGCAGTGCTGTCGGGATGGACATGCGTAAACAGGTGGGCGGCGGTGGGTTCTAAGGAGGAACCTCTACTTGGGTGTGAAATGCACGTCTCCCAGCTCAGCAGGTTCCTGGGTGAGGCCTGAAGAGAGAGATTGTGTTTTCAGAAATTGAAGACACCTTGGGCAACATCCAGATGCCAAGGGAGGAGCCAAGTTTCCGAGTTAAGAGACCTTTGTGGATGCTCGGCCAGGCAGCTGCCTAGTCTGAGACCTGTGGCATCACTGGGCATGCGTCGTCCGTGGTGTGAGACCTGTGGTGTGAAGCCATGCGTCGTCCATGTATGAGACCTGTGACATCACTGGGCATGCATCGTCCGTGGTGTGAGCCCTGTGACATCACTGGGCATGCGTCGTCCGTGGTGTGAGACCTGTAGTGTGAGGCCATGCGTCGTCCATGTATGAGACCTGTGGCATCACTGGCCGTGGATCATATGTGGTGGGACAGGGCGCTGGGACCAGGAGGAGCAAGGTGGGGCCTTGGACCTCGCCTCTGCCCACTTCTGCTCATGCACAGCTCCTGAACCCAGGACGGGGCCGCCCCTCTTTCTCCTGCACAAGAACCACCGGGATTCTGAAGCCCACAGACCTGAGGATGATGTATGAGATCACCAAGGCCGCTGTGACCAAGAACCACAGGCCAGCCGGCCTCTACACAACTGACGTGGAGCCGCCCGTGCTTCTGGAGGCCGGGGGTCTGGCGTCAGGGGCCCCGCAGGTCTGCTTCCTTCTGAGGGTCCCGGGACAGAAGCCTCTCCCGGCTGCTCTCCGGCCGCCCATGGCCCAGGCACCCCTTGGCTTCCGCCTGCCTCCCGCCAGCCTCTGCCTCCACCACACACAGCCGTCCTCCCTCTGTGTCCTAACCTCCTCTTGTAGTGAGGTCACCAGTCATTTGGGATTGAGGCCCACCCTAATGACCCTCGCCTAACTTGATTACATCTGCAAAGACCCTGTTTCCAAAGAAGGTGACAGTCACAGGCCTCAGGGGTTAGAACCTCAGCATGGTTTTAGGGGGACAAAATCGAACCCATCACAGCACGCAGTGGAGGGGGCTGTTTGGATGGAGCCCCAAGAGACCCTGAAGTTGGCTCAGCAGGGTCTGACCAGAGGCAAGGCGAGAGGCCTTCCCGTGGCCCCCGATAAGGACCTGGCTCCACTGCTGCAGGCACGTTCCTGAGGGTACCGGAGGACGGGCCGCAGGCTACGTCTCAGCGGTGTGGCACAGTAATGGGTTTGGTCTTGCCCGTTTCTCATGATTCTTTGTGTTTATGGAGCTGGCTGTTCAGCCCCACCCTTGCTAAGATTCACTGGCTGTGAAGTCATGAGGTCCTCGCCTCGTGCCCTGGCCAGCGTATAAAGAGATCACAATGAAAGGTACACCGAGGAAGCGCCCTCAGGCACCCGGTGAACTGCAGACTGTCATGCTGGATCCCGGGGTGCTCAGGGACCACAGAAGGCCCATCCCCAGCACGGAGGAGCAGAGGGGCGGGCTCGCAGGCAGTTCAGGACCACCGGAGGTCTTCGGGACATGTTGAGCTGTCAGCATTGGGCCATGTGATTTCCGGGGCCGGGGCTGGGTCCTGTGCTGTGTGTTGACTCCACCTTGCAGAGAATCTCCATTAGCAAAAGGGTTTCATGAGGATGGGGATGAAGGGGCAGTGAGTGCAGCCGAGCTGCCCACGCTGCAGCCCCTACCCTCCGCCTGCTTCCCCCTCCCGGGCTGTGGTGGGACACGAGAGGTGTCCGAGATTTGACTTGTGTCCCTCCCACTCCAGTACATTACTGACTGGCTGGATGACTCTTAGTATTGGTGTTTTTTTGTTTTTTTTGTTTTTTTGAGATGGAGTCTTGCTCTGTTGCCCAGCTGGAGTGCAGTGGTGCAGTCTCGGTTCACTGCAACCTCCACCTCCCGGGTTCAAGTGATTCTCCTGCCTCAGCCTCCCGGGTAGCTGGGACTACAGGTGTGAATCACCATGCCCGGCTAATTTTTTGTATTTTCAGTAGAGACGGGGTTTCACCATGTTGGCCAGACTGGTCCTGCACTTCTGACCTCAAGTGATCCGCCCGCCTTGGCCTCCCAAAGTGCTGGGATTACAGGCATGAGCCACCGTACCTGGCCTATTTATGATAGCTTTGAAAATGCAGCTAGCAGCACACTCCGAAACACAGCCTGTCTGCTCCCATCCTTCACCTGCTCCCCTTCTGCTGAGATGCTGTCCTGTGGTGCCTTTTGTACACCCAGATTATTCATTTTATTATTTATTAGAATTCACTTATTCAGTTTTTATTACCTGTGGCATGTCAGCCTGGATGGGGCAGCAGACACAGCCACCCCTGGAAATCTTTCTTCTAAACTGGGAACTTGACTTTTGGGATATGTGGTGGGAGATGCCTGGTGAGGGCCGTCAGGGGCTTGGCTGTGTGGATTCTGTGGCCAGGGCTCGTGAGAGTCTGTGTTTACCCGCCGTGTCCTGCCACTTTGTGTCCCAAGACCTTCAGAGATGTCACCCCTTTGGTGTTCTGATTGTGTCCATGTGGGCTGGACTTTCTTGCCTTTCCTGGTAGAATTTTCTGGAAACCACCCACCCACCCCTCTTCCTTCCGCCCCCTTCCTCCTCCCACCTTTTTCTGACTCACTCTTCAGTAAAGCATCTGCAACACCTCCCTTCCCTGGGCAGATGCTGTTCCAGGCCTCTGGATGGGCAGAGGCAGTGCCTGGGGCGTGAACCTGAACTCCAGATGTGTGGCCCTGAGGGCTGCTGAGGGTCAGGAGGCAGGGGCCCACCTCTGGCTGCCAGGGAGCTGAGTGTTGGCAGCTCTGCTGGAATTCTGGGTCCCCATTTACTGCTGTATGCCTCTCCGAGTCTCAGTGTCCCCACCTGTAAAATAATGAAAGGATGCCACTGCGCAGGCTGGGTCTCGGATCCGGAGCGAGGCTGGAAGCAGCACAGAGCGCCGTGCCTGTGGCCAGGGGCAGAATTCCAGGGTGCGTCTACGTAGGTGCGGGAGCCCTGTGCTTCCTAGGGAGAGGGCTTCCTCCCCTGGGCGGCTCATCCCCTGGCCGCCCACTGGGCCTCGTGCTTTTCTGTTTGTAATCCTTATAGAAACAAACTCCTCGGCCGCCAGTGTGGGCGACTCCAGTGCACACCCCCGCAGCACAGGGCGGCTCACTTCCATGTTCAGGTGTAATCAAGGCGAGCCTGTGAGATCGCGGCAGGCCACACGTGTCTCACAGCCTGTGTGCATCTTGGGAGACTGCAAAGGGGTTAAATGGCCCATGGTGATCCCCCCGTGACACTGACGTTTTTGAGCGTGTGTCAGGGTGTCCCTATAGCACGCCCACCTGTTGCCTTCCCTGGGGCCCTGTCCCTGGGCACAGGTGGCCTCGTCTTTCCTGGCCCCTCTAGTTCTTCCAACCAGTGGGCTCTTCTAACCCCCAGCAGCCCTCGCCTAACGGGAGGTGCTCCTGGCCCAGGTGTCTGTCTGCCGCTCCCCGAGTGTCTGCCGTTCCCCGCGTGCCTTTCTCTGAGCTCCTCCTCTGTTTGCATCCCTGACTCTGAGAAGCCCTCCTGAGCAACCCTGCTACCTTACTATGGGGGTCTCTCCTGATGTGCCCAGGGCCCGCTGATATGTCTCCATGTGTCCCTCTTCTGTGCATAACAGGGTCCCTCAAGAGGAGGTTTCTGATAGCAGGAGAGCCACGGCCACCTGGTCATGGTGGGGAGTAGCGGGTAGCCGGACAGGAGGTCACAGTGAGCCAGTGACCTGGTCACCCTCCAGCCTGGCTTGTCTGAGATTTGAATGTGAGTGTGACACAGACCCAGGGGGTGGGGCTCCTCCTCTGGCATCCCAGCAGGGCGTTTGCCTCCTTTTGCTCACTGGCACTCAGGGACCACCAGCTCGGGGATCCATGGTGCAGCCCGGCCACTTCAAGATGGTTCCCATGCTCAGGAATGTGCCAACATTAATGCTGGAAGATTCTCCCGTTGCCCTCACTGAGCTCTAGGGAGCACTCCCGGCTGTTCTGAGTCAGGCAGTGTTCCTCCTTCCTCCCTGGAGTCCTCGCTTCAACGCAGGTCCCTTCACTGATGATCTGAGCACCTGAGTTTGGTCCCTTTCATCTCTGCTGAGCCGCGTCCCTAGCACAGGACCCTGTGATGCTGTTTTACCTCCCTGATGCTGATGCCCGCCTCTGTTCATGTGTGCGGAGCCTGCACTGAGCCTCTGTCATCCAGCCCACTGCGGATGCCTATGCGGGCCCTGCCATCTCAGCCTCCCAGCCTCTCCAGGGTCCATCTCCCCGGCCCTGTGTTTGTCCCTCTGACATTCTTCTTTCCTCTCTGTCTCATCTCCTGAACTTGGGGTCGTCTGGACTCAAGACGGACTCCTGGCCCTGTGGTTCGGCCGGGCGCTCATCCCGCCTTCCCAGCCTCCTCCACAAATTGGAAATGAAGGATTTCTGTCTCCACCAAGCGCTAGTTCTGGAGTAGGGTTGAGGTCCAGTCCACAGTCTGACCCTGGCTCCACCTGCTCTGGCCTTTCCCTGGCTGCCCCTGTGGCTGCGCCCAGCATGGGGCTCCCTGCCTGTACCTGACACAAGGCCATGCTGACATCCTTCCTGCCTGCCCTTCGTGACTCTGTCGCAATAGAATGTGGCCCCCTCGAGCTCCTGGTGGGTCCTGAACAATAAGAGGATGTATCTCAGCTGCACAGAGTTTCCAGGCCCCCGCGGCTGAAGAGGCTCCTGGGTCCAGTCTAGAGATTGGCCGGTGGTCCTCGGCCTACTTCCCACCACTCCCGGTTTGTGGCCCCCGTGAGATGGGATTCTCTGGAAGGACAGAGCCGCTCGTGAGTATGTGGGAGCGGTCAGACGCCCTGGTTTATTTCTACCCTGCACTTGGGAAGTGGTCCTGACCTCCCGGCTGATGGGTGTTATCTCAGGACAGCTGGTGTGCTTAGCTACATCGCCCCTGTCTGCTGGTGGGCCGACGTCTGGGGTCCCCGGGTGCCCTCTCCTGCAGAGCCTGCTCAGAGCTGGGACCCGGACCATCCCTCACCCCAACTCTTCATTGTGAAAATTGTCATACATACAAAACCGTGAAGGGAATCACACTGCAGACACCCATCTGCCCCCCACAACTGTTTATGCCGTGTGTGGGTTCCACAGCTGCTTAAAAAATTGCTCAATGTGCCTCATTCCTGGATATGTTGATACACAGACATTTACCGATTCACAGATGCCCTGATCCATTCTTAGACATGCTTATGCTTGGGAGACCCACATGTCCTGGTTTGCACGACACTTCCTGGTTTCAAAACTGAAAATCCCACCTTATACCAACCCCCTGAGTCCCGGGCAAGGCAGGAGAACCCCGGGCAGGACAAGTGCCCTCCCCCAGGGCTCCTTGCCTCGTGGTTAAAGGGACGCAGAGGCCAAACTCACTCTGCGCCTAGTGTGTCCACAGAGTCGTGGGGGAAACATGCTGTAGGAGACCTTTGTGAAAGCCCCTCTGAGATTCCATGCATGCTGGGGCGTCTGTGGAAACCCTGCTCCTGTCGCAAGCAAGTACTGCCAGAGTGCTGTGCATCCAGTTGACTGAGCGCTTCATTTGTGCCTTCTGTGCTGCACACGTCCAGCACTTGTGTGTGAGACAGATGTGGGGGCCGGGGTAGGCACCGGGGGTGGTACTGGAGCTGGTCAGCTGGAGCCGGCCCTGGAGAGAATGCTGGGCATTGGGTCAGCAGAACGGGCCTGGCCTCCCAGTCACCGGGGTCAGAAGCCAGTGGCTGCTTGGGGAGAAGTCAGGCTCTATAAGAACCCAGCCTACCTGGGCGATTCATCCTTTTTCTTTACAATTTCAACCTTCTAGTTTATTCAAACAACCACAACCAGATTCTAGGGAGTTGAAGACTCGCTTACAAAGCCTCCATGTTTCCCAGGATGCCCCTTCAGGAGCCACCATCCCCGTCTCTCCAGAGCCCAGGCTACCTGGAGGAGGGTGGACAGGTGCGCGTCTCTCTGTGAGAGCTGCGTTGGGGAAGACAGGAACAGCGATTAGGGTTCTTAATGAGCACGAATCTGCAGACTCTGCCTTCATGCCAGCAGAACTGATGAAAACCACTCGTATCTGCCCGTGGTGGCAGCCAGCGGCTCGGTCCGGCGAGCTTGTCCCCCAGCAAAGGGAAACTGATGGCTTGAGGCTAGAGCCAGTGTTTCTTCAGGTCCTGGGCAGTGGGGAGGTTGTGGCAGCAGGCGTGGCCGAGGACGCTTGTCCGTGTTCCTCGCGGACGGGCTTCGCTGAGCTGCGGGGCCATGCTCGCCTTCCTGGGGGGCTCCCTGTGCCTGACTTTCAAGGCTGTCGTTTCCCTTTATGGTTTTCACCCTGCGTGGTCATAAATAAATCCCTTTCTGTTTACAAGGTGATCCTCCTGTGGTTTATGAGGACGTCCCCCACAGCTCCTTCTGGCCCCCGTTCCACATGCAGGGCACTTTCTAGACTGTTCCTGGGGTTCACAGTGCTGGCCCCCACCCCCCTCCAGGAGGGGCCCTGTGACAAGAAAGGCAGTGCTTCTTCCACTGGGGCTTTGGGGGAGGGCCAGGTCATCGCGGGGGACCACGGAGGTACAGCTGCTGTCCACAGAGACCTCCCTCACAGCCAGCCCTCTCTGCATTGCACATCCCTCCTGGGGCTATCAGCAGGCCTTGGGGGCCCCCTGCAGCGGCCTGAGGGTTTCCAATCCTCACTCTGGCTTTGCCCTTCTGTTCTAGTTTGTGCAGCGACGGTCAGGTCTGTTTCTACATGGGTGGAGGCTGTGAAGAGCGGAACTGGGGCTTCTAGGATACAGCCAGGCACATCCACCCTGGTTCTGCGGGGTGCAGGGCTCATCCTTTCCTTTGAGAAACGCCAGCCTGGCGCGCTGATTCTCTGGGACGCTGGAGCTGGGCCTGGGGCTGGGGATCACTCCGACAGAGCTCACCAGCCCTGGGGCTGCTCAGGAGTGAGGTAGGCTCGCAGCAGGGAGTAAGCGTCCCATCTTCCGGAGCAGTGAGCCAGAGCTGGGGACAGGGCTGCAGGCTTGGAATGGGAAGGTGGAATACGTTCGTATAGTGTGGCCAATACTGTCGTAACACCGCTGTGCGGATTTTCTAACATTTGAGCATTATTTTCTTTTCTTTTTTTTTTTTTTGAGACGGGGTCTTGCTCTGTTGCCCAGGCTGGAGTGCGGTGGCACGATCTCGGCTCACTGCAAGCTCTGCCTCGCGGGTTCACGCCATTCTCCTGCCTCAGCCTCCCGAGTAGCTGGGACTACAGGCACCCGCCACCACGCCCGGCTAGTCTTTTGTATTTTTTTAGTAGAGACGCGGTTTCACCGTGTTAGCCAGAATGGTCTCAATCTCCTGACCTCATGATCCGCCCGTCTCAGCCTCCCAAAGTGCTGGGAATACAGGCTTGAGCCACCGCGCCTGGCAGAACATTTTCTGGTTGAGTCCTGGTGAGTCTGACAGTCCAGGTGGTCCGTGTCTTCTGCAGTGGCCCCGAGGGCTCTGCTGGATTGAGGGCATGTCATGAGGCCTGGGACCATCTGTAATGCATCGCCCGTCCGTGCACTCAGGATGCTCCCGGAGCCTGGCCACTTGGGACAGGGTCCCAGAGGTCTTCCTCCTGCCTGCAAGTCAGAGCACGGGGCAGGAAGGTGAGATTTTGCCTGTGCATGGAAACCAAGGAGTGGCATCGCTGAGGCCAGGCGGGCAGCACTTTGTCCTACCAGATGGGCCACTGAAGCCCAAAACTTCTTCCTGCCTATCCCACCCTCCATCTAGGGCTGCAGATGGCAGCGAGATCGGGGGCACAGGGAACAGGGAGTTGCCCAGCTCTGAAGGCTGCGTGGCTCTGGGCTCGGCAGACACCCAGCTGCTTGCAGGTCCATGGGGACCCAGGGGTTCAGTGGGCACGGCTGGAATGGGAGCTTCTTGTCCGAGAGAGGTCTTCTGTGGATGTCCAGTCTCCTTAGTGGACCGGTGGACATCTGGATCTGGGCTTCATCCATAGTGAGTTCATTGTTGGATGGGAAACAAAACCAGGACAGGGCTGGGAGTGTAGATGCCTGTGGTCACTCGGGGGATGCCTTGTGCGGACGCAGCGTGTAGTTGACTGAACAATGCACTCCCCCAAAAGATGTCCAGGTTCTAATCCCCGGAACCTGCGGACGTGTCATTTCGCCTGGCAAGAGGGTCTTGCAGATGTGATTAAGGATCTTGAGATGGTGGCATGACTGCGGGTTATCCAGGTGGGCCTCACAGGCAATCACAGGGGCCCTGGGAAGAGGGGGCAAGAGGGCATGAGGACAAAGCAGAGGCAGGGTGTTGTGAGGCAGGGAGCCCGGGGATGTGGTGGCCTCTGGGATCTGGAAAAGCCAAGGGAACAGATTCTCCCCAAAGACCTTGGAAGAAATCAGTGACACCTTGACTTTAGCCAGCGAAGCTGGGTTCAGACTTCTGGCCCGCAGAGCGGCAAGAGGATGAATGGGTGCTGTTTTGGGGCCCTGGTTTGTTACTGCAGCCGTGTGGAGCTCCTGGCAGCCTGAAGGCGCTCCCGTCCCTGCCTCAGTGGCCCCGGAAGTGCCTCTCGCAGAACCTCGGCACTACTGTCCTCACTGTTGTCACCTCTCAGGCCGAGTGGCCCATGAGGGAAACTTGGGATGCAGCAGGAGAGAGAATGCCTGAGTCTGTCCCCGCATCTGTCTCCTGGGAAAAGCTGCCACCCTATGCCTGAGGCTGGAGCTGGATATTCTGGAGCCCGGCTTGGTGCACCCCTGGTAAGATGTCTGCGGTAACACGACCACATGCCTGCTGGGCTGTGTGTTCTGAGGAGACAGACCAGTGCCTTGGGGTTGAGTGCCCTCTGTACCACCCCCTGCGGGGAGGTGCCCCCTGCGGTGCATATGGGTCCAGCCTGTCCTCACGTGGTGCGCGGGGGCGGGGCCCTGCTTGTCCTCACGTGGTGCGCCGGGGCGGGGCCCTGTTTGTCCTCACGTGGTGCGTCGGGCGGGGCCAGCCCGTCCTCACGTGGTGCGCTGGGGCGTGGCCCTGCTTGTCCTCACGTGGTGCGCCGGGGCGGGGCCCAGCCTCTCCTCACGTGGTGCGCCGGGGCGGGGCTCAGCCTGTCCTCACGTGGTGCGCCGGGGCCAGCCTGTTCTCACGTGGTGCGCCGGGGCGGGGCCCAGCCTGTCCTCACGTGGTGCCCCGGGGCGGGGCCCTGCTGTGAGAACTCTGTTCCTAGTAACCTCAGTTGTTCCTCTTAGGAGCCCTGCCACATGGGTGTGGATTTTATGGCCATTTTTTACGTAGGGAAAGTCAGGCCACTGGTAAGTAGCAGAGCTGGGATTTGAAACCAATGAGTGTGTCGCCAGGCTCTGTGTGGACACGGGGGTTAACAGCAGGAAGCACTGGGGTTTCCGATTTCAGAGAGGTTGTTGCTGCATTCTTTCAGGATTGTGGATGCGGCCGAGCCTGGCCAAGCCATGGATACTGGAAGGTGGGAGTTGGGGCTTTGGGAGCCTCTACAGCTGCCCCAGTCCCCCACAGGCTTGGTGGTGGCACAGAGCTGCTGTCTCAGACTCTCCTGCGTCCCCATGATGGAACTGTGCCATGATGGGCCAGGACCCTGTGCGCTGATGCTCGCCTCTGCCGAGCTTTCATAGTTACCTTTGCGGGACAGATTGAATTAGAAAAAGGCCATGCGTGCAGTTTTGAAACAAGAGACCTCGTGAATACTTTATTGGAACAGGCTCAGGATTTACTTGCTCATAAAGTTGTTGGGGATGGCTTCGCCTGGTGTTGGGTAATGGATTGGCGCTGCTTCGTGTTCATCATCTGTAATCAGGTGGCCTTGTCCGTGCCCGTAGCTCCGTCTGGGAGGTTTTGGAGGCAGTGTGCACAGCGCCCGCTTGCTGCTCTGCTGGGCGGGCAGTGCAGCCTCTCACGGACCCTGTAGCCACTGGAAGCAGGCAGGTGGTTTTCGTGGCCCATCTGGATTGAGGATGGCTGTGCTGGGGGGTGCCTCTGAGGCTCTCCTTGCTTCATGAGGCTGCTTCACATCCATTCTTGTCTCCTCTCGCCTCCTGACACCCTGGGTTCCCCATGGGCCCCCTCCCCTGCACAGATTTTCATCTAGGCCCTGGGAAGGTGGAGTCCTGGGTTCTAGAAGACCTTGGAGACCCAGAGCAGAGTGAATGTTGGGGGTTATCAAGCAGGGACTGCCCAAGACCCATTGCTGAGGGAAAGAGGAGTGCTGAATGAGATGGATAAACACCAGCTGTTCGACTTTCCACTTTCATGATCTGTTTCCAGCCTCCGTGTCCTGATGTTTAAAATACAGCAGCTAAAATATCTGGTGGTCTTTTCTTCCTCTTCTGAGTGCAGCCACGGCATGCCACATCTCTGCCCACGGTCAGTGGCCAGGCTGTACAGAGCCTGGCCTTCTTACCTTTGTCTCTAGAGGGTGCCATCAGGGACAGATCTGTCTGTGCGGGAAGGAGCCCGAACCCCAGACTCTTGGACCTCACACTGGGAGAGAGCGTGGGTGAACGCACATGGACCTGTGATTGATTGATTGATTTATAGACAGAGTCTCACTTTGTCACCAGGTTGGAGGGCGGTGACTCGATCTCGACTCACTGCAACCTCCGCCTCCCAGGTTCAAGTGATTCTCCTGCCTCAGCTTCCCGAGTAGCTGGGACTACAGGCGCATGCCACCACACCCAGCTAATTTTTGTATTTTTAGTAGAGACAGGGTCTCATCATGTTGGCCAGGCTGGTCTCGGTCTCTTGACCTCATCATCTGCCCGCCGTCGCCTCCCAAAGTGCTGGGCTTTCAGACATGGGAGTGCAGGGCCAGAGGATGGCAAAGACAGGGGTTGGCCCCGGGACCCCGAACTGTTGGTGTCAGGACCGGACTCAGGGCCTCAGTCTGGCAGCACAGGCCTCACACTGCCTGACGGGCAGAGCCCTTTGCCCCACCTGAAAGCCCTGCAGTCACAGCCTAGAGGCTGGGGTGGGAAGTGCTGTCCTTGTTGCTCTGGCCTCTGGCTCACAGCCCCTGAGAGCAGCTTCTGCTCCCCAAGCTTCCTGCGCTCCCCAAAAGTGGTGCATCCAGTGCTGAGTCTGGCGGGCCTGGGGGCTTCGGCCTTCCTTCCTGGCTGTGACGTGCGGGTTGGAGATTCACCTGTGTCTTAGTGAAATGCCAGTGGCCAAATTCAACAGGAAAGAGGAAAAGAAAGCATGAGCCTGAGTCCAGGGTGGAGGATGGCAGCGTGAGGGAATGGCCCGGGGCCCTGCTTCTCCCACCGTCCCCAGTCCACACCCTTTGGGTATGGAGGCAGGCTGGGGAGCTCTTTCCTCACCTCCCTCTTCTCTCACTCCTCGTGCCCACTGCCCCCTTGGTGTCCTCTCTGGTGACCCCCAGCCACCCCTCCCTCTGCAGGGCCTGCAGCGTCTCCAGGTCCCTGACCCTTGGGTGGCATCTCCCGCCTCTTCCTCAGGGCCCTGCAAACCTCTCCTCTCATTTCACCAGGAGCTCCTTTCCTTCCCATATTTGTGTAAATGAATTCACATAGTTTGACTTAATTGTCTCAAAATGGCCCAATTTGGAGTTGGACTTTTCTGATGCTCATAAAATTCAGGAGGCGGTTTTTAATCAGTTAGTTCTGCTACGGCTGCCTCCTCTGAGAAGGGAACAGTTTCTTGTTCTTCTATTTTTGTTTTTTAATGTTGTTGCTGAGGACAATTTAATTTGATCTCTGAATCATCCATGTATCCATCCATCCACCCACCCCCTTACCCATCCTATCCACCCACCCCCATCCCCCATCCTTTCCACTCACCCACCATCCCCCATCCTATCCACCCACCCACCATCTCCCATTCACCCACCCTCCATCCACTATCCATCCACCGACCATCCACCCACAATCCCCCAATCCACCTCCTCACCCACCCATTCTGTACATCCACCCAACCATCTTATCTGTCCACCCACTCACCCACACTATTCATCCACCCATCTAGCCACCCATCCACCCACCCACCCACACTACCCATCCACTCACCCACCCACCCTATCCACCCACCCATCCACCCACCCCACCTATCCTATTCATCCACCCACCCACCCTATCTTTCCACCCACCCACCCTATCCTTCCATGCACCCACACTATCCATCTACACACCCACCCACCTATCCTATTCATCCATCCACCCACACTATCCATCCACTCACCCACCCACACTGTCTGTCCGTCCACCTACCCACCCTACCTATCCTATTCATCCATCCACCCACCCTATCTATCCTTCCATCCACCCACACTATCCATCCACCCACCCACCCACCTATCCTATCCTATTCATCTATTTACCCACCCACCCTATCTATCCACCCATCCACACACTCATCCACACTATCCATCCACCCCCCCCCCACCCACACTATCCCCCCCCACCCACACTATGCCCCCACCCCCCCATCCACACTATCCACCTCGCCACCCACCCAATCCACCCACCCACCAATTCTATCCATCTACCCATCCATTCTACCTATCCACCTACCTATTCACCACCTATCCATCCATTTATCCATCCTTCCATCCTCGCACCCACCCATCCATCATCCATCCCTCCTTCCATCGTTTCATCCACACATCCATCCATCCTTGAGTTGGGTGCTCCATCCATGCCAGCAGGCATCAGCGGATATGTCCGGGGCAGCATGGCACAGGAACCCCCACACCCATTATGTAGGTGCTCATGGGCAGTTCTGCTCACTCTGGCGGGGGTAGGGGCTGTTGGGCTCATGCTTTGTGAGGGCTTCTCAGAGGGTGTCGGTTGTAGCAGGAGTGGGTAGAAGGGAGACTGGCGTCCCAGGGTGAAAACGGGGAAGAGCAGCTCCACTGAGTCCGGCTGTGGCCGCAGAGTGGCCCAGTCTGCAGCATCAGGAGAGCCCAAGCCCATGGCCTCAGGGCCTTGCACTTTATGAAGGGAGCAAGGCAGGGTGTGACAGTAGCTTTGTCTTGAGACCTTGCAAACATACACGTGACGGGCCTCTGGAGGTGGGGAGTGGTGGCCGAGGCCCTGTGATGCTGAGAGCCCACGAGGTCTCGGTGTCACTGGGGATGGGGAGAGGCCTCGGCCCAGAGCAGGGCTGCTTCTGTAGGCCTCTGAGGCTCGCACAATTTGCGCCTCTGGAGGTGGCTGGACCTCTGCCTGTGTTTCTGTTTTCTCTTCCTAGATGAGGAGTTGGGCTCTTGCTGGCTAGTGAGGCTGAGTGGGGATGGTGTCCGAAGCCAGGGCCCAGGTATTTCTTGAAGCATCCGTTCCAGAACGAGTTCTCACAGCAGCAGAATCCCGACAACATGCCTTCCCTTCTCCTGCACCGAGTGGGAGAAGCTGAAATCACCCTCAGCCCAGGAGTGCAGGAGAACCCGGGGTACCAGGGGGCCAGCCTTGATACCATGTGGCATTCAGGATCAGAAGCTCCCAGAGTCCCACTGATTGTTCTGTCCCCAAAAGATTTATGGAGCCGTGTTTCAGTGACCCAGAGGGGAGGGATACCTAGGACAGGGAGTGACTGTTTCACGTGGTGGGCAGGCCCTGGGCACCTCGGCGGGCCTGGTCGGGCACCTGCCCATGTTGCAGAAAAGAATCTGCACCAGACTCTTGTTAGAAAACGGCAAGGAAGGCTCCACTGGAGACTCTTGCAGTGGGGAGAGATTGCACTCAGCTGCCCTACGGCGGGGGACTGGGGATTTCTGGAGTGAAGGAGTGGACAGAACCCACTCAGAGGAGCTGGGCTTGGTGTCAGGAGGAGGAAGAGGAGTTGGAGCAGACATGGAGGGGATTTCAGCTGGCCGAGGGTGAGGTTCTGCCCAGAAGAGGGCTGGGAGGAGCCTGACCAGAGTTACACCTGGAGGGAGTCCTTGTCACCTGCATGGTACAACGCTGTGGAGATTTGGAGAATGGCGCAGCTGTAGGAGGATTCCCGGAGGAGGTGGTGTCAATGCGGGACAGCCCACGCTGCAGCCTCAGTTGTGTGGCCGCCTCTGCCAGCAGACAGGCCCCGCGCCCTGACTCGGCGTGTTGGCTGCCTCTTTGGAGTCCTGTCGACAGGTGTGAACAGGGCCCCCATGGGGCTCGGCTGTGTGGACAGGGTCCCCTTCCCACCTGGGACTGCCCGTGACAGCCAAGCACGCTACTGGTGGGCGGGGACCCCATGCTCACTTCCTTGGCCTGTGGACACTTCGCTCCATTCACCGCGTGGTTTTCCTCCCCGGAAGGTCGCAACTCCAGACGGCCCTCTCCGTCTCTCTGTAATTCCCCAGAAGAAGGCGAGCTTGGCCCTGCAGCAATGTGTTCTGTGGGCTGCAGGGGGTGGCGGGGGTGAGCACGAACTGCTGCTGTCGCCTTTGACCTTGCAGGATGCCCTGACGGCGGTGGGTTGGAAGAGCACGGTTTCACCAGCAGGCGCAGCCTGTTGCATGGCCCTGCGTGGTGACCTGTGGGACGGGACATAGCCCATGAGCACAGCCTGTTGCGTGGCCCTGTGCGGTGACCTGTAGGACGGGACGTAGCCCGTGCTGTGTTCGTGACTGGTATCTGTATCACCTTTTGAGCAGGTGTCTTGGCCAGGTTCCTGGCGTGGGTTGGTGGAGGAAGGGGGTGGCTCATCGCCGAGTGCCAGGCTGATGTGAACTTCCCGGGGCTCAGCGTCTTTCTTGGAACGCCTGCAGACAGGTGTACGGGAGGAAGAGCCAGCAGGCCCGGCACACCCCATTTAACCGCATCAGAGCCTGGCATGGCGGCCCGAGGCCTCTGCTGGGCTCCTCACCATGCACGTCAGAAAGGCTAGTGCCCTTCATATTTCCTACAGATATTTGAACAGACCTTGGTCAATTTTCTTGGGGAAAATTTTAGATTTATAGAAAACTTGAAGACAGTTCAGAACGTTCCCATATACTGTGCACCTGCTTTTCACCTAATAGTTACTAATAGGACATTTTAACATTCATATACATGTTTGTTACAATTAAAGAACTGGCATGGGCTTGTCATCTTCAGCTACAGTTTGTGTGGGATCCAGAATTCCTTAGTTTTGTCCTTTTTCTGTCTGAGATCCCATCCAGGATCCCACGTGGTATTGTTAGTTGTCACGTCTCCTAGGACCCCTCTTGGCTCTGACCATTGCTCAGACTATCTGTATTTTTGACGACCCTGACAGTTTTGAGGAGTGAAGTCAGGTATTTTACTAAATGACCCTCTTTTGGAATCTGACGCTTTTCCCATGATTAGACCCCGGGCTGTGGGTGTTTGGGAGGAAGATGCCAAAGTGAAGTGCCCCTCTTGTCACATCCTATCAGAGGCATCCGCTGTCAGCAGTGTCAGGTGCTTGGCCCTGAGCACCTGCCTGGGGTCGCGTGGGTCAGGTTCCTGCCCCGCGAAGTCGCTCTTTCTCCCATAGGCTGTTCCTTGGAAGGGCGTCTCTAGGCGCAGCGCTCACTTACGGAGGGGGAGGGATAGGCCGCCCCCTCGAGCGGGGCACATCCACTCTTCTTGGATTCTTCAGCACTGGGGACGTGCGTTTTCTCCCCATTTCATAATCGATTCAGTCACTCTCACTGTTGATATCAGTGTGGACTGATAGATGCGCTTGTCCTTTAGGCTGTGATCCAGGGCTGCTTTATTTACCGGGTTGCCAGGTGCATTAGCTCTGGCCATGGGCGCTCCCCCCGGCACTGGTGGGCTCCGTTGGCACAGTTCATCAGTGACTACGTGTTTCAAGCATTTCTCCACTTTCTGGCACCACCAGCGACTCCTGTTTCATCTTGTCTAGCTCCTGCCCTAGTCTCAGAAACAGCCATTTCCCTTGGGCGTGTGGTTTCTTTCATCACAGAGTAGTATTAGAAATCTAGGTCTTGGCCGCGTGCGGTGGCTCACGCCTGTAATCGCAGCACTTTGGGAGGCAGAGGTGGGTGGATCACCTGAGGTCTGGAGTTCAAGACCAGCCTGGCCAACTTGGCAAAAACCATGTCTCTACTAAAAATAAAAACTAAAAAATAAATAAAAAATAGTCGGTGGTGGTGGCAGGCACCTGTAATCCCAGCCACTCGAGAGGCTGAGGCAGGAGAATTGCTTGAACCCAGGAGGCAGAGGTTGTAGTGAGTCAAATTTGCATCACTGCACTCCAGCCTGGGAAACAGTGAGACCCTGTCTCAAAAAAACAGAACAAACAAACAAACAAACATAAAAAACAAAGAGAAAAAAAAAGACCTTGGTCTTGGCATCCAGCATCCTTGTTGCTAATGGAGTGTCATTCGTTGTTTCTGAGCCCTCTTGGCTGACAGAGGGAGGAGATGCATGAATGTGTAGGATCCACCCATCTATTCATAGCCCGGAATACGCCCCTGTGTAACCACCGTATCCATGTCGAGGTTAACGCGGAGTTCACGCGGGCGTCTCCAACTCTGGTCACCACGCTGTGGATTATTCTAGCCCCTTCCCCCTGCCTGTCGGTAAATTCACACTGCAACAGTGAGAAACTGGCCGCCACTGGCCACCGGCCATGCAGCTCACTGTTCAGTTCAAGTGTCCGTGTCCGTGTATAGCACTGTGGCAATCCTGAGTCTGTATCCTACAGGAAACACCTTTATCAACTCATGCACAGTGTGTTTACGATCAGGTCCTTTTGCTTTTAGTCTTACAGATCTCACCCCTTTCCAGAATCGTGCCGGCGAGCTCCTTTTCTCCCCAGCTCCCTCAGAGAGGTTATTTCACACATTTACAACACAGATGCTTCCAGCGCCAGATAAAGTCCTGCCTGGAATACCCAACCTAGTAAATGATCTTTTAAATGTGCATAGATTGAAGTTCACTCTTTAGCAGAATCGTGGGGGTTTTGGCAAATGCATGACGCTGTGTGTTCCCCATCACAGCATCCTACAGAATAGTTTCTCTGCCCTAAAAATACCCTGGGTCCAACTATTCATTCCTTTCTGTTTCCCCCCAGAATCCCCGACAACCACTGCTCCTTTGACTCTCTCCGCAGTGTTATCTTTTCCAGAGAGTCACGGGGTTGGATCCATAGCGCGTGCAGCCTTTTCAGGCTGTCTTCTTGCACTCGGCAGTAAGCGTTTAAGGTTTCTGCGCGTCTCTCGTGGCTTGGCCGCATCTCGTTGTTCAGATTCCACTGTATGAACCTGACCACCTTCTGTTTATCCCTATTCACCTATTGAAAAATTTCGTGATTGCTTCCAGTTTGGGGTGATTTGAATAAGGCAGCTATAGACATTCCCACGCAGCTTTCTGTGTGGGCAGAAGTTTTCAGATCGATTGGCGAAGTACCCAGGAGTGTGATTTTGGGATCGTATAGTAAGAGTACGTTCTGCCTCGTAAGACACTGCCAAGCTGCCTTCCAAAGTGGCTGCATTATCTCGGACCCCCGCCGGCCGTGAACGAGCATTCCTGGTGTGCCACAGCCTCGCCAGCGTTAGATATGTTTTTGGTTTTTGGAATGGAGCCATTCTAGGAGGTGTGTGGCGGTTACCTCCTTAGTTCAATTTGAAGTTTCCTGATGGCAGAGGATGTTGAGTACCTTTTCATATGCATATTTGCCTTTTTTTTTTTTTTTTTTGGTGAAATGTTCATTCTCATCCTTTGCCCATGTTGTAATTGGGTCGTCTGCGCTTGTATTGTTCAGCTTAAAGGTTTCCGTGTGTGCGCTCCAGATAACAATTCTTCATCACGTATGTGGTTTGCAAATAGCATCTCTCTGTCTGCGGTTTGTCTTTTCATCCTCTTCACAGTGTCTTTGCAGAGCAGATGTTTGTCATGTTAGTAAAATCTAATCTATCGAATGGTTTTCTTTCATACAGTATGCATTTGATGCTTATCTAAAAGCTCATCCCCCAATTCAAGGTTCCATAGATTTTTCTCCTGTGTTTACTTCTAGAAGTTTTATATTACTGGGTTTCGTCTTTGGGTCTCAGGTCCATTTTGAATTGGTTTTTGTGAAAGTGTGAGGTTGGTGTTTCGATACCGTTTTTTTTTCTTTTTGCCTGTGGAACTTGCAGCTGCTCCAGCCCTGTGCTGAGACCTCCTGTCCTCCGTGGGATTGTCGGTCCTGTGGCTTTGTGGGGGCTCCGTGGACATTGGAAGGATGGCCGCGGGGCCCCTTCCTTCACTGTGGCAGCAGCAGCCCCTCTGGTGGTCCTGCAGGTTCTTCTGTTTCCTGTAATCTGCCAGGATACACACCAAGGCCAGAAGACATGATTTCCACTCGGCTTGGCATCGGCACCACGTGTGTGTGTCTAGAGAAGGTTAAGCAGAAGAAACCTGATAATAGTTGAATTTTTCTGGAAGTTCAGTCTTTTCTGAACCATCCTGGACCTCCCAAGTTGGCTCCTCCCAAGACAGGAACGTCTGCAGTGAGAGTCTGGGTACAGTGAAGGAGGTGTTGCCTCCGTCTCTCTTCCCGGAGCCAGCACGTGCCCAGCAGCTGCAGGTCTGGGGGTGGCAGGGGAGGCAGCCCCACAGGCGCCGAGGATGGAGAAATGCGTCAGTACCCAGAGGCCGCCGCATGCAGGCTGGGCCAGTGCCAGGGTTCGCGACAGCGCACGCAGAGTGCCTGTGATGCTGCTGGTGGTTTTTGTAAATTGTGACACAGCCCTGCCCCCCAGGTAGTTCCATCCTGCTGTGCTTGGAGAGCAGGCAGCTGCAGAGAGGCTGAGCAGCTTTCTTAACGGGGGCGAGTAGCAGGATGGAAACTGCAGCCTTTGTCGTGGGAGACTCCATCCTGTTGGACCCAGCAGCCTCCTTTCTTGGCTCATCCAAAATGAGGCACTAACACCCTGAGTGCAGCTGAGGCAGGACCCTCCGTGTCTGTCCCTGACCCACGCCTGGGCTGGTGTGGAGGCTGCAGGGAGTAAGGGCCTCAGGGCCATGGTCAGGACGAGGGGGAGGGAGGCACAGGCCTGGCCTGGGCACTGAGGCTGTCCGTGGAACCCGTGTTAGGCCGACCTCAGCGACACATGCCAGCAAGGACGGGGGGGGTTGCATATTCTCCAGATGCTCCCAGGTGACCCAGCAGGCAGGTGTGTGCACTCACCTTACTCCTACAGTCCAGGCAGGGAAACGGAGGCTCGGTGCCGGGGAACCCTGCCTGGAGCGGAAGTTGCCATCCTAGTCAGGCTGGGACCTGCTGTCTCTGCAAGCCAGGCTGGGGTGGGTATAGGACGTGACTCTGCTGGCTCTGTGAGGTCTGGCCTGAGGCTCTGGTGGGTCCTTGGAGTTGAGGCGGACTTGGGAGGTGACGCAGCTGGCAGGAGGGCGGTTGCGGGGCATTTGGCAGCACAGGCTACCATGTTCCACCTCTCCACAGGCCCAGGCCAGGCTCGTGGGGACAGGGGGAGGCTGGCTGCTGCCCCACAGGACCCAGCTTGTTGGGGTGTCAGAGGAGCCCCCGCCTTGGCACACTCTCCATACCAGCCCCAGCCCCTCCTGCTTCCTGGTCATCGCCCCCTTTGCCTCTGGAGTGTGGCCTTCTGCCCTCCCCTGCTGGGGTCCCGTAGGTTCCAGGCCCAGAAGATCTCTCCTGCTCAGATCACGTCACCGATCGCAGCTTCCCCTGCAGGTGCCCAGGTGCCCTGTGCCTGGCTTTTCTCCCAGACGGGATGCCAGGTCTGCTAAGGAGGGCACAGAGGGGCTTGCTCTCTGTGCAGCCACAGGGGCCTTCGCCACCCCCTCCAGGAGAGGCGATGCTTGGACCTGGTGAGCTCCCAGATGTGCTGTTGAGCTGGAGGAGCTTGGAGAAGCAGAGCTGCCGTGCCCTGTGTCCCCCCTGGAGCCAGAGACAGGGCATGGCTGTCCCCGGGAGGATTTTAGGCCCCTTAGTGGGGTGTTTCTCCTTAAGACAAATAGCCACTGCTGCACACAGCTCTGTGGCCACCCACGGTTATGGGAAGGATCAGACACGTCGGCATGTTTGCCAGTCCTTACATGTGCCAGCCTCCTGCAAGGTAGAAGGCATCAGGTTAATTAGGAGGCGGCACCTGGGGCTGTGGGTGGGGTCTGGGCGCGCAGGCGCACGGTGTGACCGAGAAGTGCAGAGCCGGGCGCCGTTTCCCTGAGGCCTGAGTCAAGTGGCGAGGAGAGGAGCTGCGAGGGCCACAGCACACTCGCGGCTGCCGGGCGGAGAGGAAGCCCTGGGCCCTCTGCAGGCCCTGCCGGTGGCCTCCTGAAGGAAGGGACCCACCAGACCGGTGCTCTGGGGCCCCAGCGGCTCCCCTCGAGGTAGGCTGCACTTCAGCAACGCTCGCTTGAGGGCCAGGCCTGCTGGGGTTCTCTGCTTCAGCCCCATGTAGGCCCTCCCACCCTCAGGGCCTGGCCCTGGGCAGACTCTCCCCTGCTTGCTCAGCTCACACACCCTCTCCCAGGCCTCCCATCCTCCGGCTAAGGAAGGAGGGACAGAGCCGGAACAACCCAGTGGTTCCTCCTCGTCCTGGCCTTGGCACCCCGGGGCCTCGGGAATGGGACACTGTGGAGCACAGCTGAGCCCATAGCTCTGCCTCCAGGCAGCCCTCCGGATGCCCTGCAGCTTGCAGCTCCCTGGGCCCCAACCCCTGCTGCTGCTGGTTTTGCTAAGTCCACCTCGTTCCTGTGTCCCTCGTGCCTAGAAACGGTCCGAAAGACACGTGCATCCTCTTAAGACTGGGGTGGGAACATGTGGTAAACGCTGGGGAGTCACAGGTGTGGGCCATGCTGTATGGTCTCAACTAGGAACGGTTTTGCCCCTTGGGACATTTGATGATGTCTGGGGACAGCTGTGCTTGTTCCAATGTGGGATGCATGGGACAGTCCCCAGCGCAGAGACCCAACTCTATGTCCACATCGCCACCGCAGGAAACCCTGGGATTCTTGGGACGGTCCCTAGCACAGATTCCCAGCCCTGAGTCCCAGCCCTGACGTCCACATCGCCCCCGCAGGAATCCCTGGATCACAGCCCCCCGGATGGGAGAGGGCAGACGACACCCGGCAACGCTGAGTGTCCTCCCGGCAGAGGTGTGCATGCGCCTGGGAAATTGGAGCTGAGCTGGGGTCATGTCCTTTAAAACCTCTTGGGCTCCAGTGTTGGCCAGGGATCCCTGGGTCACCCTGCAAGCTGCATAGAGAGCCAGCTCAGAGAAGCCAGTCCCGGCCTGGCAGGAACTGACCCGACTGGGGTGGGGGACGAGCAGGTGCAGTGGGAGGCTGCAAACTCCAGATTCTCTAAATAGGGGGCTCTGCTTGCAGAACGGGGGCGGGGGATGAGCAGGTGGAGTGGGAGGCTGCAAATTCCAGATTCTCTAAATAGGTGGCTCTGCGTGCAGAACTGTGCTGGGCGTCTCTAGTTGGAGGAGAGCTCGCTGAATAACATGTCCCCTGTTTGCCCCAAATTACTCCCTGGCCCTGGCACTGACCAGCACAGGATGCCTTGTGGGTGGGGTGGGGAAATTCCGAGAGGGGCAGGCGCCCAGGGCTGGTGACAAGCACAGAGAAGGGGCTGCTTTGCTCCACTGCTGCCTCGGCCCTCGCCTTGGGGAGCCTGTGGTCTTTATTGTGTTTGTTGAGTCGGTCAGCGGCGTGTGATGACCAGGTGGGGGCTGTTGTGTCGACAACTTTCCAGCCCTGCTCGGGCCCAGGGCAGGTGGCCTTGCCGCCTTACTACGCAGGTGTGTGGGATAATTGGTGGGGCGCCAGGTGGACCCAGTGAGGCGCTAATAATGGGCCTCTCTGTGCAGTGAGTGCCGCTTCCAGAACAATGACAGTGTCCACATCTTCACCGCCCTCCATCAGGGGCTGCCTAGAAGCCACACAGGCTGCAGAGCTGGCTAGCGGGGTCCTGAATCACTGGGGTGATGAACCCCAGGCTCCAGGCGCTGGGGAAGGAAGCTGAGCACTTGGCTGTGGGGCTTCTTTTGTTTCTACCTGAAACCAGCCAGCCAGACCCCCTGAGGACAAAGCAAAGTGAGCCCGAATCTGCCCCGTATACCCAGATACTCAGTGCCCCAGGGGCACCTGCGTAGGGGGAGCCCGGCGTGCGTGCTGGCTCTGGGATGTGAGGTCCAGGGTCACTGAGGGCAGGGGAACTCGGCACGTCCTGCAGCCAGGGGCCGGTGCTCTGGGATGCAGTGTGGAGTCCCTCGTCTCCTGCAGGAACATTCCAGAGGGGATCTGGCTCCCCACTCTGCCCTTTCTAAGGACGGAGCTCCTGGGCCAGGAGGACGCAGGTCTGCAGCTCCTTTGGCTCACCTACTCGAGAGGGTCAGGGGACCGGGGCTGGGATGACCCGCCCTCTGCTGGGAGAGGCAGGCGGCCCTCGGCTGCTCTGGCGTCCCAGCCCCTCTGCCAGGCCAGGCCAGGGTGAAGTGGGCAACTTCAGGCTCCCCTGGCAGGAACTGCAGCCCACGCAGGTGTGCAGTCCCTGGTGGGCAGCCCCACCCAGCCACATACCTTCCAGGAGGGTCACGCTGGACACGCGCCTGCCCAGCCTCTCCAGCAGGGACTGACGTGGACAGGCCTCTGGTGGGAGGGGTTCCTCTGGTGTCCCAGTGTCCCAGCACCAGTGCGGCCCACGCAGGACTCTGAGTGGGTTGCGTGGATCTTCCCTGCCTGGCGGCAGCATCCTCACACCTGCTGCGAGTGTCTCTAGCCGTGCAGTGTGAGGGAGCTCTTGGACCAGAGCTCCTGCTGCCTCATTATCAAGATGCACAGCCCCGGCGTCACACCGGCCTCCCGAGCCCCGTGTTAACTGCAGAACAGATTAGCCAGACTCAGGCGCTGGGAGCAGGTTAATTAGTTGCTTTTGCCAAACCACAGCCTTGCGGCTGGATCTCAGGTTGAGAGGACTTAGGGGGAAATCTGACACCCTGCAGGTTTCCTGACATTCGCTAGACATCCCAGAATGTAAAGCATCTGTGTGGCAGTGTGAGAAGGACAGCAGGGGCCTGGGGGGCAGCTGGGATGTGGTCTGGTTTAAATGCAGCTTCTCAGTTCCCGGCCGTGAACGGGTGATGGGACCCCTGAGCCCCAGCCCCTGTAAAATGCAGACACGCCTGCCCACCTCCCAGGCAGTACGGGCTGCAGGGGTCCGGCCGGACACACGGCTCGGTGCAGGGCCTGCAATCCTGTGTTCCTTCATCACGTTGTCCCTGAGTGTCTCGTGAGAACAAGGAATCCACCTTCTCCAGGACCTAGGCCGGACACTGTCTTCCTAAACGCCGTCTCCCACCTGGGAGTCGGGAGCGGCTGGGGTGCAGGTCTTTCCTGTGGGCCCAGGGAGCCCCCCACATGTGCAGCTTCCTGGCCACCATCCTCAACCCTTACCACCACGGGCCCTGCCTGCCTCCCACCTGCCGTGGGCCTGCCTGGTGTGGGCTGAGGCTTTTCTGACCAGAGGCAGACGGGTGTTAATCCCATGGGGTAATTTTATACAGTGAGAAACCCAGTCCAGAGGCAGACGGGTGTTAATCCCACAGGGCAGTTTTACAGAATGGGAAACCCAGGCCACTGCCCTCGCTTTGCCTCGACCCCTTTGGTGCCAAGTTTTGGGGTGGGGTCCAGAGTTACACCCTGAGGTGCACCCTGAAGTCCACTGCGCTGCTGCCTGGCCAGGCTGGGGCCCGGATCTCTGAGCTTGGTGCCTACTCCCCTTGCGGGGATACTAGGGTGAAACAAGATGCACAGAACGTGCCGGGCCCTGGAGAGGCTGCGAGCACCCCGGGGGTTGAAGGGTGCCCTTGGGGAAGCCCCCTCTGGAGACTGTTTTCTGTGTTGGGCATTGAAGGGCCCTGGCCCTGGGAGTTTTTTTCAGTCATGGATGCCTTGGGAACTGGCTGCAAGGGCCCTGACCCCTCCTGGTGAGGGGCAGCAGAGGCTGGCGGCCTCCTTGTCATCTCTGCAGAGAGAATTGAAGGCTCCAGGGTGGTGTCTCTGCAGCCCCAGGCAGAGGCTGGAGTGAGGTCACTGCTTGGCCTGCAGAGTTGGTGGCAGGCATAGACTACAGCACTAGAGACCCCCATGGGCCTGCAGCATCCTCAGTTCCACTAGACAGCTGCAGGCGTGCACTTCCTGGGGCTGGGAATGGCGCTCACAGCCATCCTCAGTCCTGGTCCCTGGTGCAGGGCAGGAGTTCGGCAAGGATGAGTGAGGGTGGGGCTGGGCCCCATGGAGGCGATTCCCAGGGGCTCCCGGGAGCCCAGAGAGCCGGGCTGCCCCCACTGGGCAGCAAGGAAGAGGCTGGGTCGCCTGGAGGACTCCAGAACCAACCTGAACCCCACGACCTTTGCGGGGAATGAACCAGTGAAGGGATGAGGAGGGCACGAATGTTACCGGCCCACCATGGCAGGGAGCGTGTTCCAGCCTGGCTGTGGCCTGGGAGGCTGGGCAGGTGGTGTTTGCACAGACATTCCTGAATGCTGGAGAGACGGGGCCCATGCTCCTGCCCCAGGGGCGCGGCAGTAGGCCCGGGTGTGTTTGTGGAATGTTCTTGAAACAATACAGCTTATTTTCAGGGGTCTCACCACCGGTGTGCAGGGGCCCCTCTCTCTCCCCCACCTCCCTCTCTCTTGAGCTCCCTGCTTTGCTCTGTGTCTCTCTTCTCTTTTTTTTTTTCTCTCTCTCTCCCCCCTCCCCGCTTTGCTCTGTGTCTCTCTTCTCTCTTCTCTTTTTTTTTCTCTGTCTCTCTCTCTCTCTCTCTCCCCCTGCTTTGCTCTGTCTCTCTTCTCTCCTCTCTCTCTTTTTTTTTTTTCCTTTCTCTCTCCATGCTTTGCTCTGTATCTCTCTTTTCCCTCTCTCTGCATCTTTCTTGGTGCAGATTCCTCCTGAACAGAGCCAAAAAGGGAGGCTTCTCTAGGGAGCGATTGGTGGGGGTGGCTGGGGGTGGCAGTGGGTCCTGGTGTTTCTGTTGTCGTGACCATGTGAGTCCATTTGTTTAAATGACTTGTGGAAAGTTACATACTAAGTCATCTTTAAAGTGAAGATGAGGATATGGGAGGAAGCCAGAACGTGGAAACGGTGGAATACTGAGAAATTGAATGTTCATTCACAGTGCTGATTTGATTTCTCAGGGGTATCTGTGCCACTGTGTTTATTTCTCACAATTGTGGGTGAGAAGTGGCTCCCTAGGACCTGGGCGAGGCCCTCACGCTTTCCAGGGGGCAGCTTGTCACTCAGAGGGCCTGGGGGTGCAGGGCGTGTTGACGGTGCACTGCCCCCACTGCCCTCAGCTGCCCGGTGCACCGACTCAGCAGGTGGGAAGTCATGGCCAGAGGAGAGTCTCCCTTTCCTTGACATTCACTCATTCACTCATTTATTCACTCACTTATTCAATCATTAACTCATTCATCACTCATCACACATTCACTCATTCATTAACTCATTCACTCACTCAATCACTCATTTATTCACTCCTTCACTCCTTTACTCATTCACTCACTCCCTCATTAACTCATTCACTCATTCATTGACTCATTTAGTCACTCATTCACTCATTCATTTATTCACTCCTTCACTCTTTTACTCATTCATTCACTCATTTATTCACTCCTTCACTCTTTTACTCATTTACTCCTTCACTCCTTTACTCATTCATTCATTCACTTATTCACACATTCATTCAATCATTCACTGATTCACTCTCACTGATTCACCCACTCACCCACTCATTGACACATTCAGTCATAATTTCCTCAGTCATTCACTCACTGAGTCACTCACTCGGTCACTCATTCATTCATTCATTCATTCACCCTCTCACCCATCTACTCTCACTCATTCACCCTCTCACTCATTCATTCACTCCCATTCATTCATTCAGTCACTCACTCAGCCACTCACTCATTCACTCTCTCATGCACTCACGCGATCCTTCCTTCATCTGCCGTTTGCCAGTCATTCATGAAGTGCAGTCCGTACTGGGCTTGGGGACAGAAAGGAGCAGACCCACGGGGCATCTGGGAGGAGCTTGCTGCACTTTTTGGTTTATGTCCACATCAAAGAGGAAAAGCAAGTCTGGCCCAAAGCAGGGTCCTAGGGAGTCATTTTCCTGAGGTAAGAGGGATCCGCTAGCCTGGTCAGGGAGGTGCACGGGCAGTGGCCCCTACTCCACCATCCTGTCTGGGCTGCTCTGGGCCTGGGGCCTGGGGCCTGGGGCGTGGGGACGGAGAACACAGAGCATGGCCGGCCTTGTTCCTGGTGTGGCCTGATGCATGTGAACAGAGCTGCCTTCACCTAGCACCAGCCAGAGCTAGAGAGCAGGGCCAGCCCCCGGTGTGACCTGATGCATGCAAACAGAGTCTATCAACCTAGCACCGGCCTGGGCCAGAGAGCAGGGCCAGCCTGTCTCAAGCCAGCCGGGACTGGGCCTGAGAGGTTGACGTGTGCTCGGGCAGCCCGGTGGGCAGGCGTAGCTGGTGGAGGGCACAGCCACGAGAAGCAGGGGCCAGGGGCCTGAGGGCAGGTAGCCCCTGAGGCTGGTAAGGGCCTGGGAGGAGCTGGGGCTTCCCAGCCTTCTTCAGGGCAACCACAGGCTGACCTCCAGCCGCTCTGCCTTCCTGGCTGCCTCTAGCAACCATCTCCCAGCCCCTACCCAGGGGGCCCAGAATCTCGCAGAAGCAGCTCCTCCTCCGTGAGGGCGTCTCTTCCCCGGCATCACTGCGCGGCACATTTCAGTGGCTCTTGAGCAGTCCCTGCATTTCTGTCTTGAACCCTCCATCCCAGCTAAGGGGGGCAGAGTCCCACCAGCACTCACCCTTTCCTGGGCATGGCACCCATGCTCTCTCCTGGCCTGGTTCCTTCTGTGTCTACAGGGCACATTCCCAGGCCTCTCCAGGTGCAGCCTGGGAACCCGAGAGAGAAGGAAGGGGCTTCTGCCGGTGGCGCTGGGCGTTTTTGATTCAGTGCCCCGAGGAGCCAATGCGAGGAGCTGAACGGCAGATGCTCTGACTTGGGTCCTGCGGGGCTGAGCAGCCCTGGCCATTGTTGTAATCATAGCCATTGTTGCCTTTTTATTTGTATTACTGTCTTCTCCACCTGTTTCTGTCGGATTTCACAGGCGGCTCTTGGCACACTTGGCCCAGACAGAGCTTGGGAAGAGCTGCAGGTCCCAGGCACCTCCCTCCTCCCTCCCAGCCAGCCACGCACTTCCTGTGGGCCCTGCTCACATTTGCAGGTCCACAGGCAGTGGCCAGACAGGCCAGGCCACAGGCAGGTGCTCCCGGCAGTGGTGGGAGCCAGCTGAAGATTCCAGAAGGGCCATGGGAGGGGCTGGCCAGTGGGGACACAGGGAGGCGTTGCCGTCAGATGGCCAGGTCACTTCAGTTGATGTTTTCCTGAGATCGTTGACTTTGCTAGCAACGCCAGCATTATATTTCACAACTATGTGAGTGAGGGCAGCCTGGGCCGGCCCCTGGCTGTTCCGTGGGGGAACCGGGCTTCCATGATCTCCCGCACACGTGTAATTGCTTCTGTTGAAGTCAGACTGTGGCGGAGGAGTTGATTCTGGGACTTAGTAACAAACTCGATTTCACTGTAACCTAAATATTGAGACTGTGATACTCCATCGGATCCTAAAGAGCGCATTTTCTGTGTTTTTAATCCTCATGCTAAGTGTCTAGACAATTCAGGATAAGACTAAACATGAGTCACTTAATTTACGAGTTGGAGCAGAGCTACCTGTGTGGATGGCTCCGACGTGGAGGTGAGGTCTTCTGTTGTGGGGAGAGGAGAGGCTCCCTGGAAATCGCTGTTCCGGCCTCGATGGTGCCCCCACTCGTGGCAGGGCCCTGCTGCCTCCGAACCCCAGGAGCCCCAGGGCTGCTGCCATGGAGCCTGGAGACGGCTGGGCCTGAGGCCTGCAGCTTGGGGTAGAGCTAGTATGGGTGTGGACTGGTACCCTGGCTGAGCAGCAGTCTGGCATCCTCTTCCAGGAGTGACAGGATGAGGCAGCTGTGCCCAAGGATGACAGCCTCGGTGTAGGGCAGCGTGTAGTCCAGCTGGATGGGACAGACGCAGGGCCCTGGGAGGCTGAGGCCAGGGCTCTGGACCCTCCTGGCCCCTGCCCCACGGTGTGGGCAGAAGGGGCCAAGTGAGCAAAGCCGGGGTTGCCAGATAATGTTCCTGGCCAGCTGCAGGGGCCCTGGCTGGGGGCTTCTGGGAGAGTGGAAGGGGAGGTGTCTGCAGGTGAGCAGCCTTTCCAAGTCCCTGGCTCTGCCCCCACACCTGCTTTGTCAGGGCACAGACACCTGTATGGTGGACAAGGCACACAGGCCTCCGAACAGGGCCGTGGCTCCTGGGGCGTGCCTGTGTGTGAGGATGTGTGTGTGTGCGTGTACCTCACTAAATGAGTGTGGCGTAGGGGTGCATGTGTGCCTGTGGGGAGTGTGAACTCATGGTGGCGTGTGCACACATGTGTGCGTGTGCATATGTGCGGTGCCCATGCAGCCCAGGCGGCCTGTGACAGGAAGCCTGGCGGGGCTGGTCTCTGCCCCAGAGCTCTGATGTCTCAGCTCGAGAGCGGTTCCTGCTGACCCCTGCTCGCCTGTCTGCCTGACCCCTGCTCGCCTGTCTGCCTTTCTTACCTTGTCTCTTGGCCTCAGTCCACACCGACTGGCTAGTTTCACCCACAATAAAAGCAGTAATAATAGTAACCTCCCAAATGATGTGCGGAGCCAGCGTTATGGGCAGCAAAGTGCCTTTGCAAACCCTGTGGTACGAGGCAGCCTCGCCAGCCTGAGCTCTGCCGTTATCCCTGCTGGTCTCGCATCTGTAATGAAATCCCGCACCCTCGCTCAGGGGTGTGGTGTATGTGTGTTTCAGGTGTGTGCACGTGTGTGTGCGTGTGTCGGGCATGTGGTGTGTCTGTGACGAGGCAGAGTAGAACTCATAGCCTCGTGTCCAGCCCAAGCCATCAACGTCCCCAACGCCTTCCCAGCCACCCCCACCCACCCAGCACAGCCGAGCAGTTTCCCACGCCAGCGGAAACTCTCCCTGAGGCGTTTCTCCTTCTGGTTTATGAATAAGTCTTCTCCTTGTGTAACGCCTTGAAAACAGAGCCAAGCACAGATTTGGGACCTGGGATCCTGAGGTTGTCCTGCCCAGGGGTCACTGCAGAGGGAGTCTTGTCCTGCTAAACTGACAAGACAGTTACTGAGGACATGATGCAAGGGGCACCCAGGGTGTTAGAAATCGCCCACCTCGAGATTCTCAGTGGCCAAGAGCACTCACCTGTGGGTATGGGGGACTCAGCGAGCACGCAGGTGTGTCTTGTCTGTCACCACGCCCTGGCAGTGCCAGTCCAGTTGCTGGCATTATTCACACCTTCTTCCTTGAGAGCTACTCCTACAAAGCGAATGACTGGTCACAGGGTACACGTGTCTTAGACCCCCTGACACTACGACCTGGGCCACCACACACAGGCAGCACCCCCTGACACTAAGCCCTGGGTCACTGCACACAGGCAGCACCCCTCCCCTGACGCTAAGCCCTGGGTCACTGCACACAGGCGACACCCCGACACTAAGACCTGGGACACCGCACACAGGCGGTACCCCGTGACACTAAGCCCTGGGTCGCCGCACACAGGCAGCACCCCGACACTAAGCCCAGCTCTTCTGGCCTCATTTCCTCCCAGGTCCCAGCTCAGAGATGGCGCCCATGCAGGTGGGCAAGACAGGCTGAGGACACCGCGTTGCCCCACCCATCACTTGGACACAGGCTGGTCTGTGAGCGCTCCCTACGGGAACTCTGGATGGCCCTATGGTGCCTCCTTTTCTCCCTGTTGGGGACCTGCCCCTGGGCCCCACCTTCCCAGTGGCGCTGTGGGTCACCTCAGGCCGTCCCCTGCCCTCAGGCCTGCCGGGCCCCTCAGCTGCACCTTGCTTTTGATCTGACCAAGCACAGAGCTGACATTTGTGGTGGGTAAATGCCACCCTTTTGGTCTCTGCCTGTCAAAGTCATTTTGGGTCTTCATCCTGTCATCCGTCACATCAGACATCCTCCCAGATCTGTGTCACAGCCTGGCAGGATCACATGGTTTGTTTGTCTGCGCCCCACGGGTGGCAGGAGCTGCTCCAGAGGGACCAGGCTGAGCTCCAGACACCCTGAGGGCCTGTTTCCCGCCAGGGAGGCCCCAGCCTGGCCCCTGAGTGACTCCCTTTGTCACACCTCCTGGAGCCTGGACCTGGTCAGTGACCCCCTGAAGCTACTCCCAGGTGCCCCCACTGTCCCACCAGCCCCCACCCAGCACCTGGAAGGAGGGGGCACCGCCTGTCTCCTAGACATTCTCCCTGGACCTTCCAGTGACCTGCCCAGCCTGGGTGGTCCCTTGCTTTGAGGACTCTGCAGGGATTTGAGGGACTTCTGTCATGGCCACCAGTCTGGTCTTCCCTGGGTCCAGCCGTCTCCCCTGTGGAAACTTGACTCACTCATAAAAACAGAGTGGCTGGACTTGGTCCTGTACCCACCTCTACTCAGTCCACAGCGTCCTTCCCGCCGTTGCCTGCCGGGGTCCCGGAGAGCCGGTGGTCCCAGGGTCTAGGCAGAGCTCTGGGAGTTTGCTGCACAGATACTTCCTTCAGTGCCCTGCCCCTCGTCCACAGGTCCCAGATCGTGACCCCCAGGCCTGTGGCTTCAGCGCTGTGAGCTGTTTCTGTAAAGTTTGTAGGAACCAAGGTGATGCTGGTGCTAGCCTGGGTGGGTTGCGCAGGGCTTGCTGCAGTCCCTGAACCCAGTCCAGCCCATGCCCTGCTGTGCCAGTGCAGCAAATGGGGCCGGCGCCAGGCTTTTCGGCTCTGCAGGCCTCAGGCTCCCAGAGGCCACCAGACCACTCCTCAGTTCCTGCCCTGGGACAGTGGAGGCTCGGCCTAGCCCCCAGCAGGGCTCCCAGACAGGTCTACCATGCAGCTCGCTGGAGGGTGGAGGGTCCCACGCTGTGTGGGAGCTCAGAGCTGGCGTCTGAGTGGGCATGGGGGCGTGCCAGCACCCACCACCCTCTGCATGCTGACGAGGGACGTGAATGGGCCTACAGCCTGCAGAAGCTCCTCCAGCCTGCGTGCCTAGCACAGACGCAGCCTGGGCTCCCTTGGCAACCAAGGCTGGCTTATCTCAGCTGTCAAGTGGGGTATGCTTCTACGGTGGGGCTTTCCCTGGGTCGTGGTCTCCCTTTTTGGCTCAGACACAGCCAGCTGGGCGGGCAGGACAGGACAGGGCAGGGCTGGGCTGTGGGTGATGAGAGGCATTTACCCCGGGGCAGTTTCTTCCAGAGACGGCGGGGGCTCCTAAGTATGCAGGCTCCCCCAGCCACGTGGCTCACAGATAGTGCCCGGCTCACACCTGGCTCTGCCTGTCACGGGTCTTCTCTGTATGGCACAGAGCTAGGCTGCCTCCCTAATTCAAAGGCCAGGGGACGAGCTGAGAAGTGAGTGGTCTGCCCAGGCTCCCCAGTTGGGGGGGTGTTGGTGGGGGTCTGCCCTGTGGGACATCTTCTGCCTGAAGCTGAGACCGTGGTGGCACTGTGGCCCCCCTGCCGGGGCAGTGGGAACAGTGACCTGTGGTCTCTGGTGGTTCCCTGCTACCTTAGAATTCCAGGTGGCCACATTCTTTCCACAGAAGGGGGTCTCTGTGAAATGATGCGTGACAAACACCACCTATGGAAAGGAGGTCTCCTGTGATCAACCCGTATGCACCCTGACAGAAGTCAAGTCTGGGGATGTGTTCTGGGAGGGGCCGGTCCTGGGGCTGGAGGGGTGGATTCTTTCTTTTTTAAAATCTCTCTCTCCGATTTCTGATTTTTGCCACACGATGATGTCACTGCCTTTCTAAGAAAACTCCCCCAAAGGCAGCTTTGTTCTTTTCCATTCTGACGGCGGCTGCCCCTCCCCCCCGCACGCCCTCCCTTCGCACTTGTGTGTGCACACGGCCTCACTCCCTGGGAGCCCTCGGCAGGCCCCTGGTCCAGGCCAGCCCTGCGGAAAGGCCACTGGTGGGGGCCTGCAAGGTCCCGCATCCTCTCAGCAGAGACCACTCCCCAAGCACTCTGCCTGGGCTTTGTGGGAGTTGGTGCTGGAGAAGGAATTGTGATTACTTGCTTTATTTTTGAATGTTTTTCCTTCTGGTCTTAAAAGCAATGCAAACTCTTTATTTAAAAACAAAAAGATGAGAGAAGAGAAAGAAACACCATCCCCTATCTCCGAGAAAAGGCTGGCACCGTGGGTGGACCAGCAGCATGCTGAGGGGGGCAGCCTGGTGGAGGGGCCTGTGCTTTGCTGAGGGCACCAAGCCCTGTGGGGGGGCCTTGCCACTATCCCAGCCCTGCCAGATCCCCAGGGGACCCCAGAACTTCCCAAATGACCTCCTTCTAGAAGCTGGGCAGGTGCAAAGGGGTGGCCCGGGGACCCGGGTCTATCCTGCACCTTCAGACATCAGGACGCCTCCAGGCTCTCACACCCCACAGGCAGTCCTGGTGTGGCCTCCCCAGCTCCTGACTCCGGGTGGACCCGTCCTCCCTTCTGAACCCCCGTTTCTGAGAATGAGGTGGTTTTGGAGCTCGTGAGCAGAGGAGCAGTCAGCACTGGATGGCAGCCGAGCATCACCTGGCACTCGGAGCCAGACCCCTGAGTACCCTGTCGCTGCAGCCTGGAGACCAGGCTGGCCAGGACCCCTCCCCAAAGGCCTCGCAGTGGGCAGAGATTGGGGTGTGTGTGGGCGTACATACCATGTGAGTGACTCTGTGGTCTGTGTGTGTGGAGTATGTGGTGTGTGGCCTGCGTGGTCTTTCTGTGTGGTATACGCTGACCCACGTGTGTGGGTTGTGTGGTCTGTGTGTGTGGTGTATATGGGCACATGTGTGTTTGGTCAGTGTGTGGTATGTACATTCACATGTGTGGGTGTGTTTGGTCTGTGTGTGCATGTGTGTGGTGTATGTACATGCACACGTGTGTGTGAGTCCCGTGTGGTATGAGGGGAACAGCTGTGGGAGAGCCAGGGAGCTCCACTCTGGAGCTCCAGCCACCCTGGCTCTTGGCTGCCCTGGCCCTGTCAGTAGTCCCAGAAGGAGGTTTTGGGGTCACTCAGGTGTTGGGCTGGGTGTTCTCATTTGGAGAATGGGACCCTGGGGTTGGGGTGAGTCCTGGGCCAGCCCCTGCCCTGGCAGAAGCCATCCCTGCCTTTGCATCTACTGCAGGCTCCAGGCATCCACCTGCTGGGGCTGAGCTGAGGGCCACGACAGCCCAGAAAGGCTCGGAGGCACCACGGCCCGGCTGCCACGTGGATCTCAGATGCTGGCCTCCAGCCCCATGGGAGAAGAACGTGTGCTGTTCAGGCTGCCCAGTGCATGGCTCGCCGTGGCGCTCTGTTACGCGGGAAGCTCCTGCACAGCCCTGACGCCTCCTCTAGGAAGCCTCCCAGTGGCCGCAGGGCAGGGATGTAGGGGTGGCCTTGTTTCAGGGCTCAGTACCGTCTTGTCCACATAATTTGGTTCGAATTGTGTACCTGAGGGCTGAGAGTGTTCGGGTGGCCATGGCTGGTTTGGGGCCTGCCTGGGTAAGGGTGAACTGGGATTGGAAACCCTCCAGTGCACTTTGGTGTGGCCCTGCCCAGTGTGTGGCACCTGTGCCCCTTACAGAGGAGGAGGGCAGCTAGGAGGGACAGTGGTTTGCCCAGGGGGCTGGCCATGCCAACACCCTGGCCGGTCAGGTAGCGCCTGAGGGGTGGGCTGTGTGGTTGGTGACTTGGTCGTGACCAGGCTCAGCAGCAGGGCGAGCAGGCTGTCTTAGGATCAGCGGTACCCCCACCACTGCTGTGGCCGTCTCCCCATGGCACCAGCTACTGTGCATGGATGATACCAGAGAACTGCCTCATGCTGGGCCCTGCCCCAAGGAGGCAGGTGGCCCTGGGGTGGCCTGGACACCGTGAGTCTCTGCTGGGGCTGATGTTAGAGGGAAGGGTTTGGGATCAAGGCGGCGGCAACGCAGCCTGGAATAGTGAAGTGGCCCAGAGCCAATCTGCAGAGCTTAACACAGCAGCCGGGGACCATGCTCCGATCATAGCGACTTCTGCATAAATCACCATGTAAGGACGTGTGCTCGGGACCCGCCCAGATGCGTGCTACTCCGCAGCACGGCTTTGACGCAGTCACCGCTGTTATCCGGAGAGAAGCAGCACCTCATCCTCCCAGATGCTCTTTCCCCGCGGTATTTACTCATCCACTCCTTCACTTGTTCATTTGGTGTCTCCCTTTTCTGGGAGCAGTGTGTAATTTTGTGTGCATTTTGCCCTCCCCACAGCCTTCGGGGAGGTGGCCCCGACAGGGCAACGAGGGTTTTGCTCATCGTGGGAGGGGCTTGGTGGTGGGGTTGGTTCACAGTCCCAGGGGAGGCCCCTGCTGCCCCAGCATCCTTCCTGTGAACTCATGCCACGTGCACCCCGCAGCCATGCACCGGCCATGGCTCAGCAGGCCCCTATGCACTGGGCTCTGCAGCCAGGCCTGGGCCACCTTGGACAGCTCCATGCCCTGCACCGTGGGCAGAAGGGGCTGAGGCAGGCCGGTCTGGTGCCCACTGGAGTTGTCGCCTGTGCTTCCTGGTCACAATCAGACATGGGTACTCCCCAGGGTTGAGGACAGCCTGAGCCGTGTTGGGTGTTGGGGTGAGAGAGCTGGACGACCCCTCTAAGTTCCTCCAAGCCACACCCTACCAGTACATGTGACGTCAGCTCTGGCCAGGGTGCTGGGCTGGAGGACCCGGAGGTGACAATTGACAAGGCAGGTGCCAGAGGAGGGGGTGTCTAAGGTTATCGTAGGAGAAAGAGTGGGATGGATAAGGAGGGGCACCCAGACTGGAGAAACAGCTGCTGGGAAGCACCCAGGCATTGCCTGCAGGTTCCTCTCTGCCAGGCTGGAATGGCCACCCTTCGTCCCTCATGCACCCACCACGGCTTTCCTCGGAGTCACCTCCCTGCCATCCTGTTGTTCGGAGCCCCCAGGCAGCCCCCAGACTCTCTGCTGATCTCCACAGGCTGGGAGCCCTGAGTCCGGGCATCTGTGATGTTGTCGCCATCTCCCTCAGGTGGAAGGGGCTGCTGGGGAGGAAACCACACTGTTTTCACTGCCAGGGCCGCTGGGGAGGAAACCACACTGTTTTCACTGCCGGGGCCCCTGGGGAGGAAACCACACTGTTTTCACTGCCGGGACCCCTGGGGAGGAAACCACACTGTGTTCTCACTGCCGGGGCCCCTGGGAGGAAACCACACTGTTTTCTCACTGCCAGGGCCGCTAGGGAGGAAACCACACTGTTTTCACTGCCGGGGCCGCTGGGGAGGAAACCACACTGTTTTCACTGCCAGGGCCGCTAGGGAGGAAACCACACTGTTTTCACTGCCGGGGCCGCTGGGGAGGAAACCACACTGTTTTCTCACTGCCGGGGCCCCTGGGGAGGAAACCACACTGTGTTCTCACTGCCGGGGCTGCTGGGGAGGAAACCACACTGTTCTCACTGCCAGGGCCCCAGGGTGCTGCACAGGGGAGGGCTTGCAGCAGGCGCTCATTACCTACTCGGAGGAAGGAGTGAGGCAGCCAGTGAGTGGACATCCAGGTGGTTCCAGGGAGCAGGTGTCCACGTGGTGTCCACGTGGATGGCAGGGGACCTGTCATTCACCATTCAGGGCGGATTTGGGCAGCACTGGCTGAGGGACAGGCTCCATCCTGCCCTGGGGGTGCTGGGTTTTCATCTTTACCTGCAGCGCGGGCACTATCTTTATCTGTCAGTGTTAATATCTGGCTGTGATTGGCGGTGACCGTGCCGCGTTTTACCAGCAGAGTGGCGTCTTAAATTCCATGGGTTGATTTGCAGGGTAGAACTTCCTGGTGGTTCACCTTCCCGCTCCTGAGACGCCCGGGCTGCCGGCCCCTTGCAGAGACAGTCTTCTTCTTGGAATTTAGGGGATGTGGAGGGGGCAGCGAGGAAAGCCAGGGAAATTATTTATGCTGGCACCTTTGGAAGAAATGTGCCCCTTCTCTGTACCACAGGTGATCTCAGACTCTGACTCTGCCCCCAGGGCCCTTCCCGCCTCCCTCCTGCCCTGTGGGGTGTCTGTAATGTGGGGAGCAGAGGTGGTATGACGAGAGATCAGGGATGCGGGGTGCCCCTGTGGGAGCCTGTCCACAACACCCATGGGTGATGGGTGTCTGCACAGCACATCCATGAAGCTTGGGTGTACCTGTGTCTGCATGGGCACGTGCACCCCTGGGGAGCATATCCTCATGTGCTGCTAGTGAGCCTGGGCCCCCTGGCCTTAGTGTGCTCATACCTGGGTGGCACCCGTGTAAACCTGCATGCCTGTGGCTCACTCCAGGGGTGTGGTGTGTGCACATCTGTGCCTTGTGTGCGGCCATGTGTGCCTGTGTGCATATATGTACATGCACATATGTGTGTGGGGGCATGCACGGCACTGTGGGAGGGCAGAGGAAACCCTGAACGCTTTGGCATTGATGCACACAGTGGTGCCTGCCTGCTCATGCCTCTGTACCCAGGCGGGGATGGCAGTTCCTCCCTGGCAGCGTGGCTGGTTCCACACAGCCTTTGACAAGCCTGAGAGGGGGTCTGACCTGTTTTCCGGCTCCAAAATGCCATGCCCTGGGTCCAGTGTGCTGGCGCTTGGGGATGGAGACCAAGCACTGTGCCTCGTAGAGCCCGGCTTCCCTCCAGCAGCGCCTGATTGTGTGCAGGGGAGCCAGCTCCCTCCTCGTGATCCGAGCCTTTCATTTCCGGATGTGACAAAGATGGGGCTGCGTTTAATTTCCCGTCTGCCAAGGCAGTGCTGCCTGAACGCCAGGCTGTGCACAGGGTGGAGGTCGCCGACTTGACCCAGCTCTGGCTTCCATCGAGCGCTCCTTGCTGGCAGCCTTCGAGGTGCTTTTGGACGCTCCCTCTGAGTGAAGCGGTCTCCCTGCCCTGTGGCCTGGCCGCCGGGAGCCCCTTGGTGGGTGGGCTTTGGGTGGGCTCTGGCTATGGGTGTCTGTAACGTGTGGCCACTCATTCGCTTCTGCTCCTCTCTGCAGGTCAGCTGGCCGCCGGCACCTGTGAGATTGTGACCCTCGACCGGGACAGCAGCCAGCCTCGGAGGACGATCGCCCGGCAGACCGCCCGCTGTGCGTGTAGAAAGGGGCAGATCGCCGGCACCACGAGAGCCCGGCCCGCCTGTGTGGACGGTAAGCACCCGCGGCCCCGGGACCCCTCCGGGCGCTGAGCGCGGCATCCCCGAGGGTGCCTCTTCCCTGATGCGGCCCCTTCCCTGAAGGTCCCCCTAGGCCTCGGTGTATCCTCAGGTCAGGCCCCTGGCCATTGGCGCAGCTGCTCCCATGGATGTGTGAGCTTGTGGCTTGGGGACTGGCTGGGGCGCAGTCTCCAGTTCCTGGGGGTGGTCAGGGAGATGCCGGCACCCTGCCTTACTTGCCTGTGTGTGGGGGTCTCTGGCCTGAGGCTGTGGTTCTTTGGTGTTGCCTCTGGGAGAGGAAAAGGACAGCAGAGGGGCCGTCTGCAGGACGGCGAGGTCCCCTGGGTGCTGTTCTGTCGTCTACGTGTGGTCTGGCCGAGGCTGCCAGCGGGACCTGGCTCCTTGTCTCTGGATCTGACCAGTTCAAGACACTCTCGTGCCTAGGCTCGGGAGGCCGCAGCTCCGGCCCCCATGGGCTCTGAGCACGTGCAGAGGAGCGCCTGCTGTCAGCTGGTGGTGATCCCCGGCCCCTAGATGTCAAGCTGCTGACAAGCTGCGCTGTGGCTCAGCCTTGCTGGAAAGGGCACTTGGAAAGGGCACCTGCTATGAGGTGGCACAGGGTGGGAGGGGCTGTCCTGGCGTCTGGGGGGAGCCTGTCCGCTGGTAGGGAACTCTGCTGTGCATATGCTGTTGCTGACTGTAGGGGGAGTGTGGGCTTGACCAAGGTCATTGGTGACCAGCCAGGCTCGGGTCAGCATGAGACCTGGGAACCCCACAGCCGGGACCTCCCCAAGGCCCAGTGTGTCCTGGGAAGGCGTCTGGTGTCAACACCAGCCAAAGGTCAGGGGTGGGCGCGTAGGGCCGGCATTAAATCCAGGCTGCCCACCCCCTTGTGACCAGAGTGGGTGGGGAGACCCCTCCCTGGGGCAAACGTGGGCACTGCTATGGGCCTAGCCAGCAGCAGCCGTGTGCCAGTCCAGGCAGCCATGGGGTGAAGGACCCCATGCAGGGGTATTGGATGCCTTGGTTCCAGGCGCAGCAGCTTGACCACAGCCCAGGAGAGAGTGCAGGGAGGGAGGGTCCCCTGTGGGTGAGATGCGGAGTCCGCTAGGCGGGGGTCCCTGAGGCCACTCCTTGGGGTGGAGAGAAACCAGCATCCCTGAGTGGCAGGCGTAGACTTGAGCTGCTGTGGGGTTGCCCTCGAGCTGCGGCCTGGTGGGGGCAGAGGCCCTGCAAAGCCAGGAGAAGGTAGGGGCAGGGGCTGGGCAGGAGAAGATAGGGGCAGGGGCTGGGCAGGTGGAGTAAGTCCGAGGATATATAGGGGTGTCACTGGCTGGTGGCCCCTCCAGGCCTTGGTGGACTTCAGGGCAGCTATATCCGTGGCATCCTGCACTGAACATGGGTGCAGGCATCTCAGGCCGGGTGCAGCGCTCACTGGCCTTCCGGGGACGTGGTGCAGGGACCTGTGGAGATGGGTCCCAGACTCAGCTGGCCCACCCCATGGAGGGCAGACCCCTGCCAGGCTTCCCAGGGCTGGATTTGGAGTCCAGGTTTTCTGACTCTGGTCAAGGGTCCTTTTCTCCCCTGCTGCCCCTGCGGGGGCTCCAGATACCCAACTTCAGATCCCACCGCCTCTGCCCAGGAGCCCGACGTGGGCAGCCTTGCCCTTGTGCTGTGCTGTGATCTGGAACACGGGGTCAGGGATAGAGCCTGCTGCTTCGTAGGTGCTGGTGAAGGTCCATGGAGAAGGGATGGAGCGCACAGAGATAGGGCCGAGGTATCCTGAGCACCCCACGGGGGGAGGCGGCTGCACTAGGAATAAGAACGCCCGTGTAAGCCGGACGCAGTGGCTCACGCCTGTAATCCCAGTACTGTGGGAGGTTGAGGCAGGTGGATCATGAGGTCAGGAGTTCAAGACCAGCCTGGTCAAGATGGTGAAACCCCATCTCTACTAAAAATACAAAATTAGCTGGGCGTGGTGGCGTGCACCTGTAATCCCAGCTACTTGGGAGGCTGAGGCGGAGAATTGCTTGAACTCAGGAGGCGGAGGTTGCAGTGAGCCGAGATCGCACCACTGCACTCCAGCCTGGGCGACAGAGCGAGTCTCAAAAAAAAAAAAAACTCCCAGTATGACCAGGGGAAGGGTGTTCTAATAGGACAAGCCCTTGATCTCCTAAAGCCGGATAGACCCCTCTTGGGGTTCTCAGCAGAGTCAGGGCGTGGTCAGGAGGATGAGGGCTGACGGAGTCACTGAGCTTCTTCCGGGTGTCTCACTGATGAGTGTGTCCTAAGACTGTGCAGGAACAGGCCAGGCAGTGAGTCTGCCCCAGGGCCTACTGCGTGGACCCCTGACCCCTGTGGCCTTTACAGGAAGGGAAGGAGGGGAGGGGGCTGCGGGCTCTTGGCTGAAGGGAGTGTACTCTGCCCAGGCTTCAGCCCGTGCACCTCTCCTCCCCGCAGATGCCCTGTGCACCTGGGGGTTGTGTGCACTGCTCAGGTGGGGTACCCGGGAAGAACTCATGGGCCAGGTGGCCTTCCGGCTGAGCCACCTGTCTGTCTTCCCTAGACCCTGCAGCCGTGTGCCACCGGCCCTCCTGCCACCAGCCCTGAGGGTTTCTGGGAAGCTCTTTGGCACTTGGGAGGGGGATTGTGGGGCGAGAGGCTGAGCTTGCTGGAGTGGGCTGGAGGAGAGGGGAGCCATCAGAGGCTTTGTGCATTTTGAGGACCTGGGGTGGGAGGAACGGGCCCTGGAGCCTTGTTTTTGTCCTTATTAAAAACATCTATCAATTTGCATCTGTGGAAGGCATGTGATTAAACACCAGGTACGCAGGACCTCAGGGCCGCTCTGTGGCTCTCAGGCCTCGGTTCTACAGAGCTGGTTCCCGGGGCAAGCTGGGGCAGAGATGTGGCGGCCTTCTTTCCAGGGAAAGGGACTGCTTCTCCCACAGCCACTGCCCTCCTGGCTGCCTGTATCTGGAACCACTGGAACACATGGTGGCCAGGGCACCTTCTCGGGATCACTGATGCTTCCCAAGACTGGGAAGGAGAGAGGTGCTCTGCACTGCCAAGGAGTTCACAGCCAGGCCGTCCTTTCTTCTCATGACTTCCGCCCGCCTGTGGGGAGAGTTGGGGTCAGAATTGATTACTAATTGAATCTGGGTCTGCTCATCTGAAACCACATTCACTTCCCTCTCACCAGGAGCCTCCTGTGCCTCAGGAGCCAGGTCCCAGAGACCCAAATTAAAACCGTACCATTTTCAAGGGGGGCCAAACAAATTAGTTAGCTTGCTTCTTTTTGCACAGTGGGCATTTTCCAGGCTGCCATCTAATTTAATTTTTGCTTTTCTATTTTCTTGCTCTGTGTGCATAACAAGTTTCCTCGCATGTGAATTGTGTTTGCTAAAGAGAAAACTTGTGCTGTGTTGGGCCAGGTTGGAATTGAATGTGAGTAGGGTTGAAATATTGCTGCCCCTACTGTGTTCTGTGACCACAGGCACCCGGAATGCTGGAGGAAGCCTGACTGTGCTCACTTGTTCATTCGTTGGCTGCTTAATTATTCATACATTTGCTCACTCACTCATCTGTTGGAAGAAGGTGTATACCCATGGCAGCAGGGGAGGTGAACGGGGACGTCAACTCAAAACACCCAATACAGCGAGCCACGCAGTGCTGCAGGTGCGGGAATTCAGACTGTGGCCCCAGAGTGTCCTCACTTCTTCCTGCCGGGACCTCAGCAAGGATGCATCCATGAGGGGGCATTTGAATAGGGTATTGAGGGATGAAGAGGAGCTCACTAGAAATGCTTCTCTTTATGAAAAGAGGGGGCCAATGATTAGAGAGGAATTATAGCCTCCAGCCTCCCCGGCCTTGTCTCTGAACCAAAGCATTTCTGGGTGAACCATGTCCCTGCCTGTACGGGGCAGGTCCGTGAGTCTGTGCACCTGCATGCGAGATCCAACTTATGGAACCATCAGTGAAAGATTCAAACACAAACCAGCCACGCACTGCAGTGCATTCCATCCTTACACACAGCATCAGCACTGTGGCACTTTCCATCCTTAAATATCAGCCACCGAGCCTCCCCTCCCCCAGGGCTGCCCTCTGAGGCAGGCACCCGGGTGGGTGATGCCCTGGTGGGCTGCGCAGGCCCTGCTTCTGCTCCTTTCTAGCTGTTTATGCAGCTGCACCAGGTTCCCTTTTCCGTCATCACACCCGTGCCAGGTCCCGCAGCCACCACAGCACTGCACTGAGGACTGAGACCCTGTCCCCGAGTCCAGCGCTCACCCAGCCTTTGCCAGGCGTGCAGCAGGTGGCTGTACCTGGCCAGCTTTCCTCGCTGAAGCAAGGTCTTCCTGTGTGAATAGAGGTGCTGTCTCCTGCAAGTCAAGTTCTCCTGAAACTCCTTTCCCAGGAAATCAAAGACTGCAGCCCAGTGGTGGGGGCAGCAGAGGGTGGTGGTTTGTGGGTGGGACTGCCCCAGAGCCGAGCCAGAGGGGTGAAGGGTGGGAGCCTCAAGTCTCGGGCCTGGGTGGGGGCAGTTTTCCCTGGGAGCTTTTGAGGGAGTGGTAAGGTGCAGTCATGGCACTGCGCAGACTCAATGTCAGGGCCGCAGTGGCCACTGGGAGGTGCGGGACATCCCGGGCTGACCAATAGGTCTGGGGAGGCTGTGCCCAGGAAGGGGCAGGGTCGGAAGGCCTGGAAGTGGGGGCTGAGCGGAGCCTTGTATTCTCCAGACGTGAGACCTTGCAAGCCACCTGGGTCCTGGGCTGGGAAAAGAGACAGAAACAGGCAGGTGGGCACTGCTGGGTTCTGGCAGAGGTGTGGTGGCCGGAGTCTTTGCTTCTCCGTGTTGGGAGTTTGAGGCAGGTGTGGGACAGTAGAGGCCCTGCCCACTCTCAGGCCGCGTGGGTGGGTGGCAGTAGACGCGCAGCCATAGGCAGGTGTGGGACAGTAGGGGCCCTGCCCACTCTCAGGCCGCGTGGGTGGGTGGCAGTAGACGCGCAGCCATAGTCAGGTGCACGCTGAGGCTGTGGTGTTTGGCGTCTGTGCTTCACATGTGGTTTAGAGTCCAGGTGTGAAGAAGAAGGGGCACCGCGAGGGGGATCTGTGGTCAGTGTCACCTTCCACTCCACGTCCACAGCCCTGTCCTCATCCTCCACGTCCTCCAGCAGCAGGTCGGTGCGGGAGGGTGGAGGGTGCCCCGGCCACCTACAGGAGTCTGGAGATGGTCCCTGTCTTTGCTGTGGGGATGGATACCACACTGATGGCAGGGTCACGGGACCCTGGGCTGTGGGCCCCGGCAGTGACTGCAGGAGCCAGGATGGCAGGGAAGCCACTTCTTCTCTTGCCTTTCCCCTGTTGTTGACCGTCATCACGCCTCATAGCTCATCATGCTCTAGAAACATGGGGTTTAATTACAGGAGTGCAGGAGGGAAAAGCCTTTCGGTTCCGAGAGGCCGGGCACAACGCATTGTCTCCACCTTGAGGCGCTGGCGGGGCCCCCAGGGCCAGCTGAAGGCATGTTGTGGCGGGGACTAGGGTGAGGGAGATGTTCCACCAGGAGAGATGTGAATCACCTGCTCTATTGTACACAAGACGCTGGGATTGCGCCAAGGTTCCTAAGATGCGGTGTCTGTGGCCGAGTCAGCCTGCCCCTACCAGTCGGTGCTCAGCCTGGCCAGGGGTCAGCCCCAGGGTGGCAGCTGTAGAGGCTGTGGCTGGCCCTGCCTGCCCCGTTCATCCCCTCGGCAAGTGGTGGTTGGGATAAGGAGGGCCCTGGTTTCCCACAGTTGTTCACACAACATGGGGTCATCCGTTTGACCATGGAGCTCACGGGAGGCTGCCTGCTGGCGGTTGGCTGGCCATGGGCAGCCCTTCCTGCCCTGAGCCCTGACCGCCCTCGGCAGCCTGGCACCCCGCTCGGGCCGCCCAGCGCCATCCAGGAGGGGGTCTGGGCCCTCACCAAATCACCGAGGCCCTGATCTGAGGAAGGATAATGAAGCTGTTTTTCAGAGGGGCCCAGACCCCCACATGGAGCACCCGGCTTTGCTCTGGGCGGTTTATTGGGCACCCGCTCCCCTAACAACCTTACTGAAAAAAGGACTCATGGTCCAGGTCCCTTCCAGTACGTGATGGAGACCAGCTGGGTACCTGCCTGCCTCAGGATGTGCCCTCACCACTGCTTAGGGGCATGGGCATGTCGGCTTCCTTTTGGGGGCTCAGGGAGATCCCAGCATTTCTGGAGGTTTCCTGAGGCCACAGGCAACTGGGTCTGCAGCCGCGTCCTCACCCAGGTTTTGGGTCCTGGTCACCCTGGACCCCTCGTGGCTTGGGGTCCGTGCTTTGCGGCACAGAAGCTGTGGGTGCCGGTGTGGCCCTCTGCTTGGCAGGCACTGCCAGCCGCTGCATGACGTGACCGTGGTGGGGCTGTCAGGACACATACATCTCCGCGCAGACTGCTGCCACCCGCGGCCTTTTTGTTATGGAACCACTGCTGGGAGAGGGTGGTGTGTTATAAACGCTTGGCAAGCAGAGAGGCGCCTGGGGGCTGTTGGCGACACTTCCTTCCCCAGCACACCCCTCTGTTCCATTCTGCCTGGATCCAGATGGGATTGGAGATGCCCTGGGATGCGGGCACCACACCCCTCAGTTCTGAGCATGATTGGTTTGTGAGGAAGATGGTGGGAAGAGACCCTGCCCCCGGTTCCCTAGGACATGGATGTGAATTGCTTCAGTCCAGAGGATGCAGCCGCATCAGGCCCAGCAGATGGGCGGGGTGGGACAGGTGTGTCTGCTGCTGGAGCCACAACTCACAGTGCCTTGGCCATCCCAGGCCCTGGCCAGGGCCACTCTCGTAGAGTTCTTTCAGGGAGGAGCTGACTGCCCAGCCCAACCCATGGCTGTGGTCTGAGGGTACAACGGCAACTATGCTAAAGGCCAGACAGTTGGCTTCATCAGAGTCCAGTTTTACCAGAAGGGAGCAAGCTAGTCCTTCTCCAGCAAGTTCCCCAGCAGTTCCTTCCAGATCTTGGTGCGTTTAATTGTTGGAAAACCACACAGCAGCTGCATGGCTCTCTGACGCCTCTGTAGAGAGATGAGATGGGTGGAGCCAGGGTCTCCTGCTGCTCAGAACATGAACTCCCTTGAGTGTCCCCCACTGTGAAGCGCCCCAACTCCCAGCTCCAGGGAGCACAGCTCGGGGTGAAGGAGAGGAGACCCCAGCATTCACGGGCACTACATGAGTGTCACCAGATGGCAGCCAGGGTTGGTAGATGCATTGCTGATTTTTGAGGTGCTGTGGGGACTCTCAGGGTGGGAGCACACCGGGAGGTGGCTGAGCAAACACAGGTGCCCGAGCCTCTCCGTGTCCAGTCACGTCAGGGTGTGCAGCTCTGGAGGGAAGAGGGCGGTCTCCTTGCTCTGCTCCCTCCCTTTCACAAGGGAGGCTCTTTCCCAGGGCTGTGGACACAGGGCCCCTGCACTGCCAACCAGGGAACCAAGGGGAGGAGGAGACCACTGCCCTCCCCTGGGGCTGGGCACTGGTGTCCTGGCCCCCTTGAGCTCTTGAAGTCTGCCCGTGGAAGGCCCACTGCATGTGGGCTGCATCGTCCATGGGCCTACAGGGTTTGGAAGGAGCACGCCTGCTCCACTCACGCCGCTGCCCTGAACCCACCGTCACTCCTTCCCACGAGGATAGGGACAGCCCGTGTCTGCTCCACGAGGCCCCCACTCCATGTGATTCGGGGACAGAGAGATGCGGGGTCCTGGCAGTGGGACCGCAGGCTGTGCTGCTCAAGCACGTCCCATCCCTCGTCCCTGCTGGGTCCCTCTGCCAAGTACAGGCTTCCCGGCACTGACTTTCCCATCCTGATCACTCCCAACAAACTTGGGTGGGGTTTTAATTTTTTTTCGAATTCTGTCATTTTTGAGCCCAGTGACTCAAATGACTAATAACTGTCTGGCATGGAGGAAAAGGAAGGGGAGGGCTGGGAGGAGCTCCTGTGTGAATTTGACCTTGATCCAGCACCCACTCTGCAGCCTCCCAGGCAGAAGGCCCCTGATGGGAGCTGGGACAGATACGGGGAGAGCAGGGGCAAACAAGAAGGGAGCATCTCCTTATCCCCACAGCCGTTTCAGGAGGACTGAGGGCTGGGAGGAGGGGCCGTGGTGGGGCAGCCTAGGCCTGTGGGGTCTGTGCGCCCAGCACTGAGTCAGGCACAATGTGGTGGATCTGGTAGTAGCTGGATGCAGCAGTGTGGCAATCCAGGAGGGCTTCCTGGAGGAACTGGGCACTGTGTTTACAGGGGAGGCCACACCCATCTGTCATTGTGTACTGGGCATGGTTGTCACCCAGGACACCCCAGGGTCCTTCAGCAGCAGGCATGAGTGGGGGTCCACTCCACATCCAGCCCTGCCCAGACCCCCCCCCAGGTCAGACTGCTCCTGGAGCAAACCGTGTCTGAAGGGGCTGGCAGGATGCAGAGTGGACAGCAGCCCTCACTCTTCTGCGGGAAAAGCTTTCGTGTGCTTCCGTCGTTAGAAAAGTGAGCGTAAGTACTTGGATATTTCTGTCTTGGTCTATTTTGTGATGATGAGACTGGGTAATTTATAAAGAAAAGAGATTTATTTTACACTGTTCTGGGGGCTGTGAAGTCCAAAATCAAGGCACCAGCGTGTTCAGTTGTGCGGTGAGGGCTGCATTCTCCAGAGGGGAAGAACGCCGCGTCCTCGCGCGGTGGAAGGTGGAAGGGCGGAAGGGGGCCAAGCTCCCGCAGTCAGGTCCTTTCACAGCATTATCTCTGCAGGACGGTGGAGCCTTCATGACCTGAACATCAGTCACAGTGCCCATCTCCCAGCACTGTTGCATTGGGGGTTAAGTTTCCAACACGTGAACTTAGGGAACACTTTTAGACCACCGCGATTTAGAAATATGTGTATGCTCTTAACGCAGCTGTGGCCTCAAGCAGGTCCCCTGAGCTCTCTGAGCTGTGGGCAGAGAAGCAGAGGAGGAACAGTGTGGCTGAAGGCACAGTCCTGCCTGGCTTCCTGAAGCAAAACACTGTTCCTTTTTTTTTTTTTTTTTTTTTTTTTTTTTCCTGAGACCGAGTCTCGCTCTGTTACCCAAACTGGAGTGCAGTGGTGTGATCTCAGCTCACTGCAAGCTCTGCCTCCCTGGTTCAAGCAATTCTCTGCCTCAGCCTCCCCAGTAGCTGGGATTACAGGTACCCACCAGCACGCCCGGCTAATTTTTTTTTTTTTTAATAAGAGACGGGGTTTCATCATGTTGGCCAGGCTGGTCTTGAACTCCTGACCTCCTGATCCACCCGCCTCGGTCTCCCAAAGTGCTGGAATTACAGACGTGAGCCACTGCGTGCGGCCGACTCTGATTCTTTGTCAGGGTGTTACTTGCTCTCTGGAGTCTGCTAGAACCACCCTTGTGGTAGACTGGAACTGGCTTGCACCAGATGGTGAGAACCATGGGTTAAATTTTCAGGAAATGTGTGAGTTGACTTATAATAATCCCCATTATTAAAAACAAAATTATACAAACTGACCTGTAGATAAATTATACTGAAGCTGAAAGTATTCATGTGAACACACTAAGAAAAGAAGAGTAAATGACACCTAAATCAAGTGGAAGAAAGACAGTAATAAAGATTAAAATGGGAATAGATGAAGTAAAAATAGAAAAATAATGAAAATCATCTAAACCAAAAGTTCTTTTTTTTTTTTTTTTTTTGAGACAGAGACTCGCTCTGTCGCCCGGGCTGGAGTGCAGTGGCCGGATCTCAGCTCACTGCAAACTCCGCCTCCCGGGTTTACACTGCCTCAGCCTCCCGAGTAACTGGGACTACAGGCGCCCACCTAGTTTTTTGTGTTTTTTTAGTAGAGACGGGGTTTCACCGTGTTAGCCAGGATGGTCTCGATCTCCTGACTTTGTGATCCGCCCATCTCGGCCTCCCAAAGTGCTGGGATTACAGGCTTGAGCCACCATGCCTGGCCTTTTTTTTTTTTTTTTTTTTTTTGAGATAGAGTCTCACGCTGTTGCCCAGGCTAGAGTGCAGTGGTGTGATCTCAGCTGTCTGCAACCTCCGCCCTCCCAGGTTCAAGCGATTCTCCTGCATCAGCCTCCCAAGTAGCTGGGATTACAGGCTTGCACTGCCACGCCCAGCTATTTGTTTTTCATTTTTCTATTTTTAGTAGAGATGGGGTTTCACTGTGTTGGCAAGTCTGGTCTCAAACTCATGGCCTCAAGTGATCTGCCTGCCTTGGCGTCCCAAAGTTCTGGGATTACAGGTGTGAGCCACTGCCCACCCATCAGGTTAGTTCTTTCGAAGATAAATGAAATTGACAAATCTCTAGCTAGGCTGATATGAGGGAGTGGAGAGGGATAGAGAAGAAGGAAAGTGAAGGAAGGCTTAAATTACCAGATCATAAATAAACGGGGACATTAGTGCCCACCATATGGAAATAAAAAGGTTAAAAGAATACTATGAACAATTGTATGCCAACAGCTTAAATAGTTTAGATGAAATGAGTGCATTCCTAGAAAGACATAAACTTCCAGAGCTAACTCTAGAGGAAACAAAAAGTTTGACTAGACCTATGTTAAGTAAAAACAAGGAACGAGTAATCAAAACTTCCCGACAAGAAAAGCCCGGGACCAGATGGCTTCATTGGTGAATTGGTCCAAACATTTAAAGAAAAATTAACACCGTATCTTCTCAAGCTCTTCCAAAACATCAAAGAGTAGGGACCACTTTTTTTTTTTTGGGACAGAGTCTCGCTCTGTTGCCCAGGCCGGAGTGCAGTGGCGCAATCTCGGCTCACTGCAACCTCCGCCTCCTGGGTTCATGCCATTCTCCCGCCTCAGCCTCCAGAGTAGCTGGGACTACAGGCGCCGCCACCGCGCCCGGCTAATTTTTTGTATGTTTAGTAGAGACGGAGTTTCACCCTGTTAACCAGGATGGTCTCGATCTCCTGGTCTCGTGATCCGCCCGCCTCGGCCTCCCAAAGTGCTGGGATTACAGGCGTGAGCCACCACGCCCGGCCAGGGGCCACTTCTTAACTCACTCTGTGAGGTTGGTATTGCCCTAATACCAAAGTATCAGACATCACAAGAAAACTACAGATCTGTGGATACAGACGTAGATGTCACTGTGGGTGGGTCTCTGTGCGGCCCCACAGTACCCCTCATCCCTGAGGCATGTGTCTCTCCTGCAGCACCACCATGATGGGGACGGTGCCATCCATGCCTGCATCTCTGCACAGAGCCTGTGGCCTATGTAAAGGTGCTCTGTGAATGTTTGTCAGTGGGTCTTGATACCTCCAAATGCCTGGTTGGAGCAGGTTTTCAGGGAGACCCGATGGTGAACAAAGCCAGAGAACCAGCAGGCCTGAGCCGGGGGTAGAGAGGGAAGGATGGGGGGTGCCACTGCTCATGAATCTGAGTGATGCCTTCCAGGTTCTTGATAGTGTTTGAAGTGTCCACTACACCCTGCTAATAATGCTGCTTCCCTCATCTTACACATGTTAATCAGCATCTGAGAATAATCAGCGTCTGCAAGAAGAAATATCTTTGAAAAATCTTTGAGGAAATCCCCTCCAGGAAGCCAAGAGCTGAGGGGGCCCAGCATGTGGTGCTGGCGCGGGCCCTGATTGCGGCCATTAGCAGGGACACTCGTGACATTTCAGGGAAGGGTACATGGGGTCTGCCTGATGCCAGAGGCGCTTGAGCTGCTCCCGCCCGCTTCCACCTCTGAAACTCAGCCCCGCAAACACTCCCAAGGGCAGGGCGGTGGGAGGCAGCGAGGTCCCATGACTGCTGCGTTCCTGTTATGGCCCATCTGGGGATTCTGGGGCTCTTCTGAGGCGGACAGAGGCAGGTCCCTAGTCCCGAGCCTGCAGCGTTGCTTGTCCATGGCAGATGCTGGATGGATGTGCACAGCCCATGGGCGCTCAGTCCACAGCTCCCTGCCTCTCTGGGTGGAGTTTAAGTATGGGTGATTTTTCAGCATCCTGAAAGCCACGCTGAGTCTTGGGTGAGTGACGGAGCACTGTGACAGTTGATGCGGCCGGCGGGTTCAGGGCTGGCCTGTCCCAGCTCCTTCCAGAAGGGTTAGATGGATCACCCCATTCTTTGTACAAATACCCATCCAGGGAAGTACCGCTGTGACCTCCTGTTAAAAGCAGGGAGACTAAGCCCCACAAAGGGTGGAGCTGGCCCCAAGCCCACAGCTGGAAAGTGGGGGCACTGGGGCTTCAGTGCTGCATAGAAAGTCTCTTTTCTCCTGGAAATGCCCCTGCTGGCCCAGACCTAGGGCATCGACGTGCAGACAGAGAAAGGACCAGGCCTGTGGCCGCCTCTTGGGCTCCTGGGCAGTCATGGAATAAGGGTTCAAACGGACAGTGCCCTGTGCTGAGGGGTGTGGAGGGAGCAGTGACAAGAGCCTAGAGGAAGGAACCACAGCCTCAGACTGCGGCGTCCAAAGAGGGCTTCCTAGAGGAGGTGAGGCCTGTGCCTGTCATTGTCAGGAGCAGGTGCGATTACCGGGCAGCACACCCAGGGACCTTGATAGTCTCTGAGCAGCAGAGTCCTCGGCAAGTCTCTGAGAGCGCTGCTGAGGGCACAGCGCCTTCTGGACCCCGTGGCGGAGGATCCAGTATTCTTCCTGACCTGTTGGCTGCAGATGGGGGACACGGGCAGAGACCCTGCCTCTGAGCCCTCGTCCACCCACAAAGGGACACAGAATCATAGCCACAGCCTTGTTTGCTGGCTGGGCTTTGAGCAAGTGGAGAATTTTGCTCCAGCCACCATGGTCTGGCCGTGGAGCCAGGAGGTCTATGGGGACCATCCTGTGGAGGGAGGGAGACATTCATAGCCCAGCCCACCGTCCACAGGCCAGCCATGAGGCTGAGTCCAAGACAGGAGGCAGGGGGGCTGGACCTCATGGTCACGTTCTCCTCAGGGGAGCCCCGATTCAGTGGTGCAGAGGGGCTCAGGCACCACCACAGCAGCTGGGCTGGACGGTGGGTGTGGGCGGAGGAGGCTCCAAGTCAGGGAGCCCTTCCGGGAGGAGGTGGCAGCCAAGCTGGGGATGGAGCGTTCTTTGCCCATGTGCTGCTTTTCTCCCCATCGTCACCCACTTGTTCTTCTCGCCCTGTCCTGGTTCGATGAGGGACCCAGCTGCTGTCCTCTCTGAGGTGGCTGCAGGGCCCGGTGCTGGGGAGGCCTCCGTCCCTGGCCTTTGTGATGGGGTTTGGCTGTGCACAGGCACCGAGGACCAGCAGCCCCGCGGCCGGTGCCCTCCACCTTCCTTAGCTCAGGCCCTGCTTTGATGAACATACAATCCTCATGCTGTCTTTGATGTGATTTGAGGTTTCAAACTGAATTAAATAACATGATGAAAAACAAATCAAAGCCAGGGAAATTTTGGAAGAAACAATTTTATTTTGATCTTGGAGATGCTTTGATCATGTGACATGGCGGGTGAGTGGGGCTGCCTCCGGGTGTGGGGCGGGGACGGCTCTGGGCCATGTTCAGGGCCCATCTGGATGCCGAGTCATCTTTAGGCTCCCAGACTCCAGTTCACCTTTCTAGGGGATTGGGCATTCTCTCAAGGGCTGTCCCCCCAAAAAAACCCAGGCTCCCATATTGCAAGTCCTCTAAACTCATTGTTTTCGGACATGCTGTGCCCTCCCTGTCCCATCTCCCAGTGCCCGGCAAGGACGTCGCTGTTTCCTGACGGGGTTGGAAGCGGCTCGGACTCTTTGGAGCAGAAGTGGGGCTTGATCACCTCTTGGGTATGCTTGCGGTGTGAACGTTTTTCTTTATTTCTTTTTTTATGGAGCTATGTTGCCATCGAGAGGTCCAGACCCTTCTAGAAATCTTGGACAGGTTGTAAGGAATGAACTTAAAAACTCTTTACACCGAATTTTCCCCTAGAGACAATTCTTTCCAGCCAATAAAAGGCCCAGCAGCCCCCTTAGCCGCAGAATGCTATGGCGTTAGAGCTGATGGTCGTGTTTTCAGGAGAACAGCTGCATGTTCCAGGTGAATTCATCTTAGCACCTCGTGGAGGCAGATGGCCGGAGCTGCAGAGCGTGTGCTGGGCTCGCCCGCTGGGCCCTGCCCTGGCTCCGCACCTTACCAGCTGTGCAACCACACAGCACTTGGCCCTCTCCCGGGCCGGTGTCTCTCTTCTGTCAGCAGAAGTGAGGAGGCTGCTCACCTTCCGGGTGGGTTTTGGGGGTCAGGAGGTGAAGGGAGCAGACGCTCTCAGAGCTCCTGGCCCTGGGAGCACCCTGACCCGTGCACACAGCTGCTCTTACGGTCTCGGAAACCCAAGGCCGGCTGCTGGAATCTCAGTGTGGGGGGTGGGGGGCGTGTCTCCTCGGGGAAAATTGACGCAGGAGCAGGCACGGTGAATACAGTCCGAGCTCATTCATTCCAGCTGCACTGCCGTGGAGCCCAGGACAATGTGGGCTCTCCAGGCCGCAGGTGACATTTGTGGAAAGAAAGATTTGCTGAGGAAACCATGAGAGCAGGTACGGGGCGTGTGTCCAAATCGTCTGGGCCTCTGCACAGTCCACACTGCGATGGGGGTTGCTGGCGTACTGCTGGCCCTGTGGTCAGGGTCTGCGGCCACCGGGCACAGTGTCCTACCAGAGCATGGAGAGGGATATTCCCCATGCCCCACCCTCAGCCCTGAGCCTCCTTGGGCACCTCTTGCCTGCTGACACCTTGCCCCAGCCCTCTCTCCTAGTGCCCTTCCCAAGTTTACAGAAGAAGGCCAGGCTGAATGGCGTGCAGGCCTCGAACCCCGGCCGCAGAACTCACCCCTATGAGGTGAAACTGGACGCTCTTTCGTCCTGACCATGCGTGGCCAGCCGGTGCCCCGAGGGTTCATCTGTGTCCTTCTAAAGGCACCTCATGGCGTGTTTCCGGTCAGTAGTCAGACATTCCGCTCATCTCCCTGGATTCAGAGCCTGCTGGACACTGATCGGTGTCCAGGCCTGGTCCCGCCCTGCGGGGCAGTGCAGCGGGGAACCGAGAGGGGCAGTGTGTGGCAGTGGGTGCCAGATTTGGAGGAGCCGCCAGGGACTCGTTCCCCCACCCTCCTGGACAGCGTCCTCCTCCCTGCACATCCTTCTGGGTAATGCTCTGGGAGCCTCCTGGCTCTGGAGACACAGTGGGATGGAAAAGGCCAATAAAAGACAAATACACAAGTCTGCAGAAAAGAACCAGGGGGCCTGGGAGCCTGCAGAGCATCCATAGGGGAGATGGTGCCTGGGGGCTCATTGGCGTGCCCACTTTGGAAAGCTGGTGTTGTGGCTGATACCCGCAAATCCAGGCCTTGTGAATACCTGGAAGCCAGCTCCAGGTGGATGTGGGGCTGGGGCTTGGCCTGGGTGGTGAGGATGTGCCTGGTGCCTGTGGGGACAGCGGGAGGAGCTCGCAAGAATGTGATGGGAGCGCAAGGCTTAGAGGTTGGCATGGTGCAGGGAGTCAGGGCCGGTCCCTGGGCAGGGGCTCTGCAGGTCAGAGGACACGGCAGATTCAAACCTGCCGGGAGCCTTCAGGGTGCCAGGAAGGTGACGGACCACTCCGATGGCCTTCTACAAAAATCTCTCCGCTGCTCTCTGGACTGGAAGTTCAGGGCAGCAAGAGAAGTCTGCAGAGGTCAGGCTGGGCAGAAAGTGGCAGTGACTGTGGCCGTGTGGGGAAGTGGGTGATGGGGGTGATTCAGGGGTCCGGGCAGCGGGGCTCCAGTAGAGCTGTGAGACCGTGTGGAGGGCAGAGCTGAACCCAGGCCTGGGTGTATGTGCAGCGATGCTTTGTGTCCACCCCAGGAGGCCCCAGGCACAAGTGGAGCATCTGTTCTGCCCCCCAGCTGGTGCAAGCCCACCTGAGCAGGTGTCCAGCAGGCACGGAGTGAGAGACACAGGCTGGGAGCAGGTCAGACTGGCAAGCCTGCATGGGTGTGGGAGTGTTGAGGTCACCAGGGGAACTGAGGCGGCAGCTGAGGACACAGGGCCCTAGGTGATGGCCACCCACTAGCCCAGAGAGGGACCATCCTGACCTGCCCGCTGTTGCAGCTGCAATGGTGGCCTCTCCTGATCCTTGCCCTCCGCATGAGGCTGCCTGTGGAAGGAAGCAGACCTCCCACGCAGGGAGCCCGAGAGGTGAATAAAGGTCTCCTTTAATTATTCAGACCGCCCAGCAGATCTGGCAGCTCATGCCTCCCACAGGAGCAGAGCCTGACTGATGGGAGCGGGAGCTGCGGGAGGGACGTGGGGACGCTTGGGACGCTCCAGGATGCAGGGCGGCTGGATGAGCAGGGTGCTGGGCCCCTGTGTGTGCCTTAGCTGCAGTTTGGTTTGGCTTTAACTTTTTGTCATTTTTAAGTGTCTGGCTCATTTTAGAGCCAGGTGACTTAACAAAGGTTTCGTTTATCATTGGGAAGGGAAGGATATTTCTATTCTGAGTTATAGACGTGTCAACAGGATGCGGCTTCTGAAGGTCAAGCCAGACCCTGCAGTTGGGGGCACTAGAGTGGGCTGAGGGGCCACACTGGGGTTAAGTGGCCTGCATCTTTGTCGGTCCTGTGCCTCTCTGCCCGTCACCTTGGATCAGTCACCTTCCCATTGGTGATGAGGGGAGATGCAACTGTAGACAAAGGGCAAAGTGCGGCAGCCTGCACACAATAACTTAGGGCCTTTGCAAGCTTGATTTTACCCAGCCAACTCGATCTCTATCACCACCTGGTGGCAGCAAACCAAAATTGCAGGCATACTTGTTCAGAGGTAAACACATAGCATTACTTTCTGTGGTTTCAGTTACCCATGATCAAAGGTAGTCCAAAAATATTAAATAGAAATTTCCAGAAATAAGTAATTTGTGAGTTTTAAATTGCATGTCATTCTGAGTAGCGTGACAAAAATTTTACACCATTCCACTTTATCCTATCTGGTCTGAGAACCCTCCCTTTTCCCAGCATATCCACGCTGTCCAAGTCACCTGCCTGTTAGTTACTAAGTAGCCGTCTTGGTTATCAGACTGTCGTGGCATCATAATACTTGTGTTCAAGGTACCCTTATTTTACTTAATAATGACCCTAAAGTGCAAGAGCAGTGGTGATGCTGGCAATTCAGATATGCCAGAAAGAAGCGGTGAAGTGCTTCCTTTAAGTGAAAAGATGAGAATCCTCAACTTCATAAGGAAAGAAAAAAAAATCATATGCTGAGGTTGCTAAGATCTACAGTAAAAACAAATCTTCTATCCATGAAGGAAAAAGACACTCATGCTGGCTTTGCTGTTGCACCTCAGACTGCAAAAGTTATGGCCATGGTGCATAAAAAGTGCTTAGTTAAGATGGAAGAGGCATTCAGTTTGTGGATGGAATACACGAACAGAAATGGGTTTTGATTGATGGCAGCTGGGTTTGGTACTCTCTGCCGTTCCAGTCAGCCACTGGGGGTCTGGGGGCGTGTCACTTGTGAATAATGGGGGCTGCTGCATCTCCTTTGAATGTTGCCTCTGATGCCTGAATGATGTGAGGAAAGTCCCCTGGACCTTGACTCAGTAAATGCAGTCATGTCTCATTAAATGATCTTCCCTATCATCAGGCCATCTTTGATGACCTTTATGAAACTATGTCTATACAATTCTATTGGTTTACGAAATATGCTGTGTAGACGTATTCTGAAGAGATTATTTGATCTTACATTGGACTTAGAAGTCCAAAATAGGTGACTATTCTTTTTTAAAATGTAACTTTAAAAAAAAATATTTCATTGACACATCTATACAAATTGGAAATTGTAAGTGCAAACCTTGAGGCCTCTGGCCTGGCCCAATCTCACCCCCCTCATTTGCTCACCGGAGCCCTATAACTTCTGTCACTGTGGGTTTGCCTGTTTCAGAACCTCCCATCAACGGAAGCAGGGAGTAGGCATCACTTTTGGACTTGGATCCTTTCCCTCATTATGTCTGTGAGAGCCGCCCAGGCTGTCATGTGTGGTGACAATCTGATACTCTCATTGCTGTGTAAAATGTCCCTGTACCGCCATCTATCTGTCTGTGCCAAGGACAGTAGACATGCAGGCGCTTTTGAATTTTGAGTCATTCTGCGTGACGCTGCTGTGAACATACTCGGTGCACATCTGCAGGCGGCTGTGTCCACTGACTTATCTCCAGCATTTGCTTTGGAGTGGCAGGGCTGTGACCTAGCCACGGTAGGTGCTGCAGAGCATTTCTCAAAGCGATTGCACCGTGTCACGTGCCATCAGCAGTCCGTGCATGTTCTGTGTGTGCCGTGGTCCTGCCAGCGCCGGCGATGGTCAGTGTGTTTAATTTCAGCCATTCTGCTGAGCCTCTGCTGTTTCGTGGACTTGGTTTTTAATGCTGCGTCAAGATTCTGGGCGTGACCCTACAGCCGTCCGGAGTGGCCCGATAGCTGCTTTTTGTGAAGCGTTCATTTGCGTCTTCCACTCATGTTTATTGAGTTGCTGGTCCTTTTGTTAAATAATTCGCAGGAGCCCTTCCTATGTGCTCCATTCAAGCCTGTGTTTATTCTGTGGCTGGTTTTTCATTTGCTTAATGGTACATCTTGATGAGCAGAAATTCTTAATTTTAGCTAAGTCGAATTGATTCATCTTTTCCCTTACAGGGCGTGTGTTTTGTGTTCTGTGTGGGAAACGTGATCTTACCCCAAAGCCGTGAGACGTTCTCTTGCGTTCTTGTGCTAGCTTCCCGGCCTTACATCACACAGTTAGGTCTACCAGCCATTTCTGATTAATGTTCCATGTGGTATCAGATGGATCTCAAGGCTCATTTTTTTTCTCTGCACATGGATACCCGACAGATCCAACATCATTTATTGAAAAGTTCTAGCCTTTCACTCCTAATGGTTTTATGTAAAGTTCTGAAACACTTTAGAGACAGAATGGAAGACTGGGTCTCATCCCTGATTTTATTATATCTAATTAGCTAATCATCTTTTATGTCTCATCAGCTGAAAGCCAGAGCTGAGATCACACACAGATTCCTATCTGGCAGCAGGCGCCCTCCCGAGAACGCTAACGAACCAGGGCCCTCTCTGTTTTCCTTTTCCCTGGGCCGCTTGCGTGAGCATCTCAGGGTGGGATCTGCAGTGGGGATGTGATAGCTGCTCCCCACCTGCCCCCATCGCCCCCACTCTGCATCCAGCCTAGCCCTGGCCGCCTACCCCTCCCACGGGAACAAGGGGCCTGGCCTGGCTCCAGGAGGGTGGGGACTCGGAGAGGTCCCCGGCCTGGTGGTCTTTCTAATGGCCTGACTGGCAGCAGAGGAGCCTGGTGTGGTGCGCAGCATTGCAGAGGCCACTGTGTGCCCTGGGTCCCCAGAGGGGAGCTGAGCTGTGACCGCTGCTGAGCTGACCCTGCAGATGTTTGGGGGTTCAAATATGACCAAAGCCCGGAAGAGTTCTGGGGCCACGTCTTCCCCTCTCTGCGCTCAGAGGGGAAATGCCAGCTATTATCCCAGCCGAGAAATGGGCCATGGGGCTTGTTCTGCAGTGTCTGATGGCCATGGGTGTGTTTTGTCTGTTACTTCTTCAGTTCATACACTTCATTGTTTCTTAGAGAAGGTTTAGGTTTACAGAAAGAGAGCAGGAAGCAGAGGGTGTCCACAGCTCCCTCCCACCACGGGGCACCATTACTGGACTCTGTCATTGGCGAGGTCCACTGGTTACAATTGATGAGCCAGTACTGAGGCCCGTGACCAGCCAGTACTGAGACCCGTGACCAGCCGATACTGAGGCCCGTGACCAGCCAGTACTGAGGCCCGTGACCAGCCAGTACTGAGGCCCGTGACCAGGCGATACGGAGGCCCGTGACCAGGCGATACTGAGGCCCGTGACCAGGCGGTACTGAGGCCCGTGACCAGGCAGTACTGAGGCCCGTCACCAGCCCATACTGAGGCCCATGACCAGGCGATACTGAGGCCCGTGACCAGCCCGTGACCAGGCAATACCGAGGCCTGTGATCAGCCAATACCGAGACCTGTGACCAGGTAATACTGAGGCCCGTGACCAGCCAGTACTGAGGCCCATGACCAGGCAATACCGAGGCCAATGACCAGGCAATACTGAGGCCCATGATCAGCCAATACTGAGACCCATGACCAGGCAATACTGAAGCCAATGACCAGGCAATACTGAAGCCAATGACCAGGCAATACTGAAGCCAATGACCAGGCAATACTGAGGTCCGTGACCAGGCGATACTGACGTCCGTGACCAGCCAGCGTCCACAGTGTGCACTGCCTTTCCCTCTTGGTGTGGCACACGTCACGGGCTTTGGCAAATGCACAGTGCCAGGAATCCCCATGACAGCGTCACACTGGCTAGTTCCACTGCCCTGAAACCCCTTGTTGGATTGAGTTTCACATGCCCCAGATCGTGGGGACGGTGACGTTAGCAGGCCTCCCTCCTGCCTCCTGGGAGACACAGGCACTGCACGTCTGCTGTGGGGGCTGTGGGGAGCATTCCATTCGGAGCCCAGGAGGTGGAGGCTGGCTGACTGTCTCAACCTCCCTCACCCCGATGGTGCTGAGTGGCTGGGGGGATGGGGAGGGACCCGGGGAGTGGGCGTCCAGAGAGTCACCCAGGCACCATAGCTGCATAGGTGATTTCCAGAGAAATGTCACTCGGTCCTGTCTGGGGAAGCCCAAATAAGGACAGCCTGGGACTGAGGGGGAGGAGGGCAAGTCAGGTGAGATCCCTGCTTGGAGAGGTAGCATCCGTGGCCGTCACCCCTCCCAGCATGCAGCAGGCCCGTTTCTGCCTGGAGCTTTTCCAGGGGCAGCACAGGGCAGCAGGGACGAGGTGTGTCCATCCGAGCGGCCTGCAGAGAAGCCTGGAGCCTTCTCGTCCTCCCCAGCCAGCCCCGCACTGCGTCTGAGAACCGCACGCTCCTGGTTTGGGTACCACCTAACGGTGTGATGATTTACCTGTCTGATCCCTTTCACCCAGGAGAACAGAGCATATTTCAGGGCAGGAGTCAGGAGGCCGACCAAGAGGAAGGGAGGAAAGATTGGAAAACTTCTAATAAAATTCCATTTCCTGAAATAGCCATAACCGTGATCCTGATACATTTGCAGTCTTATTGGTTCTGACATGGGTATTGCATGTTAGTGAACATCTTCCACGTGAGTGCCCCTCCCGCCTTCCGTGCCGCACTCCCCTGTTGATATTTATTTATCTCGCGGGCTTCGCTGGTATCTTGAGGCTCCTTGAGACTCCGCGCTGCATTATAACCCTGCCTGGTTAATTCAATTTCTCTTATATTCTGACTCCCCTGACAAAAGCAGTCGACTTCTGGCCACCAGGGCCGCAGAGTTTCTGTCATGAGCACGGGTCTTCACTGGGAGCTGTAATCCCCCAGCACTCAGGGCCGCGTCTTCACTGGGAGCTGTAACCCCCGAGCACTCAGGGCCGCGTCTTCACTGGGAACTAATCCCCCAGCACTCAGGGCCGCATCTTCACTGGGAGCTGTAACCCCCCAGCACTCAGGGCCGCATCTTCACTGGGAGCTGTAATCCCCCAGCACTCAGGGCCGCGTCTTCACTGGGAACTAACCCCCCAGCACTCAGGGCCGCGTCTTCACTGGGAACTAATCCCCCAGCACTCAGGGCGGGGTCTTCACTGGGAGCTGTAACCCCCCAGCACTCAGGGCCGCATCTTCACTGGGAGCTGTAATCCCCCAGCACTCAGGGCCGCGTCTTCACTGGGAACTAACCCCCCAGCACTCAGGGCCGCGTCTTCACTGGGAACTAATCCCCCAGCACTCAGGGCGGGGTCTTCACTGGGAGCTGTAACCCCCCAGCACTCAGGGCCGCATCTTCACTGGGAGCTGTAACCCCCCAGCACTCAGGGCCGCGTCTTCACTGGGAACTAATCCCCCAGCACTCAGGGCGGGGTCTTCACTGGGAGCTGTAATCCCCCAGCACTCAGGGCCGCGTCTTCACTGGGAACTAACCCCCCAGCACTCAGGGCCGCGTCTTCACTGGGAACTAATCCCCCAGCACTCAGGGCGGGGTCTTCACTGGGAGCTGTAATCCCCCAGCACTCAGGGCCGCGTCTTCACTGGGAGCTGTAACCCCCCAGCACTCAGGGCCGAGTCTTCACTGGGAGCTGTAACCCCCCAGCACTCAGGGCCGCGTCTTCACTGGGAACTAATCCCCCAGCACTCAGGGCCGCGTCTTCACTGGGAGCTGTAATCCCCCAGCACTCAGAGCTGTGGGCTGTGATCTTGCGAGGACACCGCCTTCCTGGCACCGGGATTAACTTTCCTCCTGGTGGTCGTGGAGGCTGCGGGGAGCCGGCGTGGGGGGTGGTTGCGGGGCAGGGGGGCCCTCAGCGTCAGCACTGGTGGATTAATGGAGATGAAGGGGCAGGACCAAGCTATCTGAATGGGCATCGCCATGGTCCCAGTGCTGACGACCTCCCCAGATTCGTGTGTTGAAATCCTCACCCTCAAGGTGATGGTATTTGGGAGGTGAGTAGCCGGTGAGAGGGGAGCCCTCAGGAATGGGATTAGTGTCCTTAGAAGGGAGACCCTCCCCACTTCCCCCATGTGAGGACACAACCGGGAGGCACCGTCTGTGAACCAGGAAGTCCACGCCAGACACCGAATCTGCCGATGCCTCGATCTCAGACTTTCCCGTCTCTGGAAATGGGAGAGATGAACTCGTTGTGTCCAAGCGCTCCAGCCTGTGGTCTGTTGTCTTGGTAGTCCGCGTAGACTGAGGCAGGCGTTGCTTCATTTCCAAACTCTGAAAAAGGAGAAGGTGGCTGCAGGCCCCAGGCCGTGAGCTTCTGCAGTGAAACCCAGAAACCTATCAGGCAAAAGGAGCTCCTGGCCCCAGGGTAGCCCCTTTCAAGCCCAGCCCGCTGCGTCCATGCAGTCCGTGAGGACCCACTTCTAGAAGGGCAGGTGCCCATGTCTCCCTCAGTAGGGCTGCATCCCAGGCAGATTCACTGGCCTCACCATGGTGAGTGACTGACCCTGAAGTGCCCCACGTGACCAGGGAGCACCCTGCCTTTGAGTTTCCAAAATTAGATGCAGCAAGGTCCTTGGAATAATGACGAGAGAATGCCTTCTCCATCTGTCCCAGGTGTGAGTTAGTGGCATAGCCTTTCCTCCCCAAGCCAGGGGGTCTTCAGGGACCGAGTCAGGCTCCTGGGGGCAGAGGTGCCATGGGAGGAGCCCCTGTGTCAGGTAAGGCACCAGGCCCACCTGCTTCCCAGCCCCGTGTGGCCCACTCGCCTGCAGGAACGAAGCATAGCTCAGAGAGCGTAAGTACTTCGTGGCCCTCGCATAAGTAGGGCTATTGCAAAGCCGAGATTGTGATTCCACGTCTCATGAGCCCCCAGGCAGCACTGCCTCCTGCCTGAGCTGGCTTCTCCATTCAGTTAGCTGGGAATTGAAAAACAAACAAACAAACAAACTTGGACCTCTCCGGGTCCCCAGTCCTGGCTGTTACTGCCTCTCAACTCCCAAGCAGCTTGTCTCAGCCGTCCAAGCCTGCAAATCCCTCCTGCGGAAAGATGAAGGATGATGTCCCACAGCCAGATGCTCAGCCCTCGCCTCGTGTTAGGTGCCTGGACCCTCTCAGAGGGTGGCTTTCCTGGCTGTGCGTGTGCTCAGGGGCTGGCCCACCCTGCCCCTCATCCTGTAATCGGCTGCTAATGGCCCTGTGCGCCTGGGGGTTGGCCCTCCTTAATGGTGGCTTTTATGGTAAATAATTGCAGTATTGGTTACCATTCCTTTATCTAGGGCACATTTCCTCCGAAGAAGTCATTATGAATTGGCTTACAGGGTTTGGAACGTTCTTTTTAATGAAGGCTCTTGCTGGACCAAGGCTCAGAGGACAGAATGCTTAAGCAGGCGCTGGAAGGCCAGGCCTGGTGGGCACTGGGTAAACACACCCACACCAGCCTTTTAGTGGCTAAGCCTGTGGCAGGCTGTCAGCTCAGACTCAGGAGAGCTGCCGTTTGGGCTCAGCCCCACTCCCGGCCCCGCATTGAGGCTCTGGAGAGTGAAAATGGGGGGAATCCGTCGGCGGAGGTGAGGGAAGCAGGTGCAGTAGCCGCATGGCCTGGGCAGAGTCGAACCCAAGGTCGAAGCTCCTTGCAGCAGAGACAGGATTTAGGAGCGGCTGGTTAATGACCCGGCAATTTTGCCGTCTCATCAGGATGTAGGAAAATGCTGGGTGGAGGCATTTTGTCACCGCCTGAAGGCAAGAAAGCACCTCCTAAGTTGTGTGAGGGCGATTTTACATGATGGAGACCGTCAGGAGCCGTGGCTTCTTCGAGTCAGCTTTACGGGCCTCTGGTGACTCTCTGTACGATAAATAAGGCAGGGAAATGCCGTTCCCAAAGCCTGGGACAGTTGGTGCTAACTTATCTGTTTGAATGAAAATCTTAAACCTTGTTAAGTCAAACTGCCATTGCTCATTACCCATAAATTAGGAGGCCAGAGGGAAGCATCACCCACAGGAATTGATTAGAAAAATGTAGCTAGAGGATCTTTTGTATCCCAGGGACACACCAAGCTGGGAGGAATGGACTGTGCCATTTGCTGATGCTCTTAAATCATGCCTTGTACATTCAGGTTGCACAGACATGCAGGAAACCTGTGCCCTCCGTGTCCTTAGCTTCCGGCTGAGTTCTCACCCTGCTAAGCTTCCCCAGGAGCTCGAGCCATTTGCGGAAACAGCCAGGAGGACCGGGATAAGCAGGTCCTGAGCCGTGAGTCCTCCTCGGTGTCCAGGGAGCACTGAGCGGAGCCAACTGGCCCCTGACCTGGAAGCCCCACCAGCCCTTTCACCTGTTTCCTGGCTCAGGGCATTTCTGACACCTGAGGTGCTCTGTTGAGAATCACAGAAATTCTCAGCCGAAAGTGGCGCTGGCTTGCTGAGGCATCCAGCCTGGGCGCGTTCCACTCTCTTTGGAAAAGTCACAGTGCTCCCTGCTTGCTTCATCGGTGCTCATCCCAACCAAGCCACCCAGAGTGGTGACTCCTTCAAAGGCTAGTGTTCTGGGAGCATGACTGTTGGGATGGCACAGTGTCTGGAGAGGAACCTGCCATCCCGGTCAGCGAACCTGAGTTTCAGCTAAACATGAACAGACCGATTTGTCAGAGAATCCCCTGGCCTCCCAAACCTGATGAGACCTTCAGGGCACCTCCAGTCCTGGACACACACGCAGACAGTGGCCCCTCTCTGAAAACAGCTCCCTTCTGTTGCTGTCCCTGGTACATGTCCCTGGAGAGTCCCTCAACTGTGACTCGGAAATCAGCTCCCTGCTGTGTGACCAGGCCCAGGACTGCAGGCAAAGAGAGAAGGTGCCTCCTTCCAGGACCCAAACAGTATCTGATGAGCGGGGGGTAAGCCCGGGGTGTGAAACTACTTACTGGGGGTCCAGATCTTGAGTCTTGCACACAGTAGCTGTGTGTCTTTGAAGCAACCCCTGAACCTCTCCAAGTCTCAGTTTTCTGGTTTGTAAAGGGTGTTTGTAACACCTGCCTCAGGGATCAGAGATGATTTCTGTAAGCTATTGAGATTATTTCATTGTATTTATCAAGCTCAGCTGATATTGAGATATTTTCATCTCTTAAGTTTCCTTCTCTGGACGCTGAGTGTGAACAGCCCTCGTTCTTGGCTTGGTTTTTGGACTCCCGATTATTAAGCCTTAGCTGATGGACTCTGGGGAAGTTGGTTTGTGGGAAATCATCATACTTCTGCTGCCTGCGTCTGTGTGCAATACAACAGTCCGCTTCAGTTATCTTCACAACTAGCATCCAAAATTAATGTTTATGGTAGAGAATTTGGACAGTAGAGAAAAAATGTAGCCTAAAGAAGAAAAGGGAAATAATTCTTTTATTGCCCTAAGGAAACTTCTATTAGCTTTTTAAAATGTATCAATTTTCCTTACATTTATCAGGGGATAAAAAGAAATGGGGGAGATTGAAGAAGTTGCTGCATGTCAGATAAGCATTTCCTCAAAGCATGATTTGTTGTGTGTGATACCGTGGCTGGGTATAGAATTACAGCACAAACAGATTTTCTTTTGGAGCTTTGAAGACATCACTTCCTTGCCTTCTCCCAGCCTACATAATGGCTGTGTGATATCTCACTCCTTTGCTGATTACCCCTCAGGAACCCATGCACCATCCTTTTGACCTTTTCATTCAGGTGCATCATTGGATGACATCTAGGTGTGTTGACACCTCTGGGCGCATAGGAAGTTCAGGTTTAGCTCGGGGAATTTTACCTATCTGTGATTGTTTCTTTTCCTCCATTGTCTTTATTTCCCTTGGGACTCTGATCAGAGCAGTTATTCTCTGTTGGGAATAGAATCTCAACACCCAGGCACGTGCTGGTGTTTTTCGTGACTATAAAGACCAGGGTCCTGACGGCAGTTGGTGCTCAGAGCCCTGGACGCGGAGTCCTGGGTATGTCCAGGACAGTGCAGAACGGACAAAAACCCTGACCCCAAGGCTGATGGCACCCCACTGAGGAACGCTGCACCAGTGACTCCAAGTCTCCAGCTTCTTTTACATCGCTCATCTCCTTTTTATCTGGGGCACTGTGCTCTCTCTAGAAGATATCGGTCTCGTTGCTCAAGTTCTGAGGAAGGTCCCCTCCATCGCCAGTGTCTTCTCCAGCAACCCCACTTTGAACTTCGGGGAACTCTTGCTTTTCCAAGCAGTCTGCTCTGGTTTGATGTGGCACCATCCTTGTGGATCTCTGCAGATGTTTTTTGAAACAGATTAAACAGAGCGTCTGCCCCTGTGTGTCTCTGCTTCCCCTGGGGTCAGTTTTCAGCTTGCTCCTCTCTGTGCCTCTGCTTCCTGCTGTCATTTTCCCTTCCAGGCAGTCCTGCCTGTCTTTGCCTCTTTCTGGACAACAGAGGATTAGGCCTGTAAGCCTGGGAGGGTGGTTGGGACCCTCTGCCTCTACAGCAGGCTTCTCCCCTAAGTTGAGGGAATGGCTCTTGGGCTCTGCTGGGCAGGAAGAGGCCGGCTTTCTTCTGAGGGTGGGATGGCTGGTGCCCTGTTGCTGCTGGACGGAGAGGCTTCGGGTGCTCCAAGGTGGACTGCCTGGCTGTGTACTGTGTGCAGGGCTTGGATGTCGAGCGGATCATTTGAGGCTTGGAATAAAACAGAGAGCACAGGCTGACCTCAGCCCCAGGTATGTAGGAGGTGAGGGAGGGTAGAAGGTGAAGGTGCATATGGGGTCAGGTTATTTTCGGCTCTGATGGCCGCTCTGTGGAGCTGTGGTCCACACAGACACTGCCGGCTGGCCTGTCCTGCCAACCCACAGGTTCTTTACAGGCCCTTCCCCTAACTCTGTCTGGGAAATGCATCATAGCTGGGTATAGCTCTGTAGGTACCGGGGGTGGGAGGGCTGGCCCCGGCCCTGGGGCCGGGCATCTAGTGAGGGCCCGTTCTGCCCCAACTCTTCACCCACCTCACATCTGGACTCCTCTTCACCCGCCTCACATCTGGACTCCTCTTCGCCCGCCTCACATCTGGACTCCTCTTCACCCACCTCACATCTGGACTCCTCTTCGCCCGCCTCACATCTGGACTCCTCTTCGCCTACCTCATATTTGGGTTCTGCCCCAGCTCTTCGCCTGCCTCACATCTGGACTCCTCTTCACACTCCTCACATCTGGACTCTGTGGGGTGTTGCAAGAATTGTCCTTGGCCCTTCCTCCTGCTTGGGCCGCGTGGTGCAGATGCAAGTCCCGGTTTCATCTTCTCCCATTTCTTGGGACTTTGCCCCCGACTGCAGGTGCCCTTCTAGCAGTTAGTTACAACGAGACTGTATGTCACATTGGTGCCTCCGGCATTGCCTGTCCCCACCTGCCCCGGCCAGAACTCGGGACTCCCCAAGGCGAGGCTTTTGTTCTGCTGGCGGTTCGTTTCTCGTACCCATCCACACGTGTCCGTGGTTTGACTGTGTGGACTGTTGTGTTCACACATCCCAGGATCTGCCCTTCCTGCCTTTGGAACGAGCTTTATCTGAGTGACCTTTCAGATATGTCCCTCCTCAGCCTTCGAGTTACAGTTCACACAATGGTGATCTCGGTGTTACTGATTGAATCACGTCATTTGCAAACCGTGCTTTTGTTTGGGTGTCGACACTGGGGCTGATCCATGTTAGTGCAATTAGATGCTGCATCTGGGCCCTAATGACTGCCTGCCCCGGAACGGCACATCACAAAGGCAGGGGCGGTGGGAGGTCCACACCCCCCACAGAAGGAGCCCTTGTTCAGGGAGACGCGGTGGGGAGTGGGGCCTCCTTACCTTGCCCATTGGGTCTGCAGTGTGATGGGAGATTTGCAGCATTAGCAGTACCTATAAGAACAAGCCTGGCCCTATGCACAGAGTTTTATTGGGACACTGTCAGACCATTCTTTCAGCGTTTCTGTGGCTGCTTTGTGTCACAGTGACAGAGACAAGAGGCTGAGATAGAGACTGCATAGCCACAGAGGCCAAACGATTTGCTTTCTGGCCAATTTTTTTTTTCTTTTTTTTGAGACGGAGTCTCGCTCTGTCGCCCAAGCTGGAGTGCAGCGGTGTGATCTTGGCTCACTGCACCCTCCACCTCCCAGGTTCAAGAGATTCTCCTGCCTTAGCCTCCCAAGTAGCTGGGATTACAGGTGCCCATCACCAAGCACAGTTAATTTTTGTATTTTTAGTAGAGATGGGGTTTCACCATGTTGGCCAGGCTGGTCTCGAACTCCTGACTTCAGGTGGTACCCCCACCTCGGTCTCCCAAGCTCTGGGGCCTTTTAAGAAAAAGTTTGCCAGTGACCTGCAATCAGAGTTCATTTTGTTCACATAAAGATCAACGTGGTATTCCCAAGTGGCAGAGATGCAGGACTCAGGAGGCTCCCTGTGGCAGGGCTCCCGTCAGAAACTCTGGGCCTCAGAGGTTGCAGCAGGAGACAGAGCAGGGGATGCAGAGCAGCCTTCAGGGACCAGCCTGGAAAGGGCATCTCTGCTGCCCCTGACAAAGCGGCCTGGCCCATCCACTGACTTATGGGATCCTGGGAGGCATATTCCTGTTATCAGGGCAGCCAAAGGGAAAATAGGCTGGAGAAGCTTTGCCCAGACAAGTGGATACCCCCTAGCTGGGCATCTCATCAGGGCAGTCCTGGTGGCGGCCGTTTTCAACATCAAGCTTGGGGGAGACCCAGGAGGCACGTGCCGAGATTGCTCTGACACCACTGGGTGCAAAAGCCTGGCTTCGCTCTGCAGTCTCCAAGCATCTGTCCTCGCCCTTCCTTCGCAGCTGCCAGGCAATCCTGCCTGCTGACTGAGGCCTGAGGCCTCCTGCTCTCTTGGTCTTCAAGACCCGCTCTGTCCTCCCCAGTCTCCAGGTCAGCATTGTACCACTGCACACAGGAGTGCAGCCCTAAAGCCTGAAGGCCCTGGAGGCAGCTCCTCCCAGACCCACTGCCCCGTGCATCACAGTGCACCCTGACGCCCAGGCACAGGTGCCACATTTGCCCTCATCCAGGAGCAGGGAGTTGGCGCCCACCACTGGCAAGGGGGTTCTGCCTCCAGAAGGCTGCTGAGGCAGCTGGCAGCGGAGCAGGCAGGTGGCCTTGGCTGGATCATTTGAGGCTTGGAATAAGACACAGAGCACAGGCTGATCTCAGCCCCCAGAGGGCTCACAGGCTGCTTCCCTGGGCCACAGCAGCCAGCCTCAATGGTCCAGCCATGTCCCCGGCCTGCCCAGTGAAAGGAACCAGAGTGTTCTGGGGAGAGCAGAGAGCCTGGACAGCGTCCACCTCACGGCTTTGGCCTGTCCCTCCCACCTGGGCTCCAGGTTCCATCCGCGATTTGGGAGTGGCCACAGGCCACAGGTGGGAGGATGCCTTCTGGGTCTGGGCCAGGTGAGCCTTTGAGGGAGGGTGGACATTGTCCCGGGAGAAAGGGGCCAGCAGACATGCCTCTTCAGGGGTGGGGGAGTGAAGTGAAGGAGGAATTGGAGGGAGGCTTCATCCTTGCTTTGGCTTTCCTGTGGCTCCCACTCAGAGGTGCAGGGGGAACAGCCGTCACCACTGTGGGTGATTCTCCCAGGTATGCCTGGTGGTCGTTCAGGAGTCTACACGGCTCCCGCTCTCCAAGCCTGTGTGATGTCCAGTTCTTCTGTCCCGGCCATGCATGCGAATGGCCCCCAAGAGGAAGGACACAGGACTGCAACCCAGTTCTGCAGGCTGAGGTAGCTGGAGCCACCCCCTGCCCAGCCTTTACTAGCCAGTGTGGACTCTGGCCAGGGAGCAGGTATGCGCTGCTCATGGCTTGGACTCTGATACAGCAAGCCCTGCTCAAGTCCTGGTTTCTCCACTCCCAAGCCATTGACCTTGAGGAGGTCAACTGATTTCTCTAAGGTCAGTTTCTTCATCTGGAAGTGGGGTGCCCCTTGGACTAGCCTCCCTGGACATTCATTGCAAGTGTGAAGTGATTGGAGGTTCTCAGGAGGGCCTGGTTAGGTGAGGGTCACCTTCTTGAGCTGTCGTTACCACCGGGCTCCGAGGGGCAGCCCTGGGTAGGGCTCTGCCCTGCAGAAGACTCTCCTCTCTTGTGGGGGACGCCCCTGCCTGACGTTTGGCTGGAAGTCACTTCTGACCGCCCCAGAGCCACCCACATCAATGGCAATAAATCTGTAGTAAGACAGATTTGTCTTGGACATTCTCTCCTGCACACTGGACAGAAAGCCGTTTCCGGCACAGGCCAGCTGCTGTGAATACAGCTGCCTTCCAAGTGCCCGTCAGGATGCTGATGGGCTGAAACAATTTTATTTTCCTGCTATCGGGACAGGATCTGCTCATGGCTCCCCCATAGGCCTGGGGAGCAGGACTCCGCCCGCCTGCTGTGCTCCCGACACCTGCGGTCATCACGCCTTGGCTCGGACGTTGGCTTCAGATGCGCGGTTCTGGGGATGGAGACGCCGGGGTCCATGGAGGCAGCTCAGGGTGGCCGGGCCACGTGATTGCAGAAGGGACGTGTATCCGGACTGTAGTGACCTTCCCGTGTTCTTGAGGGACTGCTCCCTGCCAAGTCTTCATCTCCAGCAAGACTGACCAGAGGGACCAGGCCTTCTCTAGGCACAATCGACTGGCCAGGCAGAGACCCAGGAGCAATGTGAGACAGCCCAGACCTGGCCTTCTGCCTGCCCCCTCCCTCCTGGGCGCACCTGCCTGGGTTTGCCGTCCAGGCTGGGTCTTCTCCTCCCCGAGGCCTCACACCCCTGAGCGCCAAGGCCCAGAGAGAGCAGCTCCCGGTTGGAAGTTTGAGGAGGAACTTGAGGGACAAACTGAAGAAAAAGTGAGTGTCCCTCACAAGAAGGGTCAGGTCAGGTGGGCATGATGTCCCCCTCCCGGATGACAGGCCACGCAAGCCCAGCTACAGGCAGCTGTCCCGGCCCTGGGGAGGGACAAAGGCGTCCTGCAGTGGCCCTGCCATGTTGCTCCGCCACTCTGGAGGTTCAAACTGGAGGCAGCCCTGCCTGACCTGGCATCCTCATCCCCAGATCTTCCAATCTCCCAGGCCCCCCTCGACCCCTAGAGCTCACTCCCCAGGGCTCCCCATTCGTATGCCCAAAACCTTCCAGTCTCCCAGGCCCCCAGGGCTCCCTGTCCCCGCCCTGGTTGTTGTCTGATGTCAGGTGCTCCCTGACTCTGACCCTTGCCTTTTGAGGTTCCTGGTTCTCCTGAGCCGCCTCCCTCAAACCTCTTTCCTGAATTCTCTTTTCTGGGGCGGCTGCTCTGGGCCCCATGTTCCCTCTGCTCAGGGCTTCGGAGGCTTCTCTTTCCTGTTCCCTTAAGCTGGGCTGCAAGGGCCGCCAGGGAGGGGCTGTCTCCCACCTCCTTCATCCCGGTCCCCACCCCTCCCCGGCGCCCTGCAGCTGATGTTCTGGGGATCCTGCTGTGCCCCAGGCTGCACACCTGGACAGTGGTGCAGGGAACCAGCCGAGCCACCCTCGGGTGTCTCCATCCGTGTGTCTCGGGGCCCTGTGCAGAGGAACCAGGAAGAGATCGGGCACCAGGCGAGAACGCTGAGGCCTGTGGTCCAGGGAAGGGCTTCAAACGGGTCCCTGGAGGGACATGGGCTCTGGATGAGCCTGGACAGCTGGAGCAGGAAGAGGTGGGGGAGCCACGTGTGTGACCTAAGCGGGGCTGTGGCAGGCGGGGCCGGGGCTGCGGGTGGTGTGGCCTCTGTCCCACACATGGAAAAGTGTCCCCAGTCCACCCACAGGACAGAAGCCCTGCGCTCAGGGAAGGATGCTGGAGATAGACGTCGTGAGAAAACACATGATGGAAACTGTTCTAAAAAGAAAACGGGAAAACAAGGTTAAAAAAGAAAAAAGCTGGTGTGTACATTTGCGTACTTCAAAGACCTCAGAGCATAAGCCCAGAAGAATGACAGAAGAAACTTCTCACATGTTGGAAGCCTGTCTCTGAGTTCCAGCGCCAGGGGACCGTCCCGGCTCCCCGTCCATCCCTCTCCTGGCTCCCCGTCGTCCGTCCCTCTCCCGGCTCCCCGTCGTCCGTCCCTCTCCCGGCTCCCCGTCGTCCGTCCCTCTCCCGGCTCCCCGTCCGTCCCTCCCCCTCCCGGCTCCCCGTCCGTCCCTCCCCCAGCTCCCCGTCCGTCCCTCTCCCATCTCCCTGTCCGTCCCTCTCCCCGCTCCCCGTCCGTCCCTCTCCCCGCTCCCCGTCCGTCCCTCTCCTGGTGTAGCTGAAGATGTGTCATTCCATAAAGTGCCGCCCTCACCGTGTGGACCGGCCCTGCCCAAGCGCTCTCAGGGTTCTGCACAGGCCAAGCAGCTTAGCCCACTGGTGACCAAGTCCACCCCCAGCTCTGTCCCTTCCTTTACGATGGCCTTGGGCGGACCCCCTGAACCTCAGTTTCCCCACCTGTAAATGCAGGCTGATAACATCACCCCAGGAGTCACAGAGGCCTCGTGAGGCTGCAGCGGGCCCAATTCAGCTGGTACCCACCCCCGGCCTCACTGCGGCTGCTGCAGCCCCGGTGGCTGTGGGTGGGTGGCCGTGGTCCTCCGACCCTGTGTGCAGAGAGGATATCATGCCTGAGGCTGAAACTCCACCTGCTCACCCCAGACCCCAGGCCCTGGCTCCAGCCCGTTCTCTTTTCTGGAAGCAGTTATAAATAACTTCCAATTTGCGGCTCTGTGGGTCTGGCAGGAGCGTGTGCGTCCCGCGACCCAGGTTGCTGCCAGCTTTTGCTGGGCTCTCAGAACAAAAGATAGAAGACCTCGAGGAGGCTTTAGTGCACAGCCTCCTGCTGCACCCGCCATGCAGGTGCCTGCCCAGTCCCTGCCGCCTGGGCCCTGTGGCGTTTAGTCTCCATTCAAGTCCAGGTAACCCCACAGCAGGAGAGGAGGGTGAGGGGGCTGAGAGATGATGGGGGCAGCACCCTGAGAGGGGCCACCGAGAAAGGGAAGTGGGCACCTACAAACACAGAGGATGGGGAGGCAGGAGGAGCTGAGGGGCCCCAGCACGGCTGCTGCCCCTGGACAGGGCAGCCTCTCAAAATTTGCTCATCATGACTGGGCGCTGAGAGCCGGTGTGCCGGGCCCCTCGTACATGCCAGGCCTCTACGGCAAAGGAGAACTGAGGATGTGGTCCTCACCGCGGGAGGTCCCGGTCCAGTGAAAGAGGATCCAGATGTCCTGGCTCTTCCTGCTGCAGCCGCCTTGGGAGCACCGTGCTGCAGACACCTGCACCTGAGCCTGCTTCTCCCCCGCCCTGCCACCATCCAGTGCTGGGCCGGGAGCACCAAGCTGCGTCAACTCTCGTCTTAGGCAGCCCGGGTAGCAAGAACTGTGGAGCATGGAGGAAAGAGCCCCGTTGAGCCAAGGTTGTTGTGGAATCACTGGAGACTCGGGGCTCCCAGGGCCTGTGGCTGTGGCTCCCCAAGGCCGTCCTCAGCTTCCCATCGATCCCATTCATGGAGCGCAGTGGGCGTTTGACGACAAAGCACACCTTCTGTACCCCTGTAGACGTTTTCAGAGGATCCAGAACTCTGTCCTCCTGCTCCAGGTTGTGGCCAGCAGCCTGGGATCCCCAGACCAGTGGCTGGTAGGAACCCCGGCCCTGCCACTCTCTGGCCTCGGGAATGACCTGACCTTGGAACCCAGAGCTTCTCCAGGTGTCCCCTAGAGCTGTGAGGATGAGCGGATGAAATGGCAGATGGCACCCGGCTGAGACCCCCGCACCCAAGGGGCTGCGGATGAAGGGGTTGGGGTGGAAGAGGGGCAGGCGGCTTTGGGAACAGCCGCATTTCCACCCAGAGCCCCCTGAAGTTGCTAGTGATGATACATATCGTCATGGGCTTCCATTTTCTGGTGACCCCACGTCCCATAGGACCAGGCTGAGGCTGAAAAGAGGCCTGGACGGCCTGACCAGCGGTTGGTCAGCTGACCCACAAGTTGGTGAAAGCAGAAAACCGTGATGGCATTTGCATGTCTCAAGCATTTCATTACCCAGAAGTGCAGTCATTATCACTGTATCGAGATGTGTCTGGATGAGGCCTTTGCTTTGGGGATGGTCTGTGGCTTGGTGTTTTCATCGGGTTGGTTTGTTTGTTTGTTTGTTTCTAAAGCCAGGCTCCTAGTTGTACTTGATGATATCAAGGTGGTGGGTGTTTCACTACAGTGTGACGGGAAGGGTTGATGAGCGTGGAGTCCCCCGGCAGTTTTTGACTTTTGATTTCCATCTCTCCCCCCATCTTGGCCACACCTAAATTCACAGCAGATTGTTTTTTAGAAATGTACTCTATTGCATCTTCGGTAACATTCAGCTAGCGTTCATAGAAACAGCTCCTTGCCTTCTTTCCACACTTACTTTCCATTGACTTACGTAATTCTACTTTAGTTATACAGTCCCAGCGACAACAGCAGCTACAGGGGCACAGCCAGGTTTTGGAACGGACGCGGCTCTCTTGGTAAACACACACACACACACACACACACACACGGGGTGCAATGGTGCAGGAGTGACCTCGGGCAGGCCCAGATGTTCCTCCCACATAACAAAGACTTTCTTCAAAGGCCCTTACACAGACAGACGAGAGTGCTGGTTGATAGCTTAACGCGATAAGCTGATTAGCTGGGGGCCGGCAGTGGGAGAGCGCCAGGTACAGCACTTGCCGGGCACCGTGTTCTTTAATCAGCATCACGGCCCAGCGCTCCATTGCCACTCAGCTCACTTGTGTTGCTTTTAGAAGGTGCATTTTGCACCCTCCTCTCCAAATGAGGCCAAGAGTCTCACTTGGCCAAAGTGAATTTACCCGAAGGGACGGGCTGAGGCCAGAGCCAGGTCGTTGGGCCACAGACCATGCACTCGCTGCTTCCTCCACGGCTCAGGAACAGCCTCCCACTGTCAGGACTGCCTAGGAGGCTGGGTCAGCACCTTCATTCAGTTCCACGCTTTGTATCACAGAACTGTTTTGAAAAAATTGCAAACTTTCAGACTTGTCATCAGTGAAACGGTTTGACTCTGCATTCCCACCCAGATCTCATGTGGAAGTGTCATCCGCACGTGTCGAGGGAGAGAGCTGGTGGGAGGTGATTGGATCATGGGGGCGGTTTTCCCCATGCTGTTCTCGTGACAGTGAGTGAGTTCCCAGGAGATCTGATGGTTTAAAAGGGTAGCCCCTGCCCCGTTGCCGGCTCTCTCTCCTGCCTCCATGTGAGACGTGCCTGCTTCCCCTTTGCCTTCTGCCATAATTGTCAGTTTCCTCTGTGGCCTCCCCAGCCATGCGGAACTGTGAGTCAGTTAAACCTTTTTTTCTTTATATATTACCCGGTCTCAGGTAGTTATTTATAGCAGTTTGAAAACTAACTGGTACAGTCGGTTTTATAATTTTCCCAAGGCCCCGAGTCTCCTTACCATGGAGTGAGTTGTTACCCGAATTCCAGGCAATGGTATTTTCTTGGGAGTGGAGGGAGCTTTTGGAAGCAGAGGTGCATGGGGATGGCTTGGCTCTGCCCTCCCTCAGCCCTTCCTGTCTCCTGTGGGAGCAGGGGATTTGCTCCCGGGATGGTGATCTTTGGAGGCTTCATGGGATGGAGGGAGGGCACTGTTGAGAGGGACTTGGAAGTAGGCAGAATTGAGTCCAGGAGGAGAGGAGGCAGCCGTGAAGCATGAGTGGCCTTCCCAGGGAAGGGTGAGGGAGAGACTCTCAGAACTCCCAGCAGCTGTCCCGTAGAGCCTCCGTGTCTCATGGTGTGACCTAACCGTGGCCTAGAAGTGCAGTGACCCTTCCCGTTTGGAAGGCTGGACACGCAGGACTCAGATGGGAACAAGGTTGATGCTGCCTCCAGAGCAGGCCAGCCGCAACTCAGAGCCACCATGTGCACTGTGTCACCCCGGGAAGCACCTCGGCCCCTTTCAGATTCTCCAGGCCTCCCAACCCTCCTGCCCGCTTTCCTGTCTTTGAGGTTGTCAGCTGGGACAGGCGAGTGCCCAAGGCACTAAACAAAGACTGAGGCTGCGTCTGGGCAAAATCCTCCAAGAACGGCTGAGACCTCCAATTCCATGGAAACACAAAGGTTTCCATGTTTCCTGGTGACCCCAGGCCCCGACCTGCTCACACACTCTGCCCGGCACTTACCTCTCGGGGTGTGGCTCCTAAAGGAGCTTCCCAGAGCTTCTCTACTGATAGGCTGTGTTGGCCCAAGAAGCCAGACTCTGTAAAATATGGAAGGAGGTTTATTCTGAGCCGGCCTGGGGGATGGTCTCAGGAAGACCACATGTGCCTGAGGTGGTTGGGTTATAGTTGGTTTTATACATTTTAGGGAGACAGAAGTGACAGGTAAAGGCATAAGTCAGTGCACTTAAGATGTACATTGGTTTGGCCTGGGAAGGGGGAGATCTCCAAGGTGGGGGCTTCCAGGTCACAGGTGGATTCAGAGATTTCCTGATTGGTAATTGGTTGAAAGAGTTAAGCTTTGTCTGAAGATTCAGAAGTTGGTAACAAGGAATGCCGGAGTTAAGATGGGAGGTTGTGGAAGCCACGGTTCTTGTTATGTAGATGAAGCCTCTAAGTAGCAGGTTTCAGAGACAATGAATGTCTCTCTTAGGACCTTAAAAGGTGTCAGACTCTTAGTGAAATCTCTCTTGGATCCAGGAAAGACCTAGAAAAAGGAGATGCAAATTCTTCCCACAAGAGTCGGCTTTACAGAGCCATTTCAAAATATGTCAGAGAAATGTTCTTTGGGGTAAAATATTTTGATTTCCTTTAGAGCCTGCTATGTGTCATGTGATGCTGCACCAGAGTCAGGTTGGAATTTGGTATCTTACTGCCACAAGTAATCCATGTTGTCAGTCTTATGATCTCTCTTTTAATGATACAGCTGGTCAGTTGGGCCTAAACTCTAAAAGGGAGGGGGGCGTATTGAGGGGTGTCTGATCTCCCTTCCCATCATGGTTGGGAATTCAGTTTGTCAGGTTTCTCTGGGCTCTCCTTGACCTATGGGGGTGTCTGTTCAGTTGGCTGGGTGACTTAGGGTTTCCTTTTTGGTTTACAGCTCTCTGCCAGTTAGAAAACACCCCATTCAGAGTCCTCTGCACCTACACCCATCACTGGCTGCATCCATCACCACTAGCCAACCTTCCTTGTGATTCCAGAAGCCAAGAGGAGGGCAGGGCCTGGAAATGCAGATGCCTTGCCCTGAGTACACACAGGCCCCATGTGCACCCCGGGAGTTGGAAGGGGTGCTGAGTGGGGTCAGCACAGGTGGCCAAGGTCACTCCCACTTCTTTCAAAGCTCCCTCCAGCAGGCAGGAGGAGGGGGTCCCTGAGCCGTGTGCAGCAGGCAAGATGGCACCTGAGGCCACCAGGGATCTCTGCCCAGGAGGGGAAAGGAGACAAGCCTAGGTTTCACTGTGCCTTTGTCTACTAGGGCTCTATAATGGAGTATGTAGACTAGGGGATTACAAACCACAGAAATTTATTTCTCACAGCTCTGGAGGCTGGAAATCCACGATCGGGGTGCCAGTAGGATTGGGTTCTGGTGAGCATTCTCTTTTGGTTTGCAGACAACTGTCTTCTGTCTGTGTCCTCACATACTGGAAAGGATGAGGGGCCTCTCTCAGGTCCCTTTTATAAGGGCACTAATTTCATTCACGAGGGCTCCACTCTCATGGCCTAATCACTGCCCAAAGGCCCCACTTCCTAATACCATCACTTGGGGGTTAGATCTCAACATCATAATTGCGGGGGGGAACACAGACATTCGAACCATAGTACGTGATGCTCAGGTGTTTGGATGTTTGGTTGAGTGGATGGGAGAAAGAATGGATGGATGGCTGGACAGGTGGATGGATGGATGGTGGGTAGATGAATGGATAGATTGATAGAAAGTGGATAGGTTGATGGAACCTTGGATGGATGGATTTCTAATCGATTTTTGAATGAAAAGATGGGTAGTGGATGGATGGATGGATGGTAGACAGGTGGATGGATGGATGGATGGATGATGGATGGACTGATGGATGGATGATAGATGGTGGTGATGGATTGATGGTTGAATGGATAGATGGATGGAGGGATGGATCAATGGATTGGTGGAGGGTGGATGATGAATGAATGGATTGATAGATGGGAGGATAGAGGATGGATGGTTGGATGGTGGACAAGTGGATGGATTGATGGGGGATGGATGTTGGATGGATAGATGGATGAATGGATGGATGGATCGATGATGGATGGATGAATGGATTGATTGATGAATGGATGGATGAATAGATGGTGATGATGGATGGATGTTTGAATGGGTAGCTGGATAGATAGGTGGATGGATGGATGGATTGGTGGAGGGTGGGTGATGGATGAATGGATTGATGAATGGGAGGATGGGTGGGTGGCGGATGGTGGATGGTGATTGAGTGGATAGATAGATGGATAGGTTGATGGGTGGGTGGATGAATGGATGGTGGACAGGTAGATGGATGGATTAGTGGGTGATGGATTTATGGTGGATGGTACATGGAATGGTAATGGATGTTTGAATGGGTAGATAAGTGGGTGGGTGGATAGATGGATGGATTGGTGGCGGGGGTCGGGGGACGTCTGTGGATGGATGGATGGGGAATGGCTAAATATTTCCTGAGCCTAGCTGTGAAGCCTCCTGTGAGCCTTGATGTGTCCAGGTCCTAGTGAGGGTACTGGGTTCCCTGAGAAGGCAGTCAGAGTTCTCAGCCTCCATGTTCATTTTGCTATGGCCAGCACCTCCCCTCGAGGCAGTGACAGTCCACTTGTAAACAGGACCATCCCTGGGAACTTGCCCCTCCTCACTCCCAGTGATGGACCCACAGCCAACAGCACCCAGCTCCATACATGCTCTGCTGGCCTCAGGTCACCTCCTAAGTGAAGGAATGGCCCCATTTCTGAGGGGGGAACATGTAGCTGCCCCCACATACCACGACCCACCTTCCCTGGGCTGCCCCAGGCTCCCTGAGTGCCACTCCACCAGCGCTTAGCCCCTGGGGCCTCCTAGAACCAGACAGGAGACGCTTTCCTTTTTGTGCATTAAAATTAAAAACTGCGGCGGCCTCTCCTGTCTTCTCTGTTAAATAGCTTCTGTCAGTTCGTAGGAATGTGCCTGAGGAACATGATTAGAGTGCTTTTTTTTTCTTCCACTTACATGTCTTAGTCTTAATGAAATAATGAAACAGGTAGCTCATTACAGTTGGGCTTTTTTATTTGTTTTTTTGTGTGTTTTGGGGTTTTTTTTTCCCTCTCTCTCATCTAATTTGATGACCCAGACTTGGAGTGCTTTGCATGGTGTGGTCTGCTGCACTCATCATAAAGGGAGGCGTTTCCATTCTTGAGCGTGGTGGGGACAGTTCCCGGAGCTAATGAATCACTCTAATCAGAGAGCCATCTTGAAAATTAATACATTCTACTGTAACTATTTAAAGAAAAAATAATTATCAAGACTGTTCCCACTAAATTATGCTGTCTAGAAGTTGTAGAAAGAAAATTTTATCTAATTTTAAGATGTAATCTGGGTTTTGCAGATTTTTCTTTTCTTGAGTGATTAACAGATCAGCATTGAATAGCAAGGACTAGAACGTGCTGCCCTTTTCTCAGTGTTTTCCTGGAACCTTGTCTTGTGTCAGCCTCATGCACCCCAAGGCCTTGGCCCTGTCTTGGCCCCTGCCCCGTGAGGGCCAGGTCTTCAGGCCTCTTAGCTCCCCATGGCTGCTCTGGGGACGGTGGCTCTCCCTGCCCAGCTCCTCCTTGGGTCCATTTCTAAGTAAGCTCCTTTCTTAGCGGAGAAGACAGTCTTGACTTCCCAGTTTCTGAGAGACAGTGCATCCTGATTTAACAGAAAAAGAGGGCCGGGCACAGTGACTCACACCTGTAATCTCAGCACACTGGGAGGCCAAGGCGGGTGGATCACCTGAGGTCAGGCGTTCGAGACTAGCCTGACCAACATAGTGAAACCCCGTCTCTACTAAAAATACAAAAAATTAGCCAGGCATGGTAGTGCATGCCTGTCATCCTAGCTACTCCGGAGGCTGAGGCAGGAGAATCACTTGAACCTGGCAGGCGGAGGTTGCAGTGAGCCAGAATTGCACCACTGCCCTCCAGCCTGGGTGACAGAGCAAGACTCTGTCTCAAAAAAAAAAAAGAGAAAACCTTTGTTGATGTGCCGCAGCTTAACTGCTAAGCACAACATGAAATGGCCCGTGTGTGTCCTCGGTGTGGGTCCCCCCAGCCTCTGCACCTGCCTCCCAGGAGGACCCGGTACTCACGGAAGTCTACAGCTGCAAATGTGCTGGATGGCTAGAGCGGTTAGGGAGGCGCGGTTTTCAAAACTGCGTGGAAACCTTCCTCTGCCTCTGCACACCATATGCGGGGGGAATGTGGAGCAGGTGGACACTGACAGGTCACCAGGTCTGACCCCCGCCCTGGAGATGGGGTGCCTCTCACCCACCTGCAAACCCCACCTCTTGGGTCCACATCTGGAGATCCCCCGTCTGCCTGGCCTGCTTGTCTTCAGGGTCTGAGTTCGGGGAGGGATTTAGTGATTCCCTGACTTGGGACCCACGTTCACCCCAGAAAAGGCCAGCCTGCACCCTCAGACCCAGGACCAGAAGCACAGGGCCGGGTTCCAATGCCTGAGGAACCTGTGGAGACTTGAGAGCAAGTCCCCCGGGTGGAGACAAAGCGGTGACATGAGATGTTGCTCAGTCTCCTGGCCCTACTGCTTCACCGAGTCTGAACCGATATCATTCACTGGCTCTCGATGTGGGGTCCTGGGTCACCCATGTAGCCCCTCGGGTGGACAGACTGACCTTTCCCCACCCACTCACCCCAGCTCCCTGGGCCAGCCCAGCTGTGCTCTCATGGGACTGAGGCCCAGACTGTATAGGAAAGAGTGGGTTGATGGGCTGGTGTCATTGGTGTCACAGATGACGGGGGCCACAGCCTTGGGCCTTCCTTGTGCTGCCCTCTTTCCTGTCCCCGGTTGATGTAAGTGTCTCCGAGCCTGGCTGGGTGCTTCCCTCAGTTACTAGCAAGGTCCTTGCTGCCCCTAGGAGGCGGTCCCTCTGGGATGAGGGATACGGCAAGGGAGTGCTCCCTGCATGCCGCCCTGCCTTGCAGACTCTTCCCTGGTGGCCTGGCTCCCATCACAGTGTCCTCACAGCACTGGGGGAGGTGGGCTTGGCTGGCGGGCTGGGCTAGGGTCAGTGGATGTGGAGCTGTCCACCCTCCCCTGTGGCATCAGCTGGAGGCCAGGTGCCCGGGCTCCCCCCACCCCTCCTGCACAGTCAGACGCTCATAACTGCATTTGTCCTCAGCCTGCCTGGCAAGGGGACGAGGCTCCCAGCGGGGCTCCTGGATGTGGCCCTTCTCCCACCCTAACAGGACGGAGAGGGTCCATGCTCGAGAGCACATAGGCTGTTTGGGACTTCAATGAGCTGGGTCAACTGGGGTCCACTCAGACCCTCAACCCCACCTGCCCCAGACCTCTGATCAGTAGAATTGAAAGGCATCTGAAATCAGAGCTGTACATCCTGGTCTAGGGGCTTGATGGGCCGGTGCCATGAGAGAAGTGGCTCAGGCTGCCCACCCTCAGACCCCTGCACACCCACACCGAGGCTGGGGAGGAAGGAGACTGTGCCAGTCACCTGGGCCTCGGGTGAGGTCTGCAGACCTCAGCTCTGCAGACACTGTGGCTTTGCCCATTTCTCAGCACTCTGCATTTATGACCTTTCTGGCCAGATGTAGCAGGTGCTTTCCTGTCCCTTCGTATCCTCCCTCCATCCTTCCCTCTTTTTCTCACTCCTTTCCTCCCTCCCTCCTTTCCTCAGGAACTTTGAGGGGCCCCTGAGTGCCCTGCCCAGGGACAGGAGGTGAAGGTCTGGGGTTTCAGATGCCAGCACTTCCCCTTTGGCCTGCAGGGCATCTCCGGAGTGAATGGGTGGCAGCCACCTGGGCTCCCATTGGAGGGTGGAGCTCCCCCCAACTGCAGAGCTAGGTCCCGGAGAGGGGAAACCCTGAAGGGTCCCTGCAGGTGTCCAGGCAGCTGATGGCCAGGGTCTGACACCCCTTCACCCTCAAAGCCATCACCTTCATACCACTTTTGCCACCGTTGCTGCCTTCAAAATCTCTCAGCCAGGAAATGAGGATGGAATGGAGTTTGCCCCTGCACAGCCTCCTGTGAGTCCAAACCCTCTGCTACATGAGATGCAGGTTGTGTGTGCACAGGGCTGGCCTGCGTCACCCCAGCTTCTTACCAGCACGGCACAGCCACGTAAAGGCCCTAGGATAGGAGGAGGGAGCTCCCGTCTTAGGGAGATCAAAGGTCTCACCTCACCCTCCTTTTTAAAAATTTTAAATTTTATTTTTCCGTAAGTTATTGGGGCACAGGGGGTATTTGGTTACATGAGTAAGTTCTTTAGTGGTGATTTGTGAGATGCTGGTGCACCCATCACCTGAGCAGTGTACACTCCACTATGTATGTTGCTTTTCATCCCTCGCCCCCTCCCACTCTTCCCCGCAAGGCCCCAAAGTCCATTGTGTTATTCTTGTACCTTTGCATCCTCATAGCTTAGCTCTCACATATCAGTGAGAACATGCAATGTTTGGTTTTCCATTCCTGAGTTACTTCAGTTAGAATAATAATCTCCAGTTTCATCCAGGTTATTGCAAATGCTGCTAATTCATTCCTTTTTATGGCTGTGTAGTATTCTGTCATATATATATCACAGTTTCTTGATCCGCTTGTTGATTGATGGTCATTTGGGCTGGTTCCACGATTTTGCAATTGTGAATTGTGCTGCTACACCTGTGTGTGTATCTTTTTCAAATAATGACTTCTTTTCCTCTGGGTAGATACCCAGTAATGGGATTGCTGGATCAGATGGTAACCCTCCTTTTGTAAATTAATCTCAGCTTTGCCCTTACTTGCTAGACCACGTTGGACAAGTCACGTAACTTTTCCAAACCTCAGTATTCCTGTCTACCCAAGGCGGCGAGGGCCAGCTCCCTGAAGCGGGGCTATGAGCAGTTAATGGGGTCATAAACGCACCTTGCCTATAAATTGCAAGGGCACCAGAGTGTCCGTTCCTTCCCTTCCCTTTATCCTCCTCGTTGGACCTCACTTTACCTTTTTCTCCAGATGGTGACGTTTCTAGGTGAGAAGCCTGGAAGCTAGGCGTGGCCTTTGAACAGAGCGAATTCAGACTCTCTGAGGCCCTAAAGCTTGTGGGGTCAGTCCTGGCTCTCAGCACTTCCTGCTTCACACAGTTAGGAAGACTTGGGAGCAATCACCCTGGCTGAGAAACCCTGCAGTGGCCTTGTGGGGGTCTCTCCAGTTCTGGGACTGAGACAGCAGCGGCCTGCGCTGAGCAGCTGGGAACCGGGTCCCTGGCACTGGTTCTGCAGGACCCGAGGCTCCTGCCCGCACGTAGCTTACCCTTGCTTGAGAGCTGGCCTGGTCCTAGCAACTTCCGTCCATGTCAGTGTGCAGGAGACACCGGGGTGGTCTTCTAGTCCCAAATGCCATCTGTCCCTGTGGGGGCACAGAGGCCTGGGTGTGGGGCATGGGGCTCAGGAGGTGGCCACCTAAAGTCGGACCTTGTCTCTGCCCTCACTGGCTGGCTGCGTCATTTTGAGAAGTTCTCGTTATTTCTGTAGTCTTCTGCCTGGTCATCAGAAACAGGGTGATGCCACCTGTGTCCTCAGGGCTGCAGAGAGGGTCCGCCGAGCTGAGAGACCAAGGGAGGTGGCCCGGGCCTGCCGTGGTGGTGGGAGGTCTGGCCAGGCTCAGGGCAGAATGCCTGGGGAACGGGAGAGGCATAGAGCCTCCAGAATTGAGACTCCAGGATGGGAGGTGTGGATGCCCACGTTCTCAGGGATGGAGGACTTCTGAGTATGTGGCCAGTCTCTTAGAAGTTGGGTTTGGTGACAATTGGGAATGCGTCGCTGGTCCCTTTGCGGGCCGGTCAGTCCTCATTGTGTGTCAAGTGCCCCCTCTGTTCCGGGATCCAAGCAGGTGTTTGCCCCGCATCCCACCCCAGCATCTGCCCGGTGCACTAGGTGCCCAGGTTGAATGTGCCCACGGTCGACTCGAGGGGCTGCCTCTCCCATGTGCAGCCAGCCTTAGAGCCTTGCCTTGGGGTCTGGGCACTGAGTGGGCAGCTCCCATCCCATGGGCACAGCAGTGGCCAGGAGGAGGACCAGAACATCACTGCCTCGCCCCACCCCCCTTCCAGGGTCAGGCTGAGGCTCCTGTCCCCACTGCAGGGATGTGGGCTCACTGTCCAGCATCATTTGGGACACATGAGGCCAGGGCGGGAGCTTCGGGACCCTCATATCGCAGCCTTGTGTGGTAAGGATCGGGCCAGAGTGCCTTCTGCAGGGTCCACTGGGGAAGGAGAGTGGGTGCTGGATTCAGAAGCCAGTGAGGACCAGGGACAGGGGTGGCAGGTTCCAGCCTGGAACCCAGTCTCCTGCCTCACAGCCCCACTCACGACTTCAATCTTGCCCTAGAGCGTGACCTCACAACCCTCATACGAGTGTTTGGTCCACTAGCCTGACAGCCCCAGAATGGGCTAGGGTAGGAAGAGGGGCCTCTGGTGGAGGAGCAAAGTGAGCTGAGTGGGAGGAGAGAGCCGTCGTCCCCACAGGCTGTGGAAGACACGGGGCAGCTCAGCTCAGCTCAGCTCAGCATAGGCAGAAGGTCTGGAGTGAAGGCCCCCACTATGTGTGGCCCCTCCCATGGCAACATATTTACTGCAGGGCTTGGGGAAAGCCCCTGAGATGGGGCTCTGCCTCCTGCACTTGCACAGGTATTGGTGTCCAAGGAGGCCAAACAGAATCCTCTGCTCACAGGAGAAAACCAGGGGTGGGCTTTGTGCAGCCACAGCCGTGAGTCTTCCTGGTTAAGAGCTGCCCTCTAAAGTGGCTGAAAGTTGTTAATGAATGCAGGCTCCTGTGCCTGCGTTCTTGGGAATGGATTTGAAATTATGCTCAGGTCTTCTACTTGCTTGATGGCACATGTGATGTGTGGCCTCTCCCTGCTTTGTCCACAAGGGATGCCCGGCAGGGGAAGATTCCCTCCAAGTCTAGGTTCTCCTTGGACCCTACGCTGTGCCAGCAGGAGAGTGTGTGGCTGGGTGAACAGCTGCTTTGCCTGGGAGAAGATGGGAACTGAGCTCAGGGTAGATAATGGTAGGCACTGAGTCCTTGGCCAGGAGCCCAGAGGAGCACTCCCAGGGCCCAGGAAAGCCAAGACTCCTCATTGGAACCCCAATGGTAGCATGCTAGCTCCCCTGCTGCTTGGGTTAGGTGAGAAACCAGGGACAAAAGCGCTTCCCTGAAGGGATGGGGAAGATGGCGTGCCAGGCACATGTTCTGTGGGCACAGGGATGGAAGTTCTGAGCTGTAATTCACTGGGGAATATCCAAGAAGAGAGGAACCTGGACTGGAATAAAAATGAAGACAGGCCACCAGGGCCCTGTTAGGGCTTGATTCATTATCCCTCTCTGAACCGCAGCATCCTCATACCTGAAATGAGCTAAGGATGAGAGCCTTCACCTGGAATTGCCATAGAAATGAGGGCCGCCATGTGTATGGCACAGGAAGGAGTCACTCCAGGTAGCTGCTGAAGATGGAGATGGTGATGGTGATGATGATGATGATAATGATGATGGTGGTGGTGGTGGTCGCTGTCATGGTGTGATTAGGGTGATGGTAATGATAACAAGGATGAGGAAAATGAGGATGAGGGTGGGGGTAGTGATAATTATGATGATGGTAATGGTGATGATAGTGGTAATGATAATTGTGATAATGTGATAGTGATGATTACAATTGATGATGTTGGTGATGGTGATGATCATGGTTGTGTTTATGGTAATGTGATGATGGTAATCACAGTGATAATGAAAATGATGGTGATGATGATGATGAGATGGTAGTGGTGGTGATGTTGGTGATGGTGAGGATACTGGTGGTGGTTATGATGATGGTGATGGTAATAATTGTGATGATGATGGTGATAATATGATGATGGTAGTGGTGGTGATGATGTATGATGGTGAGGATGATGATGGTGATGATGGCCATGTTGATGTGATGGTGAAGATGGTTAGCATGATGGTGTGATGATGATGGTGAGGATAATGGTGGTGATGGTGGTGGTTAGGATGATGTCATAATGATAGTGATGGTGGTGGTGGTGATGATGGTGGTGATGATAGTGATGGTGGTGGTTATGATGATATGATGGTGGTGGTGATGGTGGTGGTGGTAATGATGGTGATGATAATGATGGTGGTAGTGATGGTGATGGTGAGATGGCGATGATAATGGTGGTGGTTGTGATGTGATGGTGATGGTGGTGGTGATGATAGTGATGTGGTTATGATGATGTGATGATGATGGTGGTAGTGATGATGATGATGATAGTGATGGTAGTGATGGTGGTGATGATGGTGATAATGATGGTGATGATGACAGTGGTGGTGATGATGGTAATGGTGATGATAATGGTGGTGGTTATAATGATGTGATGGTGATGGTGGTAGTGATGATGGTGATGGTGGTGAGATGGTGATGATGTGGTGGTTATGATGATGTGATGGTGGTGATGATAGTGATGGTGGTGGTTATGATATGATTGTGATGATGGTGGTAGTGATGATGATGATAATGATGGTGGTGATGATGGTGACAATGATGGTGATGATGACGGTGGTGGTGATGATGGTGATGATAATGGTGGTGGTTATAATGATGTGATGGTGATGGTGGTGGTGATGATGGTGATGATGGTGATGATGGTGATGGTAGTGATGATGGTGATGATGGTGAGATGGTGATGATGTGGTGGTTATGATGTGATGGTGATGGTGATGGTGATGATGGTGATGGTGAGATGGTGATGATGTGGTGGTTATGATGATGTGATAGTGATGGTGATGATGGTGGTGATGATGGTGATGATGGTGAGATGGTGATGATGTGGTGGTTATGATGATGTGATGGTGATGGTAGTGGTGGTGGTTGTGATGATGGTGGTGATGATAGTGATGGTGGTGGTTATGATATGATTGTGATGATGGTGGTAGTGATGATGATGATAGTGATGGTAGTGATGATGGTGGTGATGATGGTGACAATAATGGTGATGATAATGGTGGTGGTTATAATGATGTGATGGTGATGTTGATGGTGATGGTGGTGGTGGTGGTGGTGGTGGTGGTGGTGGTGGTGATGACGATGGTAATGGTAGTGAAGGTGATGATAGGGAGAGCTGACTGAGCTGAGCTGGATGAGAGGAAACTGAAGCACAGGATTCTACCCATGATGGGAAGGATGCCAGTGCTGCACAGGGAGGTGACCTGAGTGGGGCACATTCTGCAGGCGTCGTCTTGAGCAGAGGCTCCTGCCTGTTCATAGGAGCGTCCCAGGAACTAAGCAAGGATGAGTATGTAGATTGAGGGTGCCTGGCCTGGGAGGGGTGTGTGTGACCGGAAGCTTGAGTGGGTCTCCAGATGATGCTGAGGTTTATAATGAGCATGGGACACCTGGGAGCAAGGTGGGCCTCCCAATCTATCACCAGGAACCAGCTGGGTGGTGCTGGACCCCTGGTTCTACCCCAGGAATGGAAAGGGTAGAGGCGAGGAGGTCTCTTGGGAGGAAGATGTGCTAGGAGTGCCAGTAGGTAGGGCCTGGTAACTGATGGAGGTTTCTCACACCAGAGGATGCTGGATCTGCCCTGAGCACAGCAGGGTGACTGTGGGGGGCGGCGGCTCCTGTGGAGGGAGCGACTCTGGACCTGGAGACAGGAGTGCCAGGCAGGCGGGCAGCGGGAAGACTTTTCAGCCCAGCCTCCTGGGGCCCTGGGGGCCTTAGGAACGCTCTCCCAAGAGGGAGCGTCAGGGCTGAGCAGCCTCCAGGCTCAGCGCAGTGCCCTGTGAGACCTTCTCTCCTGCTCCGCCCTGGCCCTCCCTGGGTTGCAGGAGACAGAGGCAGGGGACCTGGCCCCTCCGGATGCCCAGCTACAGGCCAGAAGACAATGGTGCTCGGTCGGGTGCTGTGCTTTGGTTACCTGGGACCAGCATGTAATTACTGCATGAGGCTGCAGTGACCCAGCAGGTTCCCTTACCTCCGAGGGACTAAGATAGCCAGAGTTTGCTAGAATCCCCCAAGCCCAACAGGGAGCTGCTTTTACCACTGAACAGGCAGGATCAAGGGACAGAGGGAGACTAAGTTACATCTTTTAGACACCCCACACCGTGTGCTCCTCCAAATGCCTACATCCGGACTCCCATGTCTCAGGGCCGGGATCCAGCAGTGGGACCCCAGAGGAGCTGATGCCTGCCTTGGCTGGGGTCAGAGGGAGGTCTTGCGAGCTTTCCTGGCCCTACAGCAAGTGCCTCCTGGGCTCCCTTCCGCAGCCTCGGGGTGGAGCCCATCTGGGCTCTACAGGCCCCGTGCATGGCCAGGGCTGTGCCCCTACCTGTGAGAGACCCTTCCAGCCTGGCACTGCAGCAGGCTCAGGCACCAACTGTGCCTCCTGCTCTACTGACCAGCCCAGTGCTGCCTGGTAACTGGGACCAGAGCCATGTTCCTCAGACCTAAGTAATGTGGCAGTGCCTTTTTTTTTTTTTTTTTTTGCGACCAAGGCCCACTCTGTCCCCCAGGCTGGAGTGCAGTGGCATGATCTCGGCTCACTGCAACCTCTGCTTCCCAGATTCAAGTGATTCCCTTGTCTCGGCCTCCTGAGTAGCTGGGATGCACCACCATGCCCAGCTAATTTTTGTATTTTTAGTAGAGGCGAGGTTTCACCATGTTAGCCAGGCTGGTCTCGAACTTCTGACCTCAGGTGATCCACTTGCCTTGGCCTCCCGAAGTGCTGGGATTACAGGTGTGAGCCACTGCACCCTGCTGACAATGCCCTTTTTTTTTTTTTTTTTTTTTTGAGATGGAGTCTCGTTCTGCGTTCTGTCACCCAGGCTGGAGTGCAGTGGCGCAATCTGGGCTCACTGCAAGCTCTGCCTCCTGGGTTCACGCCATTCTTCTGCCCCAGCCTCCCGAGTAGTTGGGACTACAGGCACCCGCCACCACGCCCAGCTAATTTTTGTGTGTGTGTGTATTTTTAGTAGAGACGGGGTTTTACTGTGTTAGCCAGGATGGTCTCGATCTCCTGACCTCTTGATCCACCCGCCTCAGCCTCCCAAAGTGCTGGGATTACAGGTGTGAGCCACCGTGCCCGGCCGACAATGCCTTTTAAGGGAAAGATCCACTCTCCTGTTGACCTCCGTTGTTCTGATTACAATGTTGCAGGACTATGAACACACAGGAAGCTGGGAGCCCTCACCAGGTGGTAAAACTGTAATAAACCAAATGAACTGAGGCCCATTTACAAAGTCAACACAAAACGGCAAAACCAATAAAAATTAAAGTTGCAGCACGGGTTTTGCAGGGCAGATGCTTCTCGGTGACAGGGCAGTGGCAGCGAGCCCCAGGGTGGAGAGATCTGCCTGCTGGCCCACCTGCCGTGTGTATACATTTCCCCGCGATCCGTTCAGTGAGCTCTGCTCTCACATACTGAAGGATGTGTCACATGAAGGCATCTTAATAATCGCGTGGCTCTGTTTGTTGTCATCACACCTTGTGTTTAGCCCAGAGCTGTCCTGGGAGGCACTTTTTGAGCGGGTTCCTGATAACTCGCCTAAGATGTCTCCTTCGGGTGAAGACAAGCTTTGCCTTGCAGCGTGAGTAAGCGGGGCTTTAAATAGGAATAATCCAATTATTGCAGCAACTGCGAACAGAAGAAATGTTCACTGCATATTTACTGCTGCACTTACTCCTAATAAACTGCTCTGAGACGGGGAGCGGGAAGGCGGGAAGCACGCAGAGTGTGGCCCTGGGTGCAGCACCCACAGCCCCGGAGAGCAGCTCGCCTGCACCAGTGACACAGCGAGCTCGTGCCTCTTCTTCCTGTTGGAATTTACACGGGGTATTGGGAGTGGCTGGGCCTTTGCTGGATGTGAATGTCTGCATGAACGTGCACATGGGTACATGCACACACCATACACACACACACACACACACACCCCACCTCACACACGTGGGCCCCCCGGACGGCGTTTGGAAATAAGTGTCCCTCCGGATCACGCAGAACGTACCTGCACTCTGACATTGCCATTGAAAACACAGCCTGTGAAGAAAAGGTGGGTGGCCAGAATTCTTAGGCCACTGAGCGCTGTCCCCAGGAGGCGATGGCCCAAGGCTGTATCCCCCAGACAAGCATGCTTCTGATTGGCCACAGAAGACTTGGAAGGCACCACATGTCTCACTGTGGTTTGCAGTCCTGATGTCATAAAAGACAGCCAGGGCCAAGGCTAAATGTTCTCCCAGCCTCCATGGTTGTGTTAAGTCTGAGAAAAGATAGACCCAGGACCTCCCAGTGCTGGTCAGAGGTGCCTCCACACTGACCATCTGCAGGAGGCACCGGTGGGCTCTCCCTCCCTCGGGATGCAGTGCCCCCAGAGAGCAGCTCCAGCTCTTACATCTCACAGCTGGGCAGCCACCGAGGGCTGCTCAGGGGCATGTGCTGTGCTGCTGGGGTGGGGGGGTGAGGGCCATGGGAGGTCTCTTGTGTGGTCACGCCCAGCTCGAGCCCCCCATCCGAGGTGGATCCAAGGAGCAGGGGCCACTACCCTTCACCCTTCCCAAGCATGGGTGACCTCCCTGCACCTCCTGCCCAAAGAAAGGCCTGTGAGTGCCCCTGCCAGGCCACTGCACCCTCTAGAAACAGGAGCGGGTGACAGGGCAAGAAAGGAGAGCCCAGAGGCCCCTCCCCTGTGGGCGTCTTGGCCTGCACAAAAGAGGGCATATTCTCCCCAGAAAAATGGACATTTGTAAGCTGCTTCAGTTTTTTTTTTTTTTTTTTAAACAAGGCAGAATACAAAATCACTTTACAACAGTCATCCCCTTCTGCGGACTGTGTCCTTGTGTCACAGGTTTCTTTTGTTGAAGGCTCTTAGAAGTTTCCCACCAAATACAGTGTGGCCCTCAGATCCCCCCACCCCGGGCTGTGTCTGCAGCAGCCCCTGTCTCACTGGGGTCCCGGGGTCTGTGTCCGCCACAGCCCCTCTCTCACTGGGGCCCCGGGGTCACAGTAGCACTGACTGAGGTCCAGAGAGGCTGTCGAGGCGGGAGAGGAAGGCCTGGCTCCCAGAAAGCAGACGGTGCTCAGCAGGAACAGATGTGTCCTTCTCCACTTCTCCGAGCGGGTTTCTCCCTGTCCAAGATTCTCCTTTCCTCTCCCCCAGCCCCTGCCGGCCTGCTCTGCCCTGGGAGCTCTAGTCACACCCGGGTACGCCGTCCCTGGCGAGATGAGGCTCTCACAGCCTAGTGTCTGTGGATAGGCCGACGCCCACCCCACCCGCTAGCTTCCAGCTCCTTTCCTTGCACACCTGCCCTGGAACTGGAAGGTGACCTCTGCTGTCCCCAGCCCCCTCCTGTGTTCCTAGGGGCAGCTGTCTGGGGCACGAGTTACTTGTTCTGGGACATTGACTGATTCAATGAAAGGACGGTCTCAGGAACCAGCAGCCCTTTGACCAAAGCCAGCACAGTATTAAGGAGACTGGGGTCTGGGGGTGCCCTTTGGGTAGGAAAGGAGGGAAGCAGAAATGGGCCTGGGTTTCTTCTCCCTCGGGAAGGTGGGTTTTGGGTGGGGGTGCCGCTGTGACCTGCTTCTTGGTACATGTGAGTGTACATGTGGATGTGCATGTTTGCCTGTGGGCACCTGTGTGCACGCACTCCAGGGGCGGGGTTCGTCCGCCCGCAGGCTGGATGAGAGCTTGTCTGGCAGCTCCGAGATCATCTCAGGTTCTCAGGACACGCAGTAGCAAGAGCCGTCCCACTTCAGCAGTTCAGATGTTCGATCCCGTATAGCAAACGAGTTCAGATGTTCGATCCCGTATAGCAAATGAGTTCAGATGTTCGATCCCGTATAGCAAATGAGTTCAGATGTTCGATCCCGTATAGCAAATGAGTTCAGATGTCTGATCCCGTATGGCAAACAAATTCAAATGTCCGATCCCACACAACAGACACACCGTGCTGGATTTTGAGCGTACAGCTCCTCCCATGCCGTCTGCCCAGCTCTACTTCAGGCTGAGAACCCCACTTAGTTGTCTGCTTCTTGTCCCCCAAGTTCAGGCTGGGGAGGAGGGGATGGGCAGAGCCCTCTGGCTGTGACTAGAGGCACTGCCAGCTGTGGGAGGCCCGCAGCCCTTCATCCCGAGGGCCTGGTACGATGGATGTGTATGTGCCCCACATCGGTGGGTGCCCCAGGCGGCACACGGCTCGAGTGGGTGTCTCAGGACTGGCTGCTTCCATCCAGTAGAGGACATGGGGGCAGAGGGTAGAGGCCCCTGTCTGCAGAGATGACCTTTGCAGCCGGGCCTCGAGGGGCCTTCCACCCTCCCTCCGCCCTGCATCCGCGTCCTCCAGCTGTGTCTAGAGCTGTAGGTACAGGCGTGATGAGAGGAAGCTGGGTGGCAGCTCCTAGGGAGGGTTCTTCTCTGGGGCACTGGAGTGTGTCCCCACACTGAGGACATGGCACACCCTGCCCTGCACTGGTCCACCCAGGTGCTGTGGGCCGCCTGCCTGGGACCCTGCTTGCCTGCTGGGGTTCAGCACGACCCTTGCCTGCCTTTCCTGGAGTGCCCTTTCCTCCCAGGCCTTTGTGTAGACGGGATCTTTGAAGTCCGCTTTGACTTGGCCCCCGTCACCCAAACAGCCACACTGTTCTGACTTCAACTCCGTTCAAGGGTCGCCCAACCGTTTTTGGCAAGTTAGACTTTCAGCAAACTGATTGGAAGCCTGAACAAGGCTGTGCTGAGGACCTGTGGCCAGCCAGGCCCCGCCCACATCTCAGCCCTTTCCTCCCCATGCTGTTTGCAGGGTCACCAGGCCTGCTCCTCTCTGAGACTTCAAGGAGAGCCCAGCTCCTGCCCTGCCCTGGCTCCCTCCCTCCCCTGGAACCCAGTCCCAGCCTGCACTGGGCAGCGTCCTCTGCACTCCGCCCTCCTGGAGCCCGAGGTTTCTATGCTGCCACTGGCAAGGGTCTGGGTGCAGCAGCTGCATCATCCCAGGGGGTGGGGGACCGTGGAGCGGGAGCTGGCCTCTGTCTGGGGAGGCAGTTTGAATGTGCACACAGAGGGGACCTGGAGTGGTGGAAGGAGCCAAGCCCCCCGTAGACCTGGAGACTCATTGCCAGGGAGCCAGGTGGCCCCAGGGACGATACACATGTGTAGTTAGTGAGTCTGCAAGAGGGCACACAGTGGACTTGTGTGTATGTGCGTGTGTGCATTTGTGTGTGGACATGTGGCTGTGTGTGGTGTGTGTATGTGCCTGTGTCTACATGTGTGAATGGCGTATGTGTGTGTGATGGAGAGCATGGTGTGGGATGGAAGATGGGGCTCAGTGGTACCTTGGAGAAGTGTTTTCAGCTGGAGAAAGAGCACTGCTGGCCCAGGGCCTGGCTGGGCTGGGTCTCGGGGGCTGTGGGGTCCTACAGAGGCTCGAGATCCGTGAGACTCTAGATCCAGTCTGGACAAACCCCCTCTGATTTGCACTCCTGTGCCCCCTTTCCATCCTAGGCAGGGGCTCCCTGGCTCGCTTCTCCAGCCACGTCCTAAGCACCTGCTCCTACCGGCCCGGGGACAGGCACTGCGGACATAAACATGCATAAGACCCTGTGCCCTTTACCCAGCGTGCCCTTTACCTGTTGTGTGCTCAGGACCCCCCAGGTTAGCCCATGTGGATGGGCGATGACGTCTGTTTGCCCAGAGCCCAGGTTTCAGTCACCATCACTCATACTATCTCAGAAGCTCTGTCAACCCCAGGGACGCCCCTTCCCCTCCCTAAGAGCTATTGCAACATTGGGACCAGAGGAGAGGCCTCCTCACCCGTGCCCGGGTGAAAGGGAGTTGTGAAATGTGTGCTTGAAAGGACCCTTTGTCCCCAGGACATGGTGGCCCGGCACTGTGCCTCTGGCCGCCTCCAGCAGGAAGTGGGCTGGGGTGGGTGAGCCCAGCTCCTGCCGGCAAACAAAAGGTGTTGTGTGCTCAGGGCCGGCCCGCTGGTGCCCTCGGGAGGGCCAGGCCCAGGGATGGGGCAGGCCTGCTGCCTGCTTGTCCCTTTGTTCTGCAAATGCTGAGAGCAGGCAAGCCCACAAAGTGACCTGCATGCATGTACATGCGTGTTTACATGAGAGTGCACATGTGGGTGCATGTGAGGATACATATCTCTGTGCTTGCACATATGTGTGCATGCGCGTGCTGCACCTGTAGATACATGTTTGCAAACATGTGTTTACATGGGCATGTGTGTGCCTGTGTGTGTGCCTGCATGCCTCTGCATGTGGTGTGTGGTGTATACATGTGGGTGATGTGTACGTGTGTCTAGGGGGTACATATGTGTGTGGTGTATACATGTGGGTGATGTGTATGTGTGTCTGAGGGGTACGTATGTGTGTGGTGTATACATGTGGGTGATGTGTATGTGTGTCTGGGGGGTACATATGTGTGTGGTGTGTGGTGTATACATGTGGGTGATGTGTACGTGTGTCTGGGGGGTACGTATGTGTGTGGTGTGTGGCCAGGCATCACGGCTACAGCATAGGTGAGGCTGGAGCCCCCTTCACCAGCCTAAGGCTCCAGGCGCCCTGCCCTCCTTCCTTCTTCTCTTTCTGACCCTGAGTGCCACTGCATGTTACTACATCATGGCTGGCAGGGATGAGGGTCCTCTCCGTAGAGAGACAGTGGGCTGGGGCCTGGCACTGGAGCACGCGTGTGTCCCGGATACTGAAGGCTGACACATGGCCCCAGATCCCTCCCCTGTCCTCAGCCCCACAGTCCCAGTGAGCTCCGGTGGTTCCATCCTAGCCTGACCGAGAGGGCCCCAGCAACATAGCCTGTGGGTGCTGCCAGCCGAGCCCTGTGCCAGGTGGGTGCTTCTGCCTGTGCTGTCTCCACCCTCAGCGTCTTTCTCCTGGGACTTCCCAGCCCAGAGCACGAGCTTCAGGGTGGGTACAAGGTCCCAGCTGAGCTTGGCAGTGAAGGATTTGAGTCCAGGCCACCTCCTGTCCACCCTCTCACAGCCTGCCCTGCAGGCAGGTCAGGACCTGCCCTCAGATGCCACCCAACTGCCCTGGTTTTCTGGTCTGTGCCAGCCCCACTCCTGATGGCCCAGGTCCTGCCTTGTGCTGCAGAGAGGGCCAAACCTGGCCCGGGCAGACGCGGAAACGTCTTCCTGTTGCAGTTGAAGGGCTCACTTCACCTGAGACAGCCCAGTCTGGCTGTTAGGGCAGAACAGGACAGGCACTGGGAACCCCAGGGGGTTTCTGAGGCCCCGTTCAGCTCAGGATGAGAGCAGGAGCCACGCTGCACTGAAGGCCACCCTGGCGCTGTGGTGTGGGATGGATGGGAGCACACATGGGGATTTCTTTTAAGCCACACCAGAGCCTCTTCCTTTCATGTCCTTCAGTGTTGGTACCAGATCAACACACACACACACACACACACGCACGCGCACACACACACAATGCTTACTGTAATTTGTCCAGCTCTTTTCCCAGGCATTGCAAAGGGATTTCTGCTATTGGGGCGTGTGTGTTTCATCCTGTAGCTTCCTCGTGGGTTTAAGGTTCGTGTTCATGGGTGTCTGAGATTTTTCTACCATATTTACTGTCACCCAAAACGATGCATCCGGGATGGGAGACGCCGCTGCTGGCGGCTTTCTGCAGGAATAAGGAACAGACAAGAAAAGAGGCCCTGGGAAGACACATGACAGATTCCAGACCTCCCAGACCTGCCTCCCCTGCGATGACCCCAGGGCCCGCACCCCCGTGGGTTGAGGAGTGAGCTGTCCCTCAGGACCCTGTCCTTTGCTGCCCACTGCTCCTACAGGGACAGCCACTGCCTGCAGGCCAGAGGCATAATTGGCTGGCCCTGTGCAAAATGAAATGCAGGGCCCTTATTAAAAATTATTCAGAATTTCAAGACATGGGAACTGCAGAGCATTGTCCAAGCGGTGGCCCTCCTGCACCTGGGGCCGTGCGCAGCCGTCTGTTTGCATAGCCATGAAGCCAGCCGGCCGCGTGTCGGGAGGACCGTGTGTTAGCACACATGCGTGCACACATGTGCATTTGCAGAACGGTTTAGATAGTAGTCATTTCCCTCCTGTGGTGAGGAATCTCCGAAACTTTTTCAAGTTTTCAAGTAAACAAGTATCCTGGGGAACTACAGTTCTGGTTTATGCAAATTGAGGGTCCTGTGCTTTATTTAAAAAAAGGAAAAGAGGTGACGTGGAAGAGAAAACCCAGGAGAGAGGAGGAAGTCAAGGGTTCTGGAGCGTCGTGAGAGGGACCGGGGCTTCAGACAGGAGGTGGGGGCTGGGGGCCATGGGGGCCAGTCTTGCCCTGGGCCTGGGTGTCTGTGCAGCCTGGGCCTGGTGTGGGTGACAGAGAGTCCTTCCCCGCTCTGCAAGGCTGGCAGCTGAGGCAGCCCAGACCCTGGATTCTCTGCATCCTGGGGCCGCTGGACCCATCAAACACTGAGCCCCAGGAAGGAGGGACCCAAAAGGAAAGCAGGAAGGGGCTTCATAGGTAAATTGCCTGCATCCAACAAGATGAGTTCCAAGCCTCTGCTCAAAACAGTGAGGAGCCCGAGGAACTGTGAGTGGGCGAGGAAGGGGCGGAGAAGGCCAACCCTGGCCCTCCCAGCACTGGCACGAAGCGAGTCACGTGCAGTCCAACCACCTTGCACGTAGCGTGGGGTGCGTGGCGTTCACCAGCGAGTGCAGTGGGAATATGTGACAGCTTCATCCATTCTCCGAGAGCCTTGGACCCAAACTTTCAAACTTCTTTTTCGTGCAAGATGCAAAGTTCTCCCTGATCTCCAGCCATGGGGTTAAGGTTGGTATAGAATCCTGTGTATATAAAGGTACATGTTTATAACTTCACCTTGAACCAAAATACTGCCTGGCAGGTGTTTGGTGTCTGATCTGCATGCCTATGTTTTTCAGCAGGATGGCAGCCCCTGTTTGTAGGTCCAGTTTATATAAAAGTAATTACGTGTGCATTAGGAAGGACCTATTTTTCCCCAGTTTGAGAAATGACTAATCGTTCTTTTGAGATTCCTGCAGCGAAGGTTATGTTAATACAATATCAGCTTTTACTCTGCCGTGAAGTCCTTGTTTCTCAGGCTTTCCGGTAGAGAGTAATCTCCAGTCTGCCTAACCCTACAGCCACAAAATGGGGTGGCTTTCCAGGGAATAGAGAAAATGCAATTCTCTGTGGCATGGAAGTTGATGTGGGCGTCAGAGTCCTTGTGCTGGTGGGGGGCCAGTGCCCCCATCCGCCGGGCCCTCCCCTGCCCCCTGCCCTGTCCAGGGGTTATGACAAGACTCTTCCTTTCCTCTTGGAGCCTTGTCATGGCTGGTCACATCCTTTCACCTTGGAGCCTTGACATGGCTGCTGCTGGGCCAGCCCCAGGGGTCCGCCGGGCGTCTGCAGATGGGGGCCAGGGGCTGCTGTAAAATCCTCCAGTCAAGGATGGGGCATCGACTCCCCACCTCCTGCGTGGCCTCACACTCTGACTCCAAGTCTGGACCCCCTTGGTTCCCACCCTGTGCACAGGCCCGCCCTCGCTACATCTGAGGACAGTCTGACTGGGAACCCCTCCTCCTGCCTTTCCCTGCTCTCTAGTGGATTCCAGACGAGAGAGAGTGAGGCAGCCACGCTGCAGGAGGGGCCACGGCTCTGCTCCACGGACGTGTCTCCAGCTCTCTCGGTCACTGCTTACTGCTCCACGACTGGCCGATGGCAGAGCAGGACTTAGGGAGCAAGCACTAAACTGGGAGACCAGGAAGCTGGCGAAGCCCCTGGGCCCGGTGTCCCTGCCTGAGGGTCCCCGGGTGGAGCCATACCGGGCATTGCCTGAGGGCCCTCCCAGCCAGTGTCAGGACCCAGGTCCCCTCGGCAACACCGTCGCGATCCACGAGAGCAGCACGCTGACTGCCTCCCTCTTTTCTCCCGCAGCAAGAATTATCAAGACCAAGCAGTGGTGTGACATGCTTCCGTGTCTGGAGGGGGAAGGCTGCGACTTGCTAATCAACCGGTCAGGCTGGACGTGCACGCAGCCCGGCGGGAGGATAAAGACCACTACGGTACGTGGCCCTTGGCTTTCTCGTGTGTGTGCTGGGGAGGGGGCATGTGCGGGCCTCCGACGCCACCCTGGCTCCGAGGGGACGGGTGGCAGCTGCTCACCTTGTCCTCGTGCAGAGAAGCCAGGACCCCGCCTCCCTCTCTGGGGCTGAATTCCTGACCGTCTGTCCTGGGGCGGAGGGTCCATGAGTACATGGGGGCTGAGAGCTGGATAAAGAACCACCTGCAAGGCTGGTCAGCCCAGAAGTCAGATCACAGACCAGGCCCCGAAATCCATTGGTTAGAGCCATCTTGTTTCCGGGACTGATGTGCCCGTGACTCCTGGCTGGAGGAGGCGTCTGCCCCTCCTGAGGATGAACTTCTGATAACTCCCCCAGGGAGCAGGGAGCTTCTGCAGAGACGGAGCCGGGTGCGGGTTCCATCCAGGTGCGCTCCTTCCGTCCCTGGGCCTGGCCTAGTGGCTGCTCACACCAGAGACCCGGAGGGCCCTTCAGCTCCCCTTTGTCCCACTGAGTGGGGCATGCAGCGCCCCGCCCTCCTGAAGCCACAGCCGACCTGGGTCTCTAGAGCTGCTCTTCCCAAGGGCAGAAGCTTGGGGAGCGCGGGGTGGCCCTGGGCCTTTTCTGAAGGCAGCTCCTCCAGGCTCACCACGGATTCTGAGGCAGTTTCCCCTGCAGAGGGGCAGAGGAGGCGGGCAGAGGAGGGGAGCCCACGTGCATGGGGCTTGGGCCATTCATGTGTGGGGTGGCCTCGACTTCTCACTGGCGAGTGGTACCCCCTTATCCTGGCTCCTCCTGCTTTGAAGTTGGCATTGGAAGCTGAGGACATGAGTGGGTGAGGGTTTCCCTAACATGGATCTGGGCTCCGTGCTCTGAGAATGTTAAGTCAGGGAGATCTGTGGCTGGGCAGAAGGATCCGGAAAGCCCCTGGCATCCGAGCCCCCTCCAAGGATTGCACGGAGAGAGGGGGCTGCAGCCCCTCACACTGGGCTGCAGGGAAATCCTTCCTCTTGCTGCCTGAGCGGCCTCCAAGCGAGGGCTCGGCTGGGCTGTTCCGGCACTCGGTTCAAGAGGCCAATTTGGTGGAGTTGCTCCAAGGAGAACCACAGATCCCTGGGGTTCTAACAATTCGGGGCTGTCAGGGTCGTCTTCTGGGAGTCGCACAGCTTTCTGCTGCAGCCAGGATGTCAGTGAGATGGGCAAGGCAGCACGCCAGTCCCCCCATGGGTTTCTCAGGGGCCTCTTGCATTTGTGGAAGTTCATGCAGACTCAGCCTCGCTGGCAGCCCAGGGCCCCCTGGGAGTGCCTGCCTGGAATGTGGGCCTGCAGGAGGAGTGTGAGGCCGGGCACCGGTGCCAGCCTGAGGCATGCGGACAGGACAGGAGATGAGGGGTGTGGGTTGGTCTAAGCTGAGGTCCTGGGCTTGCCTGGTCAGGGTTTGTTTATCTGGCATTCAGTGCAGAAGCAGATGATTCTGTCCTGCACCCGTGAAATGCACAGTGCTCTACCATTTCCTACTGCTACCTGCCTGCAGAGGAGGCCTAGGCCCTCCTCTGTCCCTGCTCGTTGGGGTTCCCAGGCCTGCGCTACCTCCCTGAATCTCCAGCAACACAAACAGCAGGTGCATTCCATCCGCCTGTGGACCCCGGTCAGGCGCAGCCTTTCACGTCCTTCATAGAAGCTTCAACATAAGCAGCCGCCTCGCCCCGGATTTTGGAGGGATGGGTGTGAGAGCCACTCTGGGTCCCAGCTGCCAGTGACCCATCACTTCTCAGTCACCCTTTGATGAGCCCCTCCTCCTTGTGATTCGAGGCCCATGAGGCACCCAGGCCAAGTGTTCAGGCCGCACCCCTTCAGGAACGAACTCGGATGCACCTCTGTGAGTTGACTGCTCAGTTCACCAGGGTGGGAAGTCAGGAGTCCACAGACGCCATGAGAGCTGGCGGTGGATAAAGGTGTCGTCACTTCGACGCGGGCAGCCCTGCTGAGCCAGTGACAGGGCTGGAACCGGCCCAGCCCTTCCAGAGGCATCGAGATGCTTGGCAGGAACAGGATTGGGTCCTTACTTGGAGGCTGCTGGCATCGTCACATTTTGGTTTTTGGTAATTTATTGTGGTGAAATTCACATAACATAAAGTCCATTTTAAAGCGAGTAGCTCACTGGCATTGGACACACAGTGCTGTGCCACCACCCCTCTACCTGCTTCAGAGCATTTGCATCCCCCTGGAGGGATGCCCTTCGCCCACCGGGCAGCATTGGAGTCTTCAGATCTGCATGAAGGCTTCTCCTGGTGCAGCTCTGCAGCCACTTCTGCCCAGGGTCACCGTGGCAGACCTTCTGGCCCCGATAAGGGCAACGCTAATTAAAGTGATCAGTGAAGCCCCCCGCACGCAGGGTGCACGCTGGTAAGTGAGGGACACAGATGTGGCCTGTCCCCAGCTTGTCAGGCTGCCCGGAGAATGCCTTGTCAGACAGCTTCATGGTATCTTCCTTTCTTCACTGTTGGCCCAAACCCTGGACCCAGCCCTTCCCGCCTCCTGCATTCACCCAGAATGCATGTCTTCTCCTCTCTCCTCCTCCCGTTTAGTTCTTCAGTGCCTGAGTCATTCTCATGAAGTCTCATCAGGGACCCCTTCACCTACCCCAGAACCAGACGAGGGCCGCCCAACCAGCCTCCCGCGTCCGTCCAGGTCTGCCTGGCCAGCACGGCCTCTGTGTGTGCAGAGACGGGGAACCGAGGTGCTCTCTGTGTCAGCTCAGTCCAAGCCCACAGGGCCCACCACGGGAGACAGTGAGCCCCCCTTTGTTCTGGGGCATTTGAGACAGAGGCTGACCAGGCACCCGGGATATTCCAGAGGGGTTCGAGCCTTCCTGGCTTGGGGAACAGTAGCTGCACCTGTCCAGTGCTTGGTGTGCTCAGAGAGCCTGGTGGAGATGGCTGCGGACTCTCCTTCCCTTGGGCCTCGCAGGCCTGGGAGCTCAGTTTCACATGCTTGAATACTGCAGCTGGGCGAGCTGGAGTGACCGCTGGTGGCCAGGGAGACAGAAGTCCAGGGAGGTGGGATCGATTCTGCCTGGTCTGCTCAACGCAAAGGCCATACCTGGCTCAGTGTGAGACCCCGCGTGGCTTTCAGCTCAGGAAACTCAGATACTCTGATCTTCCCATCGTTAGGACACTTTGCAGGGGACCCCCCAAGCCTCTGCTGGTGGAAGCTGGGAGGGCACCTGCAGGGACCAGGGACATGGGCAGGTGGGAGTCTGACTGTACCAGGACACTCCATCATCCAGCATGGGAAGGACAGGTGCCCCCTCCCGGGCTGGTCACTCTCAGGGAGCCTGATTCTTCTGGAGAGTGAGGTCTCATAGGTGGAGGGGATGGCTCTGCTTTCCTGGGGGAGAGTGTGTGTCGGGGGCTTGAGGACCTGTCTCTCAGCCTTTGCCTCACGTTGCCATGGCGGGGGCACCTTGTATACATGGCCACGGGTGCCTGGGCTGGTGGATCTCGGTGAGTGACCGTGTGCTCACTCCAGGGGACCGGGGTGAGCCCTGTCGTCTTCCCAGATATCTCAGGAAAAGTCTGGGAACAACAGGAGAGCCGGCTCCTAATAGAATCGCTGGCCTGTGGTGACCTGTGTTCAAAGCTTTCTGAAAAGGTTAGTTGGGCTCTTGAACCAAACACCATAGAATTGGGAGCTACAATCCCAGTTGTGCGATTGCATCTGAGTTCTCTCATGGATGGTAAATTAGCACTACAGGAGATTTCACTCTTTACCATAAACTGGTTTTCTGAGAGATGATGGTGTTCTCATAACTTGGCTTTTAGAGACCCTGTGGATACTGAGTTGCTGCTAATTCCATCCTAATGGCCACGTTCTCGGATGAGAGCCCGCCTCCAGCCCAGCCCTGATGCAGGCAGCCACCCGCTCCCAGCCTGCCCAGCTATGTGCCAACATCGTGCCGAGCCCCCGTCACTCCCCAACCCCTTCCGTGCCGAGCCCCCGTCACTCCCCAACCCCTTCCTGTGTGGCCGTTGCTGTTTACTTGTCTGTGTGGGCCCACCAGAGTGTGGGTCGCCTAGCACCGGTGCTGGGCCTAAGGGTGCTGCTGCCCCGTGCCCTGGCAATGCCTGCGCCTCTGTGTGTGACACGTGGATTCAGGATTCGTGGATTAACCGAGTGTGGACCACAGGCACGTGCTGATGCTTCTGTTTCCAGGATCATTGCTTTTTTGGGGATGGAGTTTCGCTCCTGTCACCCAGGCTAGAGCACAAGGGCATAATCTCGGCTCACTGCAACCTCCACGTCCTGAGTTCAAGTGATTCTCCTGCCTCAGCCTCCAGAGTAGCTGGAATTATAGACGCCCACCACCACACCCAGCTAATGTCTGTATTTTTAGTACAAACGGGGTTTCACCATGTTGGCCAGGCTGGTCTCGAACTCCTGATCTCAGGTGATCCATCCGCTTCGGCCTCCCAAAGTGCTGGGATTACAGGCGTGAGCCACCGCGCCGGCCGGAGATCACTGCTTTTGAAAGTGCAGGTCGTCACCCCGTTAGTGGGTTGTGAAATTAATTTAATAGGTCATGACCAGCATTTAAAAGGAGGAAGGAATAGAATGAAAATGTGAGAGGGCATCTGTGTCAGGAGGGCGAGCGCCCGGTGACAAGGCCCGTGCCCGCGCACACACGGTCACATGGGAGAAGCCTTTCTCCTAGGTTGCTATGAAAGGCTGGAAATCCACGTCCTATGGGGACTCGAGAGAAACTGACCGCTGCAGTGCTTTTCCAGGCACTGCCTCTCAGCCAGCTCTGCCCTGTGGATGTCCACTTGCCCCAGGCGAGGGGACCCTGGGTGGGTGTTGCAGGTTCTCCTGAGGCGTGAGCAGCGCCCCTTCTTGGCTCCCCATTCTGGCTCCTGCTCCCTGGGGACAGGCCCAGAGCTGCTGTCCGCCCTCCTTCCCATTCCCCTGCTCTGCTCTGGCTTCCTCTGTCCTTGAGCTGGGCTCAGGCTCGCAGAGCTGGAGAAGGAGGGACAAGAAGGGCTCGTGGGGCCAAGGGGAGCAGACCAGGCCACAAGCAGGTCTTCTCTCCACAGATATTCCGTGGCTGGGGCTGCGGACCGCGCAAGCGACTGGCTTTTGGAAATATTCTCATCAGTGTTTGCTCAGTCACATTTTTGGAATGTTTATGTATCGCAAGATACTTGTCAGTGAGCTGTGCCATCTCCTAAATCGGAATCAGCCAGCTAGATGGAAATCCTGTTTGCACATTCACTATTGAGCACCACCTTCTAATTCTGTGCTGCATGAAATCACAGTTGTGGGGGTGAAAAAAATTCAGTGGGGTTTCTGTATGGTTCTGTTTGGGAACTTGTATTTCATGGAAACTCATTACGCTAAAAGCCCGTTTCCCCAACATGAGAGATTCGGAGGATGTGCAGACAGCAGCTGCCGCTGATCTCATGGGGGCTTGAATGTCTAAATTCCACCCTGGCCAGGCATCCCAGGAGTGTGGTGTAGTCGGGCCATCCCAGGGCCTCCATTGGACATGGACGGGAGAACACTGAGGTCTCCTTGGGGCCTGGCGGCCCGGCCAGCAGCCTGCCAAAATGCTGTGTCTTCTGTCATCTTGCCGTAAACTGCTGCTGACTTGGGCTGGGCAGCTTGTGCTGTCAGCCTGTCGGCGAGTTCTGGAGGTCAGTCTCACCACCGATCGATGATTCAGGTCACCTACACGCCCCTCTGGAAAAGGCTCTGTTCTCGTGGTTGGAGAGCTCTCCTGTTAGCATCTCCAGCAGTGCTAAGCATTGTCTATGGCAGCCTTGTTTGGGATTTAGGAGTCAGCTTGCTACGGGGAGGAGCCTTCTGGCTGGATGGCCCCTGTCCCAGTGGATGGCTTGCCTTCTCTAGGCCACCGAGGCCCTTGCCCCTGAGCTTCCTGCAAGCTCGGAGCCTGGAGGAGGGGCGCATCCCAGGAAAGGCACCTGTGCGGAAGCAAGCTCAAACTGTGAGGTCTCTTCATTCTCAGATTCTGAGAGCCTAATGTGTGTCAAACGTGGCCCCACTCACAGATCCGTGGGAAGAACAGGCTAGGACCCCTGCCTCCGAGCACCCCCAGTGTGAAGAGGGAGGCGTCGACACTGGGGTCCCGGCCTAGCCCTCCCGTGTCTGTACCAATCCGCCAGGGGGCTGGGGCACAGGAGTGTGTTCCCGTGCTGGGCCCTTGCCCAGGGCGGCCCGGCAGAAGGACAGAGTGTCCATGGCCTGCACACTGAGCCCTGATTCTGGGAGGAGCCATCCACAGGAAACAGCAGACGCTTTTGCACCAGGGTCCCCGTTAAAGAGGACGAGATGCTCACACTTCCTTCATGGAACCCCCTGTAAGATGACAGGTACACGAAAGGGGGAAAATGGCCTCCTGCTTGGAGTGCAAACTCAGCAAGACAGGTCTGGAAAGATGGGAGCGGGTGGACGGAGCTGACAAGGAGAGCTGAGCCCCAGGGAGCAGTGTGCGGGCTCTGCCTCCACTCTGACGCAGGGCAGTGCTGGCGGCCTCCTCCCAGCGCTGTGGAGATGGGCCCAGTTGAAAGGCTGCGTAAGAGACTCCTGGTCCTCCCCACCCACACACCTGGGCCTCAGCTGCCTGTGGAACCCAAAGAAGACTAGACTCACAGAGGCTCATGCTGGAGAGGGAGAGACCTGAGCGGCTCTGGACCCTACAGTGGAAACACAGCCCAACGTGGCAGGAACTTCTAGAAACCAGGAGATTAGGTGAAAATCGACGTTCTGAGATGAGATCCCCACTCAGCTTGCTGAGGGCTCAGTCAAGAAATGGGAGGCTTCTTTCTAGATACACTTCCTGCGTGTGCCCTGAGGCCACCATAACCAGTGACCACATTCTGAGTGGCTGGAAATAGCAGAAACATATTATCTCATGGTCCTGAAGGCCAGAAGGTCCAAGAGCGAGTGGTCAGGGCCCTGCTATCTTGGGAGGCTCTCGGGGAGGCCCCTCTTGCCTCTCACAGCCTCTGGTGACCCCAGGTGTTCCTTGGCTCATGGCCACAGTACTCCATTCCCTGTGTCCGTCTTCATGGGGCCTGCTCTGTTTGCCAAATTTCCTTCTCCCTTCTCTTATAAACACTCCACCATTGGCTTTAGAGTCCATTCTAAATCTAGGATGATTTCATCTAAATATCTTTCACTAATAATATCTGGAAAGAACCTATTTCCAAATCAAGTCAGATCCTGAGGTTCCCCAGCAGACATGAACTTCGGGGGCCCCCCATTCCATCCACTGAACTCACCAAGCCCAGATCAGAACCCATGGGTGCCATGAGTCGGGGGCCAGAGGGCGCCCCTGTGAAGCCCACCTCCCACCAGCCGGCTGTTTATCGCTGTGCCCCTAAACATAGTGGAAAGCAAAGGTCACTCTTTGGGAGAGAAACAAAACCAGAAGAAGCCAAAGAAAGAGGAGCGAGGAATATAGAGGCCACAGGAGTCATCGAGGCAGCAGAGGAAGGGCCAGCACACCAGCTAAACCACAACTCAGCCTCAGAGACAGCGGACATGCATCCAGACACAGGAGGGGGCGGGGAGGCAAGGAGGCTGGTGGGAGCAGGGAGGTGAGGAGTCTGGGGCCTCTGTCTTCCTCCTCATGAGTGCTCTGCTTTCCCTCCCTGGCTCAGCCTTAGGGATGTGCTTGACCAGTGAAAGGGTGTGGTTGTGACCCCATGCACAGACTAGAACACTGGCTCTGACCCCTGAGCCCTGCAGGTGTCACTACCCCAAGCCTGTCCTGCTGGAGAGAAGAGGGGAGCCCGGGACTGGGTGAGGAGTGGCGCCTGCTGGCCAGGCCCAGGCACCTCATGAGACAGAGGTGAGCCTGGCCAGAAAGCCCGCCCCAGCCACAGATGTCACCCCTGAGTTTGGACAGTGAGTCTGGATGCTATTGGTGGCCTGGCAGTAGACAAGTGGGATGGGGAGCTCATTAAAGGAGCGTCAAGAAGCCTGGAGATTTAACATTTAAGTCTTTAATCCATCTTGGGTTAATTGTTGTATAAGGTGCAAGGAAGGGGTCCAGTTTCAGTTTTCTGCATATGGCTAGCCAGTTTTCCCAGCACCATTTATAAAACAGGGAATCCTTTCCCCATTGCTTGTTTTGTCAGGTTTGTCGAAGATCAGATGATTGTAGATGTGTAGTGTTATTTCTGAGGCCTCTGTTCTGTTTCATTGGCCTATATATCTGTTTTGGTACCAGTACCATGCTGTTTTGGTTACTTTAGCTTTGTAGTATAGTTTGAAGTCAGGTAACGTGATGCCTCCAGCTTTGTTCTTTTTGCTTAGGATCCACACATATGTATATTGCAGCACTATTTACAATAGCAAAGACTTGAAACCAACCCAAATGCCCATCAATGATAGACTGGATAAAGAAAATGTGGCACATACACATCATGGAATACTATGCAGCCATAAAAAAGAATGAGTTCATGCCCTTTTCAGGGACATGGATGAAGCTGGAAACCATCATCCTCAGCAGACTAACACAGGAACAGAAAACCAAACAGCGCGTGTTCTCACTCATAAGTGGGAGTTGAACAATGAGAACACATGGACACAGGAAGGGGAACATCACACACCGGGGCCTGTTGGAAGGTGCGGGGCAAGGGGATGGAGAGCATTAGGACAAATACCTAATGCATGTGGGGCTTAAAACCTAGATGATGGGTTGATAGGTGCAGCAAACCTCCATGGCATATGTGTGTAACAAACCTGCACGTTCTGCACATGTGTCCCAGAACTTAAATATTTTAAAAAGAGCCTGGAGAACGCTTTGGGGAATTGTACACATATGCACACGTATACGTGGCACAGATGTGTGCATACATGTACATGCGATATGCCTATAGATACTGTGTGCCTGTGTGTGTGTAACAGCAGAATGTGTTACAAATCCAGTAGAATGTTGGGGACGTAAAACTGGCCATCTCTCAGAAAGCAGAGAGTAGAATTTTCTAAAAGAAATGGGAACTAGGAAAGGAAAACAATAGAGAATCAGAAGATTGATTCAGGAGTTCTGAACGATATAACCACCGGAAATAGAGGAAAATGAAGAAGAAATTATCAAAGAAATGCTTTCGAAAAACCTCTCCAGAACTGAGATGCCGGTTTCCTCTGTGAGAGTACTCACCAAGACCAGAAAATGAATGAACACAGTCGCATCCTAAAGCATGCCAGCGTGAAATTTCAGGCCACGGGAGATGAAAAACATCCCCAAACTCAGAGGGGAAAACTAGGTCATGGACAAAGACATCCATAGCAGAGTGTCGCTGGATTCTCAGCAGATCGCCGAAGCCGGGAAACGGTGGTGCCAGGTCTCACAGAGCGCAGGCTGTGACTCCTGACCTGGAACTCCGTCACCGCTGGAATGGGCCGTCAAGGGTGCAGGGAGAACAGGCTCCAGCCCTGGCCATCCCAGAAGGAGCCCTGCACGCACCTGTACTTGTGAAGATAAGGGGAAGGGGTCAGGAGACAAGGGGGGTCTCCCAGGGAGAGGGCAATGAAGAAGCACCCAGTGATGTCCGTAGCAGGAGTTCGCAAATGAATTCCAAATATGCAGACATTCAGGGAGGGAAAAATGTGAGGATTTTTCTAGGAAAACAAGCACAAATGCCCTGAGGATCCAGCGTGGGAATGTTGGAGAGCTGTGGCTGAGCCAGCACTGCCTCAGCCGGACCCATTGCCCACGTATTCATCAGGCCCCGTTCTCTGTCGGGCACTGCAGGTGCCACTGGAGAGCTCCAGTGCTTCTCAGGGACCACAGAGCAGGCATGGCCTCAGCCCTCCAGGAGCCACACGGCAGGATCATCATCTGGCATGGTTTCTGAGGAGGGTGATGGCCCCGATGAATTGATCAGGGCACAGTCAAGGGAAGAGGGTCCTCTCAGGTCCTCTGGGCCAGCACCCCGGAAAGCCTGGCTTAGGCGTCGAGAGGGACCAGGGTGTCACCAGGAGTAAGACCCCAGGCTGGGCAGGGCCAGTCGGCAGGGCCCGGGAGCCTTCTGTCCTGTGTGTGGTCGGGGAGGACTTCACCTGGGAGTGAGACAGAGCTGCCTTCGTGAGCCCCGGTGGGCTGTGGAGCCCGTGGCCTTGCGTGGCCAGGGCAGGGCTGCTGCGGACGGCAGGCTGTGGGCTGAGCAGAAGCGGAGGGTCCGGGAGGGTCTGCAGTGCCCCCTCCCAGCGCAGGCAGGCAAGAACCGAGGTGGTAGTCAGGGTACACCCGGGTATCCCTGCCCGACCTGTCCCTTGGGTTACCGCGGCCACTTCCTGGTCCCCTGCACAGCAGACACTGAGCCCCGCTGTGGCCGCCATTAGTCAGCAAAGGCCGGGGCTGCTGGAGGAAGAAGGGGACCCTGTAGCTGAACACTGAGCCTCTGTGGGGACAGCGGGGAGGCCCCCAAGCAGGAAGGCAGTGGCTGTGGTTGTGGAGGGAACTCAAGAGGTGTCTTGGGGGAAGATTCACTGTTAACCAGGCAGCTGACCGCACGCAAGCAGGGAGAGAGGACGTGGGCCTGGCAGACCTGTGTGGGTGCCATCCTCCCGTACGACCTGTCTGCTCTGCCCCACCCCCACCAGGAGCCTGTGGTTCATCTGCTCCCCAGAGCACAGCCAAGCCAGGGCCTTGGGGACCCCTCCCCGCACAGGGACCCTGGTCCCAGCCAGGCTTCCCCCGGCCCCGTGAGGTCAACCAGGAATTCAGGCAGCCTCTTGGGATTCTGGCAGCTTCTTCAGTGACTGAGAGTTCCACCCCCGCCCCCCACCTTCCAGAACCCCTTGTGAGCCGCCTCCCTCTCTGCTGCTGGGAGCATTCATAGCCCCCATCCTGCACCAGGCTTGCCCTGCAGAGACGGGCTGCAGCCTGTCACTTCCTCCCTTGATGTGACAAGGTGTCCCCTGCCCCCAGCTCACTGTCACCATGGCTGAGGGCCCACCCTGCCCTCCACCATCTGTCTGTCCCCATGTCCCCCCAGCTGGCATGTTCTGAGCACTCCTCTTTGCCCGGCCAGGTCAGCCCAGCCTTGAGGACCGGGGAGCACAGCTCTGTTCTCAACGTGGAGGAAACGCAGTTTTAGTCCATTTTATGGGCCCAACGTTTTCTTTTGAATCCCATGTGGGGAGGTGTGCAGACGCCCCTCTCGCCAGGGGCCCTGGCCTGCACACACCCGCAGGGGCTCTGCTTCCCCAGGTTGGCTCACCTCCCCCGTCCTTCTGGAACTGATGCCAGGTGGACGCAGAGCCGGGAGGGCTGCAGAGAACTGCCCCTCAGGTGAGGTGGCATATCCTGTCCCCCTTGGAGCCCTCCAGCCAGCAGCTGAGCCCTGGCCGCCTGGGCTCCGAGTCTGTCTGGAGTGTGATCAGATGGCATGCACGGAGCCTGGCTCAGGGAACCGGAGGAGAGGGAGGCTGAGCTAAGGAAGAGATGGCGGCAATGGCCAGGGGAGAGGAAAACGGCCCAGAAGGATCGCGAAGGAACAGGAGAGAGGATATTCCCTCCCCTCTCACCAGCCCAAGAGAGCAGGGTGGTGGTGGGCCGAGGTGGCCTGAGGACCCCCCCACCTGTCTGCTCTCCCAAGGACAAAGAAGGCTGAGGCTTAAACAGGCCTGAGAGATTGAGTGGGGTTGGATACTTAGCCAGAAGTGGCCCAGGACCCGCACCTAACTAATCTTTGTTCTGCACAAAGAATGAAAAATACTAAGTCATTACTCCGATCCCTGTCTGCAATCCATTTTGCGTTCTTTTGAATCACCGCTATTCATCACCACAATAATAGCTGGACATTTTAATAGATTCTGTGTGTAAACAAAAACGTGTATGGCCGGCACCACATCAGCTAGTATTGTAAGCAGTGACACTCTTCATTTTCTCAGCAGAAATGAGCCCAGAAACTAAAAAAAAAAAGGGTTTGACCAAACCCACATTATTTCTGTCTGCACTTTGGGCCAATTTCGTAATGGGAGATATGACACGCTGGGCGCCATTTACAGTAATTGTCCTGCATTAGGTTCAATCTTCCTTAAAGCAGTTGTTCTTTGAATCGTTTTAAATACATAAATGGCAAATGGCTGAAATGTGAGGATGCTTGCCTGGTGCAGAGGGGTGGACGGGGTCTGTCGTGGAAACCCGGTGGGTGTGGCGGGGCTGGGGATTTCCTGGTGCCCCCTGCTGCTCAGCGAGTTACGTTAGGTTGGGTCCGGGTGAGGATCAGGCTTAGGGGTTTTTCTGAGTGACATGTTCAGTGCCTCCCTCTCCTTTCCCCGGCCCTTGCTTCCCTGTCGTCTCCCCACCACTCTCATCCCTCTAACACTATTTTGGTGCCAAGTCAGAGACTGGAATGCAGAGATGAGACACGTGATCCAACATCTCAGGGACGCCCGTCGAGAATCGCTGGAGGGGTCACTTTTTGGTGCCAAATGGGCCTGCTTGGTTGGCCTCTTAAGTCTGGCACATCATTGGGAACTGAGATGGGAAGGGCTTGCTGAGTAAATGGCAGACAGCACTGTTTACCTGGCGAGGACTGTGGCAAGGTGCTCGCATCCCACCGTGCGTAGGCAGGAGACAGGGGTCCTTCCGGCTGGAGACCATCCTCCGGCTACACAGGTGCGGGGAGCCTGGTCTCCAAGACATGGGGGGACACCCTGTCTTGCTGCTAGCAGGGCAGCTTTCCAGAAGTTCTCATTACGTTCACAATGTAATGCAATGCCTTGTCCCCCACCATGCTGGCACCTGGGCACAGAGGCGCCACAGGGTTCCAGCGCCTTCCGGGGCCTGGCTGTGGTTTAGAAGAACTCTGCTCACACTGCAGACCATGGAATGTCCTGGAAGGGCTCCACATCCTGCCTGGGCCCCTGGGGGCCCTGTCTGGGTGGACCCCAGAATAGGCACTTCTGGTTCCTGCCTCAGGCCCCTCATGCACAGTGAAGTCACACCCACGTGAAGACCCCAGATGAGGAACCCGAGTGGCCCCCTCTCCCGAGGGCGGTAAGGCCACCCTCCCCCGCTGGGCCAGGCTCCCTGACAGCCCTACCGCATGGTTGCCCAGGCAGGAAGATGGATGTGAGCTCCATCTTGATGGGTGAGGCTTTGGGATGCTGGACTTTCAAATGGCCCTGGAATCTACACAATCCTAGGGGAAGGATAGGGTCCCGCCTTAGACACTGGCGTCTTCCCTATAGAGGAGCCCGTGAGGAACAACTTCCGGCTATTCTAGAGTCACTTGGGCCATTGCCTCCGTGCCGCCGTTTCAGCCCATCCACTGCCTATGTGCCACCCACTGCCTTCGTCCCGCCCACTGCGTGTGATCTCATGTCCCCACCAGAGCACTGCCTCTGTGCCGCCGTTTCAGCCCACCCCCTGCCTCTGTGCCGCCGTTTCAAGCCCGTCCACTGCCTCCGTGCTGCCGTTTCAAGCCCGTCCACTGCCTCCGTGCCGCCGTTTCAAGCCCGTCCACTGCATGTGATCTCAGATCCTCACCAGAGCCATTGTAACTGGTGCCACTGTCTGATTCCAGGTCTTATGAACTGATTAGCAGAAGGTGCTGGCCAAGTGCTGGAAAACATGTTTTTCTCCTATTGGTTTATAATCCTTATAATCTTACAGATGACATCACTTTGAGATTAATTTTCTTGTAAAGGACAAAAGTGAACTTACTACTTCCTGACTGTACTGTGGAAAGTAAGATCAGGGTGGGGCGCGGTGGCTCACGCCTGTAATCCCAGCACTTTGGGAGGCTGAACAGGTAGATCACTTGAGGTCAGGGGTTCGAGACCAGCCTGGCCAACATGGTGAAACCCCGTCTCTACTAAAAATACAAAAATGCTCCAAGCATGGTGGCACGCACCTGTGATCCTAGCTACTTGGGAGGCTGAGGCAGGAAAATTGCTTGATCGCTTGAACCCAGGAGACGGAGGTTGCGGTGAGCTGAAATCACACCGCTGCACTCCAGCCCAGGCGACAAAGCAAAACTCTCTTTCAAAAAAAATGTAATAAACATATGTGTGCATATGTCTTTATAGTAGAATGATTTATAATCCTTTGGGTACATACCCAGTCATGGGATTGCAGGGGTCAAATGGTATTTCTAGTTCTAGATCCTTGAGGAATCGCCACACTGTCTTCCACAATGGTTGAACTAATTTAAACTCTCACCAACAGTGTAAAAGCGTTCCTATTTCTCCACATCCTGGCCAGCATCTGTTGTTTCCTGACTTTTTAATGATCGCAATTCTAACTGGCGTGAGGTGGTATCTCATTGTTTACTGTGGCACTGTTCACAATAGCAAAGACTTTGAACCAACCCAAATGTCCATCAGTGATAGACTGAATAAAGAAAATACGGCACATATATACCACAGAATACTATGCAGTCATAATAATAGGATGAGGTCGTGTCCTTTGCAGGGACATGGATGAAACTGGAAACCATCATTCTCAGCAAACTAACACAAGAACAGAAAACCAAACACCGCATGTTCTCACTCATAAGTGGGAGTTGAACAATGAGAACACAGGGACACAGGGAGGGGAGCATTACACACCAGGATGTGTCATGGGATGGGGGGCTAGGAGAGGGATAGCATTAGGAGAAGTACCTAATGTAGGTAACGGGTTGATGGGTGCAGCAAACCACCATGGCACATGTATACCTATGTGACAAAATGGCACATTCTGCACATGTACCCCAGAACTTAAAGTATATAAAAACAAAAATTTAAAAAAGGAGGTAAGATCAACATGCAAGGTGGGAAGTCAGCTGGGTACACGCCACAGGGGCAGTCATGGCCGGGGTTCCATCCTAACAGTGAGGTGCTGCCTCCAATCAGCTGGGGTGCATGCCGCAGGGGCAGTCATAGCTGGGCCTCCCATCCTAATGGTGAGGTGCTATCTCTAGCCCCAAGGCCCCCCTCTACCTGTGCCCAGCCTGTCCCCTGAGCCCCAAGTTCCAGTCATGCTGGACCGGTCCCTTTGTCACAGCACCTGTGTGTGCCGTCTTCTTGGCTGCTGTGTCCAGATGTGCCTCATTCTCAGCCCAGCTCTTCGGACCCAGATAGCAGCACACAGGAGACCCGGACTCTGCCAGCCACCCCCTCCCAAATGACTTGTGCATGCTGCCGTGGGAATGAAATACGACGTGTGGCATGGGCGTTTGTTAAAGATCAGTCTTTAAAAATGAAATAGAAGGATTTGCGTCTGCATCCAAATTACTTTAAATGTCAGCTCCCTGTTAAACCCAAGATGTGGCGGGTGGCACGGGTCCTTGGATGACACCTCTACCCCATCGCATTCATCAACGCCGGCATCCTCATCACTGCGGCTCTGTCACTGGGTCCCTTCGCACGTCGCCTCTTCCTGAGCTGGAATAGAAATCTCAGCCTCCACAGGCGTTGGGCATGATCGAGCCACTGTGCGCCTCCGGGACTGACAAGCCCCTTCCGGGGACGCGGCCATGGTACCAATAGGACTTTGTGGGGTCAGATCCCACCGTCCTCCCCCTGCCTGGAAGGGTGACTGCACTTCTGCATGCTAGAGTGGGAGACCTTGTGGAAGTCAGTTTATCTTTAGAGCTTCAGTTTCCTTATCTGTAGAAGGGGGTAAGGATGCCCCCAGGGTTGACCCTTCAGGTTCATGGGATGGTAAGAAAGGAAAATAATGGATGAGAAAGGTTTCTAAGGCCCTGCTGTGCTCCTGGCCCTCTTGCTTGCTTCTGCTCTACCTAAGGCACAGACAAGTTCTCTGTGTAGGAAAAGAATTCTTGTTTTCCACATGTAGCATCTTCCAGAGTGTTCTGGAATGTCCACATGCCCAGTTAGAATCCAACATTAGAATGAAGTCAGACTCTCAGCCTCTTCTTTGGGAAACCCCTGCCCATCTGGTCATTGGTGCTGTGCAGCAGGAGAGACTCGGGTGCTGGTTGCATTGCTGCAGCAGGAGAGACTCGGGTGCTGGTCGCATTGCTGCAGCAGGAGAGACTCGGGTTCTGGTTGCATTGCTGTAACAGGAGTGACTCGGGTGTTGGTTGCATTGCTGCAGCAGGAGAGACCTGGGGTGCTGGTTGCACTGCTGCATCTCTCAAAAGCTTCATTTTGTTGTTGGTTGGATCTGGCCCTGTGTAGTCATGGCCATGTGGCTTCAGGTTCTCATAGGACACAGGGACATGTGACTGATGAGATTTCAAGAGAGGAGAACTGGATGAGTGGGGGATTGCAGCTTTCCTCCTCCCCACGCCCGGGACCCTCCACTCACAGAGAGAATGAGCTTCTCCAGCGTTTGGAGGAGAAGATGGGCTTCCCTGCAAGTCCATAGAAGCCTTGGTGGCTTTCTGGATTAATACAGCCATACACTCACTCCTTGCACAGCCTCTGCCCAGCGTCCAGTTTTACATATGCTTTGGAAATAAGAAAAACTGTCAATAACACCATGACCTAAAGAAAGAAACAAGTAAGTGCTGAGCTCTGGGAAAAGCCCCCTGGGCTCACACGAGTGGAAGACCACACCTTATCCTCTGAGCCCCAGCTATGACAGTGACCTCCTGTAATGCAGACAAAGCCCTGGGCCTCCTTCTCAGGCCTGGGCCTAACCGTAGGACCTAGAAACTGTAGTGATCAGAGGGTTCATAGGCAGGAAGAGATGGAATCCTACCCACCCATGGGGTGTCCCTTGCTCAGTCCTGCAGACACTCAGCTCCCAGCCTGCAGCACGGCAGGGAGGAGAGGCAGTGGGTGGAGGTGAGTTTCAGAGAAGAGGCACAGAAATGGCAGAAGAGCCTCTTAGCTAGAGCAGCAGCAAGCAAGAGGGCCAGGAGCGCACTAGGACCTGTGTTCTTCCATTCAGCTCTCATTCCCAAAGGAGCAGAAAACTCTGCAGCTTAGACAGAAGTCTGACCTCCCAAAAGGGAACAGAGCCCAGCCCTGAGGAGCCACCTCCAGCTGGCCAGAAGCCTGTCGGGCGTCCCGTGAAGATTAGGGCCTGCTGCATATCACCCAGACCTTTCAGGCCATCCCGGAGTGGCAGGCCTTCCCACACCTGGAGGAACCAGAGCAAGACTGAAGACTAGCTCCCCGCCATGCCCCATGGCTAATTCTAGACCAGGATTCATTGACCTCTGCCTGTTCAAAAGGACATTTTTTTTTTAAGCCTCAAAGTCAAAACTCAAACATGAGCCTTTAAAAAAAAAAAATACTAATAAGCACTATCTGTGGAAAGCAATCCTGTCCTAAAGATTTAAGGTCAGAGGTAGCTCTGAAAATAGATCTCTGCAGTAAACAGACGAGACTTTTATAGAAAGCATCTGCTTGTTGGTGTCACAGAGATGGACTGCATAGCTGTGACCCAGGAACCGGGAACCCAAAGGTGAGGAGGGACCTAGAATGAAGGCAGACGTCCAAGGGTTTGCTGAATGAAACAGAAGATGGATACAGGGACACCAAAGATGTAAACATAGAGTTTCGTTGTGTATTGGGAGCTGCAATAACATAAATATAACTGCAGAAAATCAAAACAGTGATACGGGGACTAATCTTAAAACCGAGAGATAATTCACCAAACAGAGCAAGAGAAGATGGTAGATCTGGAGGACAGAGGATGAATATCCAACCCAAGAGTCATGTACGCTCCTGAGGGGGAAACTCAATGGCACCAACAGAAGGGAGAATCGCATCAGAGTGAAAAACGTAGTGTTGGAAAGAAAGTTACCTGAGCTGGAGGAAACCGCCAATGAAAAACCAAACAAAAGCACCCTGGACCTAGCCATTTTATGGTGATATCTTTGAATTTCAAGAACAAAGGAAACCCTTGTGATAACCATCCAGGGGATATTAAGAACATAAAAAGACAAGAGACCAAGAATCCCCACACACACACACTCAAGCTGTCCTCTGAACTCAGTGAGACATAGAACCAGGAGACAAGAGGGAGAATTATGTAAAGAATTTGATTGAAAAATCGTTTTACTTATGAATTTGTTCTCACTTCTATTTGTTTTGTTGTTTTTGGACAAAGTAAATAAATAAGACAGCTTTAGATTTGCGAGGATTTAGAAAGCTTTCCAGTTATGCTGAACCCCTACTGACCCCAGTGGGGATGGCACCGGGTTCAAGAGGTGGAATAAGAGACCCAGAGCCAGCAAATGAGACATGGGGGGTTGAAGGGGGGCACTTACATACGGGGGAGAGAGGCTAGTGGCGGTGGGATGGACAGGTGAACTGCCTTACATACAGAAACAATCCAGTTGTGGCAGTCTGGACAGGACAATCACTGGTCCAGTGGTGGTGGGCTGGATGGAATAACTGCATGGCCCAGTGGCGGCAGGCTGGGCAGGAAAACCACAACCACATGCAAAAAGCTTGCAGTTTGTATAGCATTTTCAAATAGCACCTTCCCCAAGCAGGCTCCACGTGGCAATCTTCATTCAACCCCAAATCTGGAGCCTCAATCCCCTGTGTAGGCCATGTTCCTTAGAACGGATATTCCATAGGATGGGTTGGGGGCTCAGATGTTCCCCATAGACAAAGAATGAATCTCTGGGTTGGCCACTCCTGGATTCCCTAGCTCAAGCACATATTCAGGTGTATCTGCCATACAGGGTCATTCTCAGGGTATGCTTAAATTATTGCTGTCAGGTACATTTATCATACCACCCACACACCTTTCCTGAATAAGTGAGGAAAAGATGCACTCAAGTCAATCAGGAAAGAGAGAAACATCAGGAGCTGAACATTGAAAAGGTCACATAGAAGATGGTTAATGGTGACCACTGATATCAGTTGAATACATGGGGCTGGATATAAATAATTGCTGTAACTATGGTTATAAAATTGAACATAAGATTCACAGCATTATTATTTAATATGCTCTATATTATGAAAAATAATTGGTGCATGAAAGTAACCTGGACTGTAACCTCTAATTAAACTAATAGAGATCTATTTTCAGAGCTACCTCTGCCCTTAAATCTTTAGAACAGGATTGCTTTCCATAGATAGTGCTTATTATTATTATTATTTTACAGGCTGTGAGAAGCAGGCAGTGGCAGGCTGGAGTCACTCATGGGATAGAAGGAGCCGTGATGATTTCAGTCGTTAGAGAAATGATGTGGTCATTAAGAGTGAATTTGCTTAACATAAAGGCTATCACAAATATACACAAAAATATAATTTCAACTAAACCACTGAGAGTAAAAAGCAAGTGACACTTGTGCATGTGTGTAAAGATGAGACCAATCATGAAAGGGACATAACCAGAAATCAACTTGGATCATTAGTGTTCACATAGAATTTCATAATCAGTGAAGACAATAAATGTAAATGGATTAGTCTCCTCTATTAAAAAGCAAAGACTATCAAATCAAGTGTTGAAAATAGCCAAATATGTGTTGCCTTCTAAGGGCACTCCTTCCAAAAAAAAATAAAGTTAAAAGCAAAAAATAAGTAAATAAAGATAAATCAGGCAAATGCAGTTGAAAGGAAATTGAGAGGCAAAACATTAAATTGGAACAATATTGTCATATATTGATACTTATTGACACGTTTATGTCTTACAGTTCAGACTGTAATGAAAGTGTCACATTTAGAAATCATTATGCATTGATTAGCATACATAAGAATAGATCATGTAAACACAATTACAAATTATATGATCAGAAACACAATTTTTAGCTGAGATTTAACTAACTTTCCAATGTATATTAAGGTCAAGAAAACACCACCAATAACAACAATAAAAAGCAGCAGTGCCTAGATCTTTTGAATACTACAGTTAACTAAAATTGAATTTGAGCCCCACATATCTAAATTATAGTATACAAACAAGGCTGCTTGCAATTTTCAATCATTTTTGAAATCTCTACAAAAAGAGCCATAAACCAAGTCATGAGTTAAATCACACTAGGAGAAGAAATGCACCGGCCCTCTTTTCCAGTGAGAACACACTGTATTTAAAATTGAGACTTACCCCAAAAAATAAAAGCCTTATTAACCAGGACTTTCTTATAATTTGTTAATTGAAAGTTGTAATAAAAGAAGAAGCCACACTCACAAAAGGTCATGTGCAGTGTCTGAAGTCCATCTGCTGATGTCCAGTGCTGGACGGAGCAACTGCCAGCCGTTTAACTTGGAGCAAACTTCCCTTTCTATGTCTCAGTTTCTACATTTATAATATGGACAAAATACCACTTCCTAGGGCTCTTGTAAGCATTGGATGAATTCGTATGTTAAAATGATTTGAGCAGGACCAGCACTACTGAACAATATCATAATATGCATTTGAGTTATTGATACCCCATTTAGAATGTCATAGCAATAACACACAGTATTTTTGCAGATCCAGTGAAAGAGCTATTCATCAGTGTATGTATGTCTTTAAATGCCTTTATCTTCAAATCAGAAAGAATGAACACAAAGAACTTAAGTAGGAGAAAAGATCGCCCCTCCTCTCAAAGAGGAGAAAACAGCTGGTAAAGCTGAAAAGAAATATTAATGAATTTTTAAAAGAAAGGCATAGAGTGTATCATTGCACCTTCAACAAACCTATAAAAATGTGGTTTTACTTCTTTACATAAATTATTTTATATCAGAAAATAGACCTGAAAGGAGGAATCAGCTTACTAGACTGAGACAGGCTGAAAGCTACACCTGTTGCACCAGTCAGCCAAGTTGAAGAGCAAAGGAAAAATTATTCACAAGTGTATGCATAACTAGTGTATCGATCAGTAAGTCTGGAAATTTTGATTAAATATATATTTTTTCTAGGGGAAAAACTACCAAACGTAACAAAGGAATGGATAAATGTTAATATTCTTCAGTAAAATTTTCAGACAGAAATACTTTAATAGGCACACTGCTTCAAATATTTAGTGTTCAGGTTTCTTTTCCCAAATACTGGAAAATATGGAAAATCATCTAGTTTATTTTAGAAACTAAAATATTTTATATTTATTTATAAATATATAATATTTCATATGTATAAATATTTTAATATTTGTAAATGTATGTTGTAATTAATATATAATATAATTTATAAATATATATTTATAATAGTCATATAAATATAAATATATTATAAATGTGTAAAATATAAATTCATAAATATAAATCTGTATAACATATAAATTCATAACTATAAATCTGAAAGGAAGAATCAGATTACTAGGCTAAGATAGGCTGAAAGCTATGCCTCTTACACCAGTCAGCCAAGTTGTAGAGCAAAGGAAAAATTAAATTATTCACAAGTGTATGTGTAGCTAGTGTATTGATCACTAAATCTGGAAATTTTGTTTATATAATTTTTAATTATATAAAATATAAATAAATATAAATTTATGTTTATATTTAAGTTTATATATTTTAAAATGTAAATATAAATTTAAATATAAAATATACAAATATACATTTAGGAACTGAAATATAGAAAGTGTCCCAAAAGATTAAAAAGTGCTAATAATCACTTCCTTCCACAAAGATTTTGAGCCTGTGATGTGGACCAGGCACCGTGTCAGGCACACGATTCCTCCAACAAGCAGCCTAGAGGCTGCGTATACCCACCCGGCATTGTCCTGGGGGCAGCAGCTGCATCTGGGGATCCATGTCCCTGGAATGCAGGTCCTCTGGTGTCAGTACTGCGTGGCACACACATTGCTCACACCTACATAAAATAACAGCACACTGAATTCTGAGTCCTTTAAAAGAAAAAAAGAGGCCAGGCGCGGTGACTCACGCCTGTAATCCCAGCACTTTGGGAGGCCGACGTGGGCAAATCACGAAGTCAGGAGATCGAGACCATCCTGGCCAACACGGTGAAACCTCATCTCTACTAAAATACAAAAAAATTAAGTGGATGTGGTGGCGTGTGCTTGTAGTCCCAGCTACTTTCAGGAGGCTGAGGCGGGGGAATTGCTTGAACCCAGGAGGTGGAGGTTACAGTGAGCCGAGATCACACCACTGCACTCCAGCCTGGGCGACGGAGCAAGACTGTAAAAAAAAAAGAAAAAGGAAAAGGCCACGTGCAACGCAGTGGAACTTACATGAGCAACGAAAGTGTGTTTTGCTACAGGCCCACCTTGTTTTATTGTGCTCTGCTTTATTGCACCTTGCAAATATTGCCGTTTTCACAAATTGAAGGTTTGTGGCAGCCCTGCCTTGAACCAGTCTGACAGCACCATATTTTCAACAGCATACGCTCACTTTGTGTCTCTGTGTCACATTTTGGTAATTTTCCCCATATTTCAATCTTTATTACTGTATCTGTTACGGTGATCTGTGATCATTGAGGTTTGTTGTTACTATTGCAGTTGTTTTGGGGCACCACAAACCACGCCCGAGTAAGATGGCACCCTTAATGGATGGATGCATTCTGACTGCTCCACTGACCCGCCAGTCCCATCTCTCCTCTCCATGGGCCTCTCTGTTCTCTGAATCAACAATATTGAAATTAGGCTAATTAATAACCCTACAGCGGCCTCTAAGTGTTCAAGTGAAAGGAAGGGGCGTCCATCTGTCACCTTAAATCGAAAGCTAGACATGGTCAAGCTTCGTGAGGAAGGCGTGTCGAAAGCTGAGACAGGCTGAACGCTAGGCCTCTTGCACCAGTCAGCCAAGTTGTAGAGCAAAGGAAAAATTGTTGAAGATAATTACAAGTACTACTCCAGTGAATATACGAATGATAAGAAAGAGATGGAAAGTTTTAATGGTCTGGAGACAAGATCCAACTAGCCACAACATTCTCTTAAGCCAAAGCCTAATCCAGACCAAGCCCCAAGTCTCTCGAATTCTGTGAAGGGCTGAGAGAAGGGAGGAGGCTGCAGAAGAAAAGTTGGAGCCAACAGACGTTGATTCATGAGGGTTAAGGAAAGAAGCTGTCTCCACTACATAAAAGTGCAAGATGAAGCAGCAAGTTCTGATGGAGTAGCTGCAGTAAGTTCCCAGAAGATCTAGCTAGCACCATGGATGAAGGTGGCTCCATTAGACAATAGATTTTCAATGTTGATGAAATAGCTTTCTATTGCAGAAAGACACCAACTGTGAGATTTCCCACTAGAGAGAAGTCAGTGCCTGGTTTCGAAGCCCCAGAGGACAGGCTGATTCTCTTGTTAGAGGCTAATGCAGCTGGTGACTTGAAGTTGAAGCTGGAGCTCATTTTCCATTCTGCAAACCCCGGGTCCTTGAAGAATTAAGCAGACCTACTCCGCCTGTCCTCCATACAACATACAACACGGCCTGGATGGCAGCACATCTGTGTATGGCATGGTTGACTCAATCTTCTAAGCCCACTGATGAGACCTACTGCTCAGAACAAAAGATTCCTTTCAAGATATGGCTGCTCATTGACGATGCTCTTGGTCACCCAAGATCTCAGATGGAGATATTCAGGGAGATGAATGCTGTGTTCACGCTGCTAACACAACATCCATTCCACAGCCCGTGGATCGAGGAGTAATTTTGACATTAAAGTCTTGTTCGTTAAGAAATATATATTGGATAAGGCTGTAGCTGTCTTGGATCATGATTCCTCTGATGGACCTGGGCAAAGTCAATTGCAAAGCTTGTGGAGAGGATTCACCATTCTAGACGTCATTAAGAGCATTTGTGATTCATGGGAGGAGGTCAAAATCATCAGAATAAATGCGAGTTTGGAAGAAGTTGATTCCAGTTCTCATGCATGCATGCATGGCTTTGAGAGAGTTCAAGATTTCAGTGACGGAAATCACTGCAGATGTGGTGGAAGTAGGAAGAGAACTCGATTTGGAAGTGGAGTCTGAAGAGAGGACTGGACTGCTGCAATCTCAGGATAGAATTTGAACAGATGGAGAAGTACTTCTTGGGGATAAGCAAAGAAAGTTTTTTTTTTCTTTTTTTTTGAGACGGAGTCTTGCTCTGTTGCCCAGGCTGGAGTGCAGTGGCGCAATCTTGGTTCACTGCAAGCTCCACCTCCCGGGTTCACGCCATTCTCCTGCCTCAGCCTCCCAAGTAGCTGGGACTACAGGCACCCGCCACCATGCCAGGCTAATTTTTTGTGTTTTTAGTAGAGATGGGGTTTCACCGTGTTAGCCAGGATGGTCTTGATCTCCTGACCTTGTGATCCGCCTGCCTGGACCTCCCAAAGTGCTGGGATTACAGGCATGAGCCACCACACCCGGCCAGAAAGTGGTTTTTTGACGTGGAATCTGCCCCTGGTGAAGATGCTTGTGAACATTGTGGAAATGATGACATAGAATTTCGAATATTCCATAAGCCTAGTTGATAGTACAGTGGCAGGGTATGAGAGAATTGACTTCAATTTTGAAAGAAGTTCTTCTCTGGTTAAAATGCTCTCAAACAGCATCGCATGCTATGGAGAACTCTTTCATGAAAGGAGAGTCAATCGATGCAGCAACTTTAATGTCTTATTTTGAGAAATTGTCACATCCTCCTCAACCTTCAGCATCCACCGCCCTAATCAGTCAGCAGCCATCAGCATTGCGGCAAGACCCTCCTCCAGCAAAGAGATGGCGACTCCCTGAGGGCTCAGATGATCATTAGCATTTTTAGCACTAACTTATTTTTAAGGTATGTACTTTTTTTAGACATGATGTTTTTGCACACTTAGTAGACTGCAGTATAGTATAAACATAGCTTTTATACGCACTGGGAAACCAAAAATTTGTGTGACTCACTTGATCGCGATATTTGCTTTATTGCGGTGGTCTGGAACTGAACCCACCGTATCTCTGAGGTATGCCTGTATTTCAAAATCAGGTAGAATGACAAACTAGATCACCAGATTGAATCTTTTAATAAGTCTTCTAATTGAATAGATGCTGGAAAAGTCACTAGGGGGACACAGTCTTACTCATTAAAAAACAAATCAAATGAGTAAAAGCACCAAAAGCCACAGACTTCCAGTCAGCCTGGAGGGTAGGGCAGGCCCACCCAGTGCCCAGCATCCATCTGAAACCCAAGCCAGCGTGTGCTTCGGCCGGGCCCCAGCTGTAACCCCTCCAGGGAGCCTCCAGCTCTGAGATTTTGGGACACAGAACCCAGTTGCCCTATGTCTCTTCAAGTGGAACCTTCAGAGGAGTCCTGCATGGTGACTTCTTAGACGTTCCGGCGAATGCAGTCACATCAGTGTGTGATATGAGAAAATACGATCCTTGTTACTTGCAGGCGAGGTAAGCAGGTGCTTCAGAAACTCTAGAGATTGGCTGAAATGTCTTGGAAACTAATAGGATTTCAGTAAACTGGCCCGAGTATGAGTCTAGAAAGTTGTATCTGCTTGTATCCAGTGTTAAAGTTTTCACAGACCCAGTCTGTGGTGGAGATCTGTGTTCAACAAACTCCAACCTTCAGGCCAAATCAGGCCCATCCGTGTGTTCATTCATATATTGTCTACAGATGGGTGGGAGCCACAGCAGCAGAATTCAGCAGTGAGAAGAGAACCTATGGCCCAGAGCTGCAAATGCATAGACTGTCTGACTCTGCAGCACAAGTTTGCCAACCTCCGGATCAGACTAATCAAAACTCTTCAGCCCCACTTGCCAAGAGCTGGAATTGGCCGCCGCCTGCCCAGTGTTGGTCAGGATGGGAAACTGGTGAATCTGCTGGTCACCTTTAGGAGAAATCCGCTTTGCACATGCAAAAAAGGGAGCTACTATACACAAAAGCCAGTTGCTGCTGACTTTCCAAGCACACGTGTTTCAAACGATAATGATTTAATTCCATGAAATACATGAGAGGGGAGGACTATTGATCACAGCAGAAAACAGAAAGTAACTTGAAAGAACTTGAGTAAGAAATGGTTGGCACCTGGGTGAAGTGCAAAGCCTTCCCATGAGAAACGAGAAAAGTCTGGAACAAATGAAAGATGCCGTAGACGCTGACATGAGGAGGGGAGGCCAAGATGTCGTGAGGCCAGCTGTTCTTTCAAAAGTTAATGTTTATATTTAGTAAGATTTGAATCCAGTTTCCCATGGGTTTTCAGAATTTCACAAGATGATTTTACACTGTATCCCAGAGTGTAATTCAGTCTCGGGCATCTAAGAAGACTTTGTAACGGAAGACTCACCTGGGTGCCCTCGTCCTGCTGGTGTAGACACGTGTGTGAACAGCAGGAGAGGAGCCGTCTGGGCTCTGGGCAGTGTGTCAGCGGCTCTGGGCTTTGGGGGCCGCCTGCCTGGCCCAAGCCTGGGTCCCACCACTGACCCGCCTCAGGAGTTAACACAAGGACCATGTATGGCAAAGTCCCAGCACATAATTAAATGCTAAAATGTTAGCTCTTCTGACTGCTGTTTTCTGATCCACAGAAGAGACTAAGTGAACAGCCCAGCCCTGAAATGAACCCAGGTGTTCCTGAGAGGTGACTATGGATGCAGTGAGCGTCTCAAATCAGTGAGGATGGGACAGGGTCCCAGCAGCAGCTGCTGGGAAAATCAGCTTTGGATTTGGGGAAAAACCCAAGTTGGACTCTTACCTCACACCATGTTCAAAACTAAACGCCCCCAGGATTGCAGAGTAAACGATAACAGGGAAACTCTGAGATGACCAGGAGGAAGTGGAGGGGAGTATTGATCTGCGTGTGGCGTGAGGAAGAACGCTGCAATTGTAAACTCAATCGGAGAAATCCGTGATGACAGCAAACGCCTGACCCTGTGCACCTGGGCACTCAGGTAGATTAACTCATTCATTCTGACATCTGCCTATGGGCTGCAGACTGTTCTCATCCTGTTTTACAGATGAGAAAATGGAGGCACGGAGGTGCTAAGTAACGTCCTGAAGGCCACCCACGAACCGCAGAGCTGGGATCCTACCCAGGAGCCGGGAGCTGGAGCCCCTGATCTCCTCTAGCTGCCTGACTGACCTCAGAACCCCAAACGTAGGACAGTCCAGTCACATGCATGACGCTCGGAGGCGGATCACAGCACGGGGAGAAGAAGGCAGGCAGATCACAGCGTGGGGAGAAGGAGGTGGATCACAGCTGGCGAGCGTGTCTCATAACCTTGTGATAGACGCACAGTCCACAGGAAGATGGGCAAAGTCTGCAAATAGAGAATTCCCAAAATACAAAATTGAAGCAGCCAGAAAAAATGGCAGAGATAGTCACTGTCAAGAAGGGCGACCAAAACACGCACGCGGAGGCCGCTCGGGTGACCAAAACACGCACATAGAGGCTGCTTGGGTTCATTCATGGTTTGATTTTTATCTGACTTCCTTTTGCGCTGACTGAAAGGATGCTAATAGGAATGAAGATCCACAGGTCTCTCTGGAAAGCAGAAAGCAGTTAGGCACTCTCTGTCGAGAGAATCTGAAATCTGTACTCAGGCTGCTTTGGAAGACAGTTTGGCAGTGGCTGAAAATGGTGGAGTTACCAAGGGACCCAGCAGTCGTACTCGTAGAGTCCGTCCCCCCAGGAGAAATGAGAGCACGTTCACACACAAACCTGTACACGCCTGTTCTTGGCAGCACCGTTCCCAGCAGCCGGAAAGCGGAAAGCGCCCAGGTGTTCGTCAGCAGACTCGCGGAAATACACCTTCATACACAGCCGTGACTGGAACACTATTCAGCCTTACAAAGGAGTGGCGTTCCTGATGAACCAGCAACACGGATGAACCTCGGAAACATGACGCTGAGTGAAGGAAGCCAGTCACAAGTCTGCCCTGTCGGAGCCCAGTGACGTGAAACGCCCGGAACGGGCCAGGTCACGTCGGCTGAAAGCAGGCCCGTGGCTGCCAGGGCCCAGGAGGGAGACGGGGAGTAGCTGCTGACGGGAACGGCATTTCTTCTGGGCAGATGAAGGTGTCCTAAAGTTGGCTATCGTGATGGTTGCCCAACTCTGGGATATGCTGAAAACCATTGAATTGACACTTTAAGCGGCGAATTGTATTGTGTGTGAATCATATCTCAATAAAACTGCAGCACGCAGGTACCCAGGCATAGCCTGGTATTTGAGGCAGAAGGGCTCTGACCAGTCTCTCTCCCCTGGACCCCTGGGGCTCTGCTCTGGCAGCACAGCAGCCACAGGTGGGGGCTGCCCTGGCAAGACCACCACGCCTGTCTCCTGACTTCTGTTGATGTGAGGACTCTGCCCCGTGTCCAGCTCAGAGGCCAGACACCTGGCCACACAGGCCTGTCCCACCCCAAGTGGCCGTTTGTCCTGAACTTGGACAGAGGGTAAAGACCGTGAGACAGAGAGCCTGAGAACGTGGCCGGGCCTTGACCTTGAGCTTCAGAAGCTACTTGGCCCTCACAGCTCGGAGGGCAGCGCCTGGCCTTAGGGACCCTGAGCTGCCCTAGTGGGAGGCGTTTCTGAAGCTGCCTCTGAGCCTGCCCTGCTGTCCCTGGTCCCCTCAATGCCGTCCGCCCACGAACTCACAACGGAATGAGGCTGTGGAGCTGCAGTCGCCGAGACACTGTGGTCGCCCCTGACGCCAGCCGGGGTCTTCTCCTGGGGCTGGGAGAGGGCACCGCACACTGTGCTGGGTGAGCCTGGGCACGGGGATGGGAGCTTCAGAGCTGGCTGCACTACAGCTTGGGACGAAAGGGAAAGGTTGGAAGTGGCAGAGCCATGTCCTTCACATGCCTGAGAGGCGGGCGATTCCCAGGGCTGGTGCAGCCTCGGGGATGGGGATGCCAGCCCTGCTCCCTGGCGCTGGATGTGACTGTGGCTCCAGGTGTGAGCACCGGCCCCCGGGCTTCCGCAGGGCACATGGGCAGCCTTGCAGCCAGGGAGGGCGGCTTCTACTTCCCCTCTCTGTGGCCAGCACAGGGGGCTGCGGCCTCTGAGGTTAGAGCTGGGGTTGAGCTGGACCCGGCGTGAGATGCCAAGTGATGAGTGAGGGCTGCGGTCACTGTGCAGCTCTGCTGTGCCTCCTGTGGTCACCTACGTGGAGGCCTTCATTGGGGGATGCTGTGGTGGGAGGGCTCCGGCCTCCCTGGGACATGAGGGAGATCCTGGGCCCTCTCATTTAAAATTCAGCAAGGCCGAGTCCAGCAACCAACCTTCAGAGTGGACGGAATGGGTGACCCGCTGCAGTGCGCCTGGGATGGGTGGGGCTGGTGCCCCCACCCTGGCTGCCGGGGCCAAGTGTGAAATTTCCTTCTTGAGCCTGCAGAACTGGGAACACCACTTAGAGCCCAGCAAGGGGACGGCCGTATTGTCACTGCGGGGAAGGAAGGAGGTGCCTGTGATGTCTACATTATTTTTTAAATTGAGGTATACCTCTCAGCAGTGAAACACAAACATCTTAAATGTACCACTGCATGGATTGTGACGTCATCAAACCTGTGGGCGGCCCCCAGGTCAGACACGGAATGTGCCCTGCAGCCCAGCGGGCGTCCCAGTTAGCACGGCTCCCGGGGTAGCCACTCCTGGGCCTCCGGGCACACAGCAAGGGAAGGTCAAAGGCCGCGCCTGTGCTCCTGAGCCTCATCTCACTGCCTCTGGCCTCCCCTGGCTCCTGGCACAGAGCCCCCCAGCTCAGTCCCTCCAGGACCCTCTGCTCACCCCAGTGAGGGGTGATTGCACCACAGCCTCCCCCATGAGACCGTCTGCACCAGTCATCGGGTTATTAAGTGAGAGAGGCCATGACGTGCACAGTCCTAAACGGGTTATTTTAATTTAAGACGTATAAAAGCCGACATTCCCCAGGCAGGGTGTGTTAGTTTCCAGGATGCATAACCACGCGGCCGCTGGGTCGGCTGTCAGGAGCTCCATGTTTTTCGCCACTGGTGGCTCTACCTTCAGTGCCGAGGGTTGATCGGCCGTCGCAGGCAGCCTGACATGGCACCTTGACCTTGCCGCTGCTCAGAATTCAGTGCCAAAATGGGACTCTGCCTTGATGACACAAATTCATTGTCACCAGCTCCTCCTTTTACCACTGGGTTATAAACCAAGCCACCCTTTGTGTGAGTATCACACCTGGATCCTGGCATTCATGATTCAGAACGATGCTTGGCTCTCTTCTCCAAAAAGGAAAAATCATGGCCTATCTACAAAAGCAGCAGCTCCATAGAAATAGCAAACGGCAGCCCACCACTACCCCAGCACTGCTGAGAACCCTCCCCCGCACCAGGGCCCAGTTTCTGGAAGCTTCTAGGAACTTCTCAAAGACCCAAAGATAGCGATGAGGCAAAGAGAGGAAAAATACCATCAGAAAGACAGAAATATAATTTTCCCATATTTAAATTAAAGATTTTTTTTTTCCCCCAGAGAAGTAAGCTAGACTATTTAACCAACTGAGAAATATGTGTTCTTACAGCTTGGCAGCTTGCAGAAAATGTTGAGACTGCAGCCTGCTTCTGTCAAAGCTAAGCAAAAGAGTACACAGTTTTCTTTCCAGGGCCCTGGCACTGCCCACCCTGCCTCCTTCCCCAGCTCTCCGCCTCATGGCACAGAAGGGCTGCGTAGTGAATGCCTGTGCACACTAATCCCAGCCTTGGTTAGGGCGGTCTGCTGCCTTCAGCCCGAGGACACGTGCCTGCAGGTGCTGTGTCCTCTGGGGCAGGTGAGTGGCCAGCACGGTAATTGCTGAGATAGGGTTAGACATCTGTAGCAGCCCAGATGTGTCCAGAGGTGATAACTGATCTTCAAGCTCACTATTCAGGTCAGTAATGACCAATAAAGGACAAAGTGTTGAGCAGATCTGGGGAGGAGCATGTGATGGCTCCATCTGCCTCTCTGTGTTTGTCGTGGGCTTGCTTTCATTACCTGCAGACTGGGTCTCCTGGTGCCATCCTTCCCTCTCAGAGCTGACAGTAGCTCCCGTGCATTTGCCATACATAGCTCCCTTTATTCCCCGGCGCGAGGCATGATGACTCCATGATCTATGGCAGCAGTCTGGCCGTCAGCGCGCTGAGTCAGCAGAAGCTCTTGGGGGCCCTGCCTCCTCGACTGTCTGGGACTGCAGGTCTGCTTTCTAAGTGGGAGTCTGGTCGGTGCCCAGATGTGCTGATTCCGTAGAACCCACCAAGTGCCCGTCTTCCTGGACACTGCTGCCCACGCCCACCCCAGCTGGCTTGTTCTTAATTAGCACAAGGAGGAGCTCCCACTGCAGGCCCCTCTCCTCCAACCCTGGAGAGGATGAATGGATACTTTTCCTAACCGGACCCAACAGTGACTTTGCTAAGTAGGAGCCCCAAGGAGAAGCCCACCTCCCCCACCACCGCTGCGTGTGGCCTCCCTGGCTGGAAGGACGGCAGGGCAGGAGGTGGCTGCAGGAACGGGGGCCCTAGGGCAGAGGAGCTGGTCCCAGAGCCAGCCTTTCCGCATTGGCTGCGTGGCTTTGGGGACTCACGGAGCCTTCAGACTCGGGCCCCTCCCTGTGTGTCTGCAGATAAGACACAGCAATATCCTTCACTGTCTGGTTATGAGGAATAGTAACCGTTTCCCACTGCTTAGTGAGCACAAGGGGATCTGCTTACTAAGGGGGTAGGGGTGGAGCTGTGCCCCTGGCCTCGGTTGGCGGATCTGCCTGGTGCTGCCTCTTTCCTAACGTGGTGGCACGTGGCAGTGCCATGGCTTCAGAACCCTCTCAGTGAAGGTCCAGCACCGTCACTGGCCCATGCTCTCAGCCAGGGACAGACCCCAGAAACCGCGGGTGGGCTCAGCGTGTCCTGTGTCCACCCCTGGATGGAGATTCACACACGAGATCCCAGCCCTGGTGTTGGGGGCTGTTCACAGAGAAGAGGTGGCTGTGATGTGGCCTTGCAGGGTCTGTAGACGCCATGCTGAGGACATGTCCCCCAGCAGGCCTCACTACAGGCCAGCAGGACTGTTCTCAGTGGAGCTCAGTGACCTCCCGCCCTCACCCCTGAGGGTAGAAACTGGAGCCCCTCAGAAAGCAGCTCTTATGGACTGAACTGCATCCCCCAAATCCATACGTGTAAGTGCTGCCCCCCAGTCTTAACATATTTGGAGATAGAGCCTTAAAGGAGAGAAGCTTAAGTGGGGTCCTTGGGGTCCGGAGCCCTGATTCAAGATTACCCTGTCTTTCTAAAAAGAGGAGATGAGGACACAGACACACACAGGGCTGAGCCTGTGCAGACTCACGGAGATGCCACCTGCACACCGAGGAGAAGGACCTCAGAAGCCAGCCCTGCCACACCTGTGGATCCCAGAGGTCCAGCCTCATGGGCTGCAGACAGCGAATGCCCTTTGTTCAAGCTGTCCAGTCTCGGGTACTCGGTTACGGCAGCCCTGGCAATAACACAGCAGCCTTCTGGATGAACACCTCTGGAAGCTGGTGAGGAAGGTCACTGTGGCTTTTCTTCCTTGTTCTGAGTTGTAATCTGCAATAGAAAAGGTGCCCTGCATTCTCTCTTATGCTGAACTATTTTTTGTTATTAAGAACCCCATGGATGGGGGTAAACACTGTTCCTATCTCATGTTACAGACGGGGAAACGGACTCCCAGAGGCTCCAGCTGGGAGGCTGTGGGAGGTCGAGGCACCCGCCAGGCTCTGGAGGCGTCTGGCTGCACCGGCTGTCCTGCCCCACCCCACAGGCCCCCTCATCCTTCACCAGGCACAGGTGCACAGGGCCCCTGCCGGGTTTGGGAAAAGAACTTGACCCCCACACGGATGGTCCTGGTGTGGAGAAACCTGTTTCACAGTGGAAGACACGGACAGCAGAGGACACGGACAGCAGAGTCAAGCACAGTTTTAGTCGGAGCCCAGCTTAACACAGGGACATGGAGGGGACAGGGAAGGCCCCAGCCAGAGCAGGTGGAGCAGGAGACGGGTGGAGTGAGTGGTGGAGCTGGTGGCGCAGTGGAGCAGGCGTCGTAGTGGACCGGGTGGCGTGGTGGAGCCGGCAGCACAGTGGAGCAGGCATTACAGTGGACTGGGCAGTGTGGTGGGTTAGAAGAGAGATGGCCTGGGATGCTCAGCAGGGCCGAGTTCCCAGCCGGGAGCTCAGGTGTGGTGATGCCCAAGGGCCTGACGGTGTGAGGAGGGCCCTCTGCTGCTTCCACGCAGCCCACACGCGGGGCCCCGGCAGTGCGGAGATGTTGGAGCGGTGCTGCCTGGTCCCACCCTCAGCCCAGCCGTGGGATGCAGGCTCAGCAGCCCCCGGGTTCCAGTCAATGTCCCCAGGACTCACTCGGGTCAGGCACAGTGTCCAGGCTGTGTGAGTCTCCAGGAGCCGCTGGAACAAAATGCCACACACCCAGTGGCTTCAAACGACAGAAACCTGTTCTCGTGGTTCTGGGTCCAGACGTCTGCGGTCGCGGTGTCTGCTGGGCCGTGCTCCCTCGGGAGGCTGCAGTGGAGGGTCCTCCCTGCCTCTTGCAGCCACTGTGGCCACGTGGCTCCGGTCTCTGTCGCTGTCTGCGTGGGGCCTGCTGCTCTGTGTGTCTGCCCTGAGTCCAGATTTTCTTCTCCCTGTGAGGGAGTGGTGCCCACCCTAATCTGATATGACGCCATTCTAACTCGATCACATCTGCTAGAACCTGCTGCCGAGTAAGACCCCATGCACAGGTATGGGGTCAGGATCTTCATGTCTGTTACTGCAGAACATAGTTCAGCCTCAACAGAGGACTGAATCCAATATAGCACAGTCTTCACTCCTGAGCTCATGGAGGAGGGGGAGGGCTGCCAGGGGCGGCCTCGTTCCGGCGTACCACGGGCAGGAGCAGACTGCAGGGGAGTTGGCCCCGCTGTGGGCAGCCGAGGCGCTGACGTCTCTGATGTCCTATCTGCCAGCCCAGCTGTGTTGGGGGAGCTCCTCTACCCTGAGGGAAAGAACCTGCCTGCATTCATCTTCGCCGCCCTCCTGGGTCAGGAGCCTTGTTTATGGCAGATGGATAAATGTCTGACGGATGAACAAATGATCTGTCTGCACATTTCTCAGCCGACGCCCCCACCTTCCCCCACCTGTCCTACAGCGGCCGAGTGTTGCTCTGTGGCCTGGGACACTGTGTCTGGCTTGAGTGATCACACCAGTCTTGATGAGTTTGGGGGATTTTACTTGTTAGTTTTTCTGCGTAATTTTATTCCCAGGGCTGGGTTTGCCATCGGGGATGCTCTGAGTCGCGCCTGCCAAGGCTGTTCTGCCGAGATGGAGTCATCCCTGAACCCTGCGCCCGCGCAGCCCAGCGGTACGGGGGTGGTGTCAATCCCAGACAGCCCAGGTGTATGGGGGTGGCCTCAATCCCAGACAGCCCAGCAGTACGGGGGTGGCCTCAATCCCACACAGCCCAGGTGTACGGGGGTGGCCTCATTCCCAGAACGCGCATCTTCGGCCATGAGGAAGGGGCTGGTCCTGAGGACAATGGTGGCTCCACGACGGCCTTTAGTCCCTGATACTTCTTGGTGGGGTCAAGGAGACCGAGGGGAGCTCCGGGCCCTGTGTGTTGAGCATTGCTCTATAGGGGGTGGCTGACTCAGGCCCCAAGGTGGGGGCCACAGATTGTGGTTCTCTGGTGACCCCAGATGAAGGCCACCCTTGGGTAGCTTCACTTCCTGAAAAGATGTTTTTAGAGTCTCGTGAGATGAAGCCTGGTGTGGTGAGGCCAGGAGGGAAGGCCTGGAGGCATCGATAGCTGGTGGCCTTCCCCAGCCCATGACCTGTGTGGTTCGCGGGGTCAGAGCCGGGTTCCAGTCAAGTTGTAGAGCCCACACTGATTCCCTCAGCCCCACAGCCTTGGGGAAGTGGGCTTTGCAGGGCACTAGGCACAGCGTCCTTGTTAGCAGTGCTAAACCTGCGTGCTTTTCCCGCGATGCAGTCTTAACTTGGGTGGTTTCGTACATTTCCGGCGACACCGTCCCAACTTGGGTGGTTTCGTACGTTTCCGGCGACGCCGTCCTAACACGGGCGGTTTCGTACGTTTCCGGCGACGCCGTCCTAACTTGGGTGGTTTCGTACATTTCCAGGGCACCTTTACCCACCTCTTTTCCTCTGTGTTTCCGCAGCCTTGGGAGGCAGGGGCGGATTCCTTTTGTTTTGTTTTGTTTTTTTGTTTTGAGATGGAATGTTGGCTCTTGTTGCCCAGGCTGGAGTGCAGTGGTGCGATCTCAGCTCACTGCAGCCTCCGCCTCCTGGGTTCAAGCGATTCTCCTGCCTCAGCCTCCCAAGTAGCTGGGATTACAGGCAGCTGCCACCATGCCCAGCTAATTTTGTGTATTTTTAGTAGAGACGGGGTTTCGCCATGTTGGGCAGGCTGATCTCGAACTCCTGACCTCAGGTGATCCCCCCGCCTTGGCCTCCCAAAGTGCTGGGATTACAGGCGTGAGGCACTGCGCCTGGCAGGGGTGGGTTCTGTCTCGTCCCTGGGACCATCAGCCTGTGAGGGTGTCTCAACAGCGCTGACCCCTGACCCCTGGACCCGAGTCTGCTACCCGGTCCTGGCTCTTTGGTGGAGCCAGCTCATTGCACAGGGCAAGGCTTTGTCGTTGGCAGCTGGCCTGTCCAGGGTTCACCCTGAGCGTGGGCACACACGGCTTTGTCGTCGGCAGCTGGCCTGTCCAGGGTTCACCCTGAGTGTGGGCACACACGGCTTTGTCGTCGGCAGCTGGCCTGTCCAGCGTACACCCTGAGCATGGGCACACACGGCTTTGTCGTCGGCAGCTGGCCTGTCCAGGGTTCACCCTGAGCACACATGTGACATAGTCTTCAGTGGCTTGACCCAGTATTTTGACGTTGCAGAACTGGCCTGAGGTCCTAGAATTCGCTCTGTCTTCAGTCTCAGCTGATGACTGTTCATCTGGGGCAGCCGCGGTGCCTCTTGTCAGACGCCCTTCTGTCCACCGGGTCCACCTGGGCGCTTGGAGGGGGCCTGGGAGGTGTCAACACCGGCCCAAATATTTCATATAAACGGTAGCTCTTCTGCCCCTGGGCCCACAGGCTGGGGCTTGGTGTCAGGCACCTCTCCTGGCAGCACCACGGGAAGGAGGGTCCAGAGAGGCATCGTTTCACTACACACGCACTGGAAGAGGGTGGGCGGTGAGCTGAGCTCCTGCGTGAGAGCGGAGGCTGCCACCAGTGAAGCCCGCAGGGGCATGCTGTCCCGGGGAGAGAGGTGTGTGAGCTGCACACACAGGATGCAGCCTCCAGGAGACAGTGTGCAATGGTGCGATGGGCTGGGGTCCTTGTGTCCCTCACTGGGGCACATTCAGCATCCACTCAAGGAAAGGGCATGTGTCCTCAGGATCCGCCTGGACTGTTTAGCTTGGTCACCTCTGGCCCCTGTCCTTGTGGTTTCTGGCTGGTACTAGACCTGGCCCTTCTCAGTGATGCCTTTCTGCCCTGGGTGAAGTCACCCAAGGCATTCTGGGCTTTCAGGCTGGGCTCCACCCCGTGCCATTCAGGAAGCACCCCAATCATCAGGCAGGCACAGACACCCCAGTCGCCTGTCACTCTCATTTTCCACGTAAGAGACATTGACATCAGCTGGACATGGTGGCACGTGCCTGTGGTCCCAGCTGCTCAGGAGGCTGAGGCGGGAGGATGGCTTGAGCCCAGGAGTTCAAGGCTGCAGTGAGCTGTGATCGCACCACTGCACTCCAGCCTGGGTGACAGGGCCACACCCTGTCTTGTTAAAGAAAAAGAGAGAAACACTGACATGGTGCTGGCTGTATTAGATCTCTTCAAGCCATAGCACTAACTCATGAAGTGGGTATGTGTTTACACATGGAGAAACTGAGGCACAGAGAGGGGACATTCAGAAAGTGGATGTTCAGATAGTAATTGCTGCTGCAGCGTTTGGGCCCAGGAGGTGTGGCCGCCCTGGGAAGGGAGATTCCAGCTTGACCTCCTCCCAGGTGGCAGCCTAGTCCAGCCTTGTTACAGGACAGAAGCCCGAGGGGCCTCATCACCTGTCATCAGAGTGGAGTGGGATGGCAGCCTGCTCCCTTGGCAGAGGGTGAGCCTGCTCTCTGCACCCCTGGGGCCTAGTGCCCGCCGAGCTCCCTGTCCCACCCCGGCAGCCGTCCTCATGCAGCTCACCAGCCTGACGGGTACTGGAGCCCCATGTCCTCAGGAGGCTGGTGGCCAGCACCCCCCTTCCATTAGACCCCTCGCCTGTACCCTACAGAATGGGCTCGATGCCCTGGAGCCCGGGAAGCAGTGGTTCACCGACTAGGAGGGCAGAGGGCAGGGGAGTGGACACCATAAGCCAACAGGACTGGAGGCCACCATGGTGTCACCAGCCGTGCCTGGCCCTGCCCTGCCCTGATGCACTTTGCTGCTCAGCCTAAGAACTAAAGGGCCCTGGGACAGCTCAGGAGGCCTGCTGGGGTTGCTAGAATGAATGCACTGTAGTCCGAGTCCCCGATGTTCTGCATGGTGATTTGAACAGCAGCAACCAACCACAGCCACTCCAGCCCTTCTTGTGGACCTGGCCTTGGGGCGCAGGAAGGGTTGGGGCCTTGGTTGTGACCTGGCTCTGCACCTTCAAGGAGCAGCCCCAGGAGAGAAGCCAAAGGCTTCCTGGACATGGGTGGGATGTGGTGTGTATTTCGTCCCTGAGTCCACTTGGGTTTTTCCCAAGGTACAGTGTCCCTCATCCCAGGTGTCTGTGGAGGTGGCACTACGGTCATCACTCTGTCTTGCTGCTCTCTTCTTTCCTGCTGTTTACTGGAACCTTTTGCATAGGCTCCATTCAAGACAGCGTGTTCAGGCCGGGCCCAGTGGCTTACGCCTGTAATCCCAGCACTTTGGGAGGCCAAGGTGAGCGGATCACCTGAGGTCAGGAGTTTGAGACCAGCCTGACCAATATGGTGAAACCCTGTTTCTACTAAAAATATGAAAATTAGCTTGGCATGTTGGTGTGTGCCTGTAGTCCCAGCTACTCAGGAGGCTGAGGCAGGAGAATCGCTTGAACCCGGGAGGCAGAGGTTGAGGTGAGCCAAGATCGCGCCACTGCACTTCGGCCTGGGTGGCAGAGCAAGACTCTGTCTAAAAAAAAATAAAAGAATGGCATGTTCCTTCGTACAGCAGGCTCCTCCTGAGTTTAACGTCAGATGGAAACTTCTAGTGAGGAAGAGAAAGTATCACTTACCTGGATGACTGGGGCTGGGAGGTTTGGTTTTGTTGTTTGTGTCTGAGCACGGGATCAACTTCTTATGTAAGCTGAACGCACGCTCCACAGGCTCAGGACCATGCCCTCTCGTCACTCCTGATGGAAAGGCTTGTGTGGGCCAAACATCAGGTGCCTGCAGGTGCAGCGGGCAGCTCGGGACCACACCGTTCATGTCGGTTTGTTGGGCGTCCACAGCCCAGTGTGATGGCAAGCTCACTCTGGGGCCAATTCTGAGCCCTCTGGGGACTGGGTTCTGGAACAATGGCTGCAGGCTGGAGGATGCAGACCTTGGCCTTGGGCTGTGGATGACTGGGCGCCCGCAGACCCAGCAGAGGGGAGCTCAGAGCCAGCTTCCTTTCCAGGCCCCAGGGGTGCAGTGAGGAGGAGCGCCAGCTGCGACCCAGGCCACAAGTGTCCACAGGCAGAGAGGGCTGGCTGGGCCTGGCCGCAGGATGGCCACGCTGGCAGCTCCAGGAAGCCAGGAGGGGAGGCATCTGAGGCTCTGTGTCTCAAAGGTGTGAGTGTGAGGCTGCTCTGTCCCCGGGGCAGGTCCCTTCACCCCTGAGCCTCAGGTCCTGTTGAGTGCGGGTTCTAATTCCCACGGCCCCGTTGGGTAGACAAGGCTGTGACAAGGTGACGGCAAAGTCGTTCCCAGAGCAGCGACTGGCACCCAGGAGCTCAGGAACCGCAGCTGGTCAGGGTGCTGGAGATGACCCCTGGCCCTGACGGAACCTGGGATTTGGGGAGGCCCCGCAGCTGCGAGACCCTCATCATCACCGCCTCTGGCTGAGTAAGGAATTTAGCGCGAGGCAGATGAGGCCTAACCCAGGTGGGCAGGTGCCTGGAGGTGCCCGCGCGGGAGACAGCATCAGGGTGGGCTCGGAAATTTCAGTAGGGCCGGGGTCCCATGATGAGTTTTCTGGCCACGGTCCGTTCAAGGGCAGATTCTCAGGGCTGCCTGGGGCCCAGGGAAAGGGGGAGTGTCGGGCGGAAGCTGAGCCCCAGGGCCTCTGCCTCCCGTTGAAGAGAATCCTCCAGGGGCCAGATGGGGCAGGGGAACGTCGACATGGGGACCCTGTGAGGATGGAGGCAGAGATGAGGGTGATGCGTCTCCCAGGCAAGGAGCACTGAGGATTGCTGGGAGCACCAGAAACCCCCAGGGGGCCTGGAGTGGACCCTCCCTCAGATCTTCCAGCAAGAACTGGCCCTGTCCACACCTTGAGTCTGGGCAAGAACTAACTGCTGTGTCAGACTCCCGTCCCCCAGTGTGTGGTCCTTTGGGCAGCCACAGGAACGGCACAGACCTGTAGAGGCCCAGCGTGGATGGCCAGGGGAGGGTGGCTCCGTGGTGGGGGTGCGGCCAGGTCCCCCAGCCTGCAGCGGCCGTTCTGGGTGAGCTCTGTAGTCTGTGGCCTCAGAGGCACAGGAAGCTGGGAGGGGTTTGAATTGGATACAGGGAATAGGGAGCCACGGATGGTTCTTGAGCTGGGGAGTGGCAAAGTGATACGGCCGCTTAGAGGAAAGAAGCCAGCAAGTAGGGGTGGGAAGGGCTCTGCCCGAGGCCAACAACCCCTCCAGGTCATGCACAGACGGCGCCCCACCCTCCCAAGACACAAGGAAGGGTGGGTGATTTGGGGGCGCTGTCTGGTGGCCTGGATGTCCCCCACAGCACTGAGGATGAGCTCTTAGTTTCAGGCCCTCCAGGAGGCCGGCTGGCGGGAGCCGGGGAGCGAAGAGGAGCCTGTGTTCCCTGTGGCCTTGGGCAGCGTCTGCAGGAGGCTCACCGTCTCTCTCTCTTTGCTCCTCAGGTCTCCTGACAAACACAGCCCCTGAGGGGCCCCGGGAGTGGCCTTGGCTCCCCTGGAGAGCCCACGCCTCAGCCACAGTTCTCTGCCCGCCTCGGACTTCGCCCATTCTCTGCCGCCCGCCCACTCCGTTTCCCTGTGGTCCGTGAAGGACAGCCTCAGGCCTCGGCATCCTGAGCTTCGGTCTGTCCGGCCGACCTGAGGAGGCCGGACTGGACACACAGGCGGGGGGCGGCCCCGGGCATCAGCAATACGCAGTCTGTGGGAGCCCGGCCGACCCAGCCCCCGCCGACCGTGGCGTTGGCCCTGCTGTCCTCGGAGGATGAGGAGGAGGAGGCTCCGGCAGCCACTGCAGGCTGCAGCCCAGCCCGCCTGAGACACGACGCCCGCCCCAGGGGACTGTCAGGCGTAGAAGTGGCGTCCTCCCGTGCCCCAGACTGTCCGAATTGCTTTTATTTTCTTATACTTTCAGTATACTCCATAGACCAAAGAGCAAAATCTATCTGAACGTGGACGCACCCTCACTGTCAGGATCCCTGGGGTCGCTTGTGGGGACGGGAGGGCATGGTGGCAGAGACACGCTGGTGGCCCTGGCGGAGCGGAGAGGGCGGTCGTGGTGGAGGCCTCCACCCCAGGAGCACCCCGGCACACCCTAGGAGGATGGGCTTTGGCTGCGCGGAGGCCGTGGCACACTTGCGGGAGGCAGCCGGGGCGCGGCCGGCGATGGCCCCCACGCAGACGCCGAGAGCCCCCGGGAACACAGTCCGCTTGATTCCTCTGTACTTAGATCGACTTTACCGTACTAAAATCACTTTCTGTTTTAACCGGTTAAACATGCCTCTTCTACAGCTCCATTTTTGATAGTTGGATAATCCAGTATATCTGCCAAGAGCATGTTGAGTCTCCCGTGACTGCTGCCTCGTCGATACTCCATTTAGCTCCAGAAAGCAAAGAAAACTCTAGTAACACTTGTTTGAAAGAGATCATTAAATGTATTTTGCAAAGCGTAAAGTTATATATTTAACAGTTTTTATATGTTGTATATTTGTAGAAAATCCTATTTAACAATTAACGTGGCAGTCCCGGCCGTCCTGAGAGTCGGGCCGAGCCCCGTGTGTTTCTGAAGACTCCGGGCGTGGGACATGGTGGGGAGGTGGCGCCCCTCAGACCCTGGGGTGCCAGGCGTGGAAGGCGGGACTCTGGGAGAAGCGTGTGGAGGACTGTGGCGTCGGTGTCCCAGAGGCATCGGTCGTGCCCGGGGAGGCCGGGTTCCCTTCGCTGTGGGCCAGGTTTGGTGGCTCGATTCCCCCTTTGGTCTCTGTGTTGGTCAACACTGAGTGTACAATATTTTGAACATGCTTCTTCCAATGGGTTTTGTTTCCCGTTTCCTGCCCCTTTCGCCACTCACGGACCTTGAGGCCAGTTGGCGGCCCTTCTCCCCACGTCTGTGTCCCCGCGTTCTGAGAAGTCCTCCGTCTTTGTGTCAGTAGGTCCAGAAAGCCGCGCTGGGCAGAGGCACAGGCGGGGCCAGCAGGGCCGAGGAATAAGGGACAGTTCTGTTTTTTCTCTCCTGGCCGTCGTACGCCAGCTTCCTTCATTTTCCTGAGTTCCCGCTGAAGTATACTACCTACAAGTCCAATTAACATGAGTATTATGCTAGTTCTATCCTACTAAAAAAATATAAAAAATAACTATATAGAAGCTGTTCCAGCAACCATAGACTAAAGGTACAAAAGAAAATCCATTTATTTAAGTCCTGTTCCAGTATCCATGAAGACTTAATTTACCTTTCAGTCACCACAAATTTCTAGGCATTAGTATCCTGGACTAAAAGAAGGGGCTGAGGTTGGGTTTGTCATCACAGAGCGGGTGGGCCTGGAAAGGGCCCTTCCCAAGCTGCCCCGGCTCTGGCGGCCCGGGCCGCAGCCTCTGCCAGCCAGCGTCCTCACGGCCTCCCCCTCGCCTGGTTCTTTTGAAAGCAAGTGTAGACACCTTCGAGGGCAGAGATCGGGAGATTTAAGATGTTACAGCATATTTTTTTTCTTGTTTTACAGTATTCAATTTTGTGTTGATTCAGCTAAATTATGAAAAATAAAGAAAAACTCCTTTGATAAGCATGGCTTTTGTTCCCTGGGCATGGTGTCCTGGGAGAGGGGCTGTGGCTGGTGTGGCTGGTGGGGATGACAGGCGGGGGCCAGCACAGGGACCCCCAGGGTCAGAGCAGACAGTGCCTGTGGCCCTCATGGCATAGCCGGCACCGCCTGTGAGCCCCTGGGTTCTTCTGCACCCGCAAGGATGGCCTCTGCAGCCCCGCCCCAGACAAGTGGGCAGTGCCTGGCCACAGCCCTCTGGGGTGCTGTCATCCCTGCCTGAATATCGCTGCCCCACACAGACACTGTGCCCTGAGTCCCTCCATGGGTCTGACGTACGGCCGCCTGAGTGCGGCAGGCATCGGCTCTCCTTCATTCCTCCCCTGGCCAGTGCGGAAGCCCAGGCTGTCGTTAGGGAGGCTGGCCCCAGGTTCTCGTGAGCTGGCCCCACGCAGGTGCCAGACACAGAACTCCCCAAGGAGACCCAGTCTGAAGCGCCCCCTTTGCAGAGACGTCCCCTCAGATCCCCAAAGAGCAGTGCTGGAGCCCAGAGCCTCCTTGCTGCCCACACCTGAGGCCACCTCGGTGGGCCACTGGCTACTCCCCAGCTGCTATTCACAGGGAACCTCAGCCCGGACGGCTGGGCCAGGGGTCTGCGCCACGGGCTGCCTGGCTGTCTGCGCTTCCTTCCTAGGAGACGTCACTGGTCTTTGGAGCCGTCAAGGTGGACAGACAAAGCCTCAACTTTTCCTGCAAGGGGCCGGGCTTGTTCTGGGAGGGAGGGCAGGAGGCAGAGCTACAGTGGCTGCAGGAGCCCCGGGCCAACCTTTTCCCCATCAGCAGCCCCGGTGCCTGGGCTGGAGAGTCTTCGGTTCCCTCCCACAGAGGTGAGGCACCACCTGGAGTGTGGCTCTGGGACTCTGTGGTCAGCACAGTCAGACAGGATGGGGCAGCCTGACCAGGAGAGGTGCCACCAGCCTGTTCCTGTATCACAGTGAGAGCTGGGAGGAGAGGCGTCAGTGTGCTGGGAAGAAAGCAGCCCCCGCCATCAATCCCTGAGGAGCAGCCTCACACACACAGGCTGAGCACAGGGGCCTGAACCTGGGCCTGTCCTGCTGTGAGCCCCGTGCAGGCTCCTGGGGGTGCGTCTCCCAGGAAGCTCCCTGCTGCCTAGGTCAGGAGGCACCGGGACTCCCAGCACTGGCTGCACAAGCTGCTTCTGCTCCCTGTGCACTGAGGGAAGGTGGTCATGCCTCGCCTAACTCAGGCTGCTGGGAGCAGTGCCTGCCCCGTCCGAGGGGAGAACAGGCTCCGTCCCCAAGGTGAGGGGTCCGGGGGAAGCCCTTTGCAGGCGTGGATGCCCACAGATGGGCTCTGGGGGTGGCCGCAGCCTCCTCTGTGCCCGAGAGCCACCCTCCCAGGGCCCCGGGCCAGTTGAGCCACCAGCAGAGTCTGCAAATGAGACACTCAGAGATAGTCCTTGGCCTCCCGGGACCCTCTGCCCAGGGCCCCCGCTGGCCACCCTGTGCAGCCCCAGTAGGACAACAAGAGCAGGCAGAGGCCACACCTCGAGGGCACGACCTTGGTTAGGGGCAGCCCTGGCCACTGTTGTCTAAGGGGCAGGGCTAGGGGTCTCCATCCTTTCTGTCCTGGGCAGTGGAACAGTGTCACGAAGGCCTGGCTGGAAGCCACACTGCATGGTGTTCCTCACGATGGCCCGAGGCTGGCCATGCTTCCTCTCCGAGCCTCAGTTTCCCCATTGATAGAATAAAGAGAACCTTGCCAAGCTCACAGGGTGTCAGGAGGTGGAAAGTGACCAGCACTCGAGGCAAAGGTGCTCATGGTCCTGACTGAAGCCTTGCACTTCCTCCCCAGGCCCCGTGTCACCCTTGAGGGGTAACCCTGGGCACTGGTGCTCGCCCACCACTCCCGCCTCCCAGCTCCCTGTTCAGTGCTGGCCTTCGGAGATGCTGTCTGGACCAAGCTCTCTCTCTCCCTCTAGTGAGGTCTGTGACCGGGACCCATCGCTTCTCTGAGCCTCAGCTGCTCGATCACGAGGTGGGGACCCCATAAGCCTCTGCCCTCCTGAGCCTCTGGGGCCAGGGTAGGCACCTCCTATGCAGGTCCTCCTGCTGCCCTCCCTGTCTCAGACGTGAGCTGCCCTTCCAGACTGGCCAGTTCAGACTGTGGGTGGGGTCCACGTCCCAGGGGCATGGATCCACATGGGGACCCGTGTGGATAAGAACAAGGCGGGAGGCAGCAGGCTGGTGTGGGTGGCAGTGGCCCAGCAGCAGCGGGAAGCAGGCAGAAGGGCCCTGTTGGAGTGCGAGTGTGTGTGTATGTGTGTGTGCCTGTGGTGTGTTTGTGTGGTATGTCTGCGTGTGTGGTGTGTGTATTGTGCATGTGCAGTGTGTGCGCATATGGGTGTGTATGTGTACGACTGTGCATGTGTGTGTGTATGTGTGTGTGCATATGTGTGTGCACGTGTGTGTGCACATAGATGTGCTTATTTTCACCAGCACCCTCATGTACTGAGCACTTTCTGAGTCAAGGGTCCAGTGAGGAGCCCTACAGGATTCCTGAGTTCAAAGAGCCCTCAGGAATGGGGAGTGGTCCCCAAGGTCAAGCAGCCCCTAAGGTTGTGCCCAGAGCGTGTGTCAGAGGGCAGCTGAAACAGGCTATTCTGGGACTTTTGGAGCCCACCCAATGCCCCCCGGTCCTGCACCGCCCCCATCCCACCTCGGGTTCTACACTGCCTGAGTTCCCCCAGCCCAGGTCCTGCACTGCCCGAGTTTTCCCCCAGCGTCCTGTCCTGCCCATGTTCCCCCAACCCGGGTCCTGCACTGCACTGCCTGCATCCCCCCTCAGGTCCTCCTGCACTGCTCATGTCCCCCCACGCCAGAGGTTCTGAACTGCCCGTGTCCCCCGCCCAGGTCCTGCATTGTCCGCTACCCCCTGGGGGCCTCCTTCACTGCCTGAGTTCCCCCTAAGGGTCCTGCACTGCCTGCGTCCTCCCCTGCCTAGTGTTTTAGATGCCGCAGTTAACTGTAGCCTTGACATCCAGAGCATGACCGCTCTGTTGTTCTGATCCTGAGCTGACTGTCAGCTTGAGAAGTCAGCGCCCCCATAGAATTTAAGGAACCGAAATCTCAGAGACCCTGGTGGTCCCCTCAGCAGGCAGAGGTGGGGCCTGCTCTTGCTCCTGGGTAGGAGGTCACCAGGCAGAAACTGGGCCGAGGCCCCCAGCAGCCCCCAGCCCCAGCCTAGACTCTCCCCTGGGAGCCTGAGAGCCCCATGGGCCACTGCCCTGCTGCCTTAGATGGCCCAAGTGGGCCGGTCCCCGGAGAAGCCACACTGGGCCAGAGGAGGGTCCGGGGGAGGTGAGCCATGTGTCCACCTTGTCGGGATGAGGAATGGGGCTGGGTGGGCACCAGGCTGATCAGTGGGGAGCCAGGATCTCAGGACAGCAGGGACAGCAAGGACAGCAGCCTTCCCTACACCCCAGGTGCCAGTGCCCTCATTCGAGCATCTGTCCCAGCCGCCGTCTCCACCAGCATCTGTCCCAACCGCCCAGGGCTGCCTCCCTGTCTCCCAGCTCCTAGGAGGCTGCCTGCCCCGGGGAGACGGGAGACATGGATGTGGGGGCGTGGCCAGGCCTGGCACCTCCCGCACACCCTGTGTCCGGCCCTCTGCAGGTGCTGCCTCTATTGGCCTCTCCAGGTTCTCGGCGAGCTCTGGGTGAGGTGGGCACTCAGAGCCCTGGGGCTGCTTCCGGAAGTCTAGGTCCTTTGGTGTCTTAGCCACCCCAGGCCTCAGGTGCAGCCTATGACCATGCAGCACTTCATCCCTGCTCCGGCAGGTCCCCGGTTCGAGGGGGTCTCCCCTTCCACAGCACTGCTCTGCTCAGCCCTCACACTGGGGGACCTCTCAGTTCCCGGGGACAGTCCTCTGCTCCTTCCGCGCGCTGGCCTGTCTTGCGCTGTGGCCCCGTGTGCCTTCTCTATGGGGCCGTTGGCTTCCTTAGAGGACGTCCTGCATCTTAAATACCTTATTTCTTCCCTCTGCACCCAGACTCATAGAATTACTCTGAAATAATAGCCACATTTACTTTCTCCTTTTACAAATGTCACCCTATTTGTTCCTCCCGCCAACACTGCAGGGAGGGGATTAGTCTCTTTCTTGGGTGGGCGGTGAGGTGGCCAGGCCAGCACCACGTGGGTCAGCTTGGGATACAGACCCTCTTCCTCCGTGGACACTCGCTCGGAGGGCTTCCTTCTGGGGTAAAGGGAGCGGGAACCTAGCTCCTGCAGGCCAGTGCCACCCAGTCCCGTCTCGAAGGGGGAAGACGAAGGCTGAGGAAGGAGCATCTGATCCCGCCCATGGAAGGGTGCTGAGGGAAAGGCCATTCTGACACCTGTGAAATCGGCAAGGAGGACCTCATCAGCACCGCTGCCACGGGGCCAGGACTGAGGACGTGGCGTGAGATGGGCTCAGCTCCAATCCACCAGCCACGGCGGGAGCTCTGCTTCACAGAGTAGGGCTGTGTGGATGGGAAATGACTAAGCAGAGACACAGGGACCCGGAGACACAGGGATCTGGAGACGCAGGGATCCGGAGACGCAGGGGCCCTGAGACACAGGGATCTGGGGGACCCGGAGACGCAGGGATCTGGAGACGCAGGGACCCGGAGACCAAGGGGCCTGGAGATGCAGGAATCTGGAGACACAGTGACCAGCCTGGAGGCTTAGTGGGCTGGCGAGATTCTCGAGGAAAGCAGGCAGAGGACAGACATGGAAGGTGGGAGAGGAGGAACCTGCCCTGCAGCTACAAGGGTAGGCTCCTCCCTACACTGACCCAGCAGAAGTTTTGCTAACGCTGGACTCGACAAGGACGAGCAGAAGCCCCAGGTCGAGGCCTTGTGGAGATGAAGGCTCAGAGGGACCCAGCCAAACCTTGGCCAGAAGGAGAGTCTTGGTCCTGAGCCTCCCGACCAAACCACTGCACTGCAGGCAGTGACCTCTCGCAGGATAGCAGCAATGGGCTCAGCCCCGCAGCAACAGAAGAGGAGAAAGAAACTCCCAGGGAAGTGGCACGCCTCTCGCTTTGTGAGGAAACTGGAAGGCTTTGGTACAGGCCTGGCTGGGTGTGGTCATAGCAGGGCTTGGAGGATTCTTTGGAGAGAGGCAAGAAGGAGAAGGAAGGAGGAGGGATAGAGAGTGGGAAGGAGGAAGAGGAAGAAGGGGGAGGGGAGGAGGGGGAAGAGGAGGGGAGGACAAGGGAGGAAGGGTGAGGAGAAGGATGAGGGTAGGAGGGAGGAGAAGGAGGGGAGGAGAGGGAAGAGGATGTGGGGGGGGGAGGAGGGAAGAGGGAAGCAGGGGGAGGAGGAGAATTTGGGGAGGAGAGGGAGGAAGGGGGATGGAAGAGGGAAGCAGGGGGAGGAAGAGAGGAGGATGGAGGAGGAGAGGACGAGAGGGAGAAGGAGGAGAAGGAGGAGGAGGGAGGAGGAGGAGGGGAGTTTGGGGAGGAGGGGAGGAGAGGGAGGAGGGGGGACAGAAGAGGGAAGCAGGGGGAGGAAGAGGGGAGGATGGAGGGGGAGGAGGAGGAGGAGAGGAGGAGGAGGAGAGGGAGGAGGAGGAGAGGAGGACTGCTGAAAGCTGCTTCCAATACCACAAACCTGCTTCATCTGCCCATAAACGTTTGAGTGCCCCTTTCTGGGAGACAGAAAGTGACATCCTAGGGGTTTGCCAGGGGCCGACCTTGGGGCTGGCCCAGCAGTCACTGGAGCCTGTTGTAGACGCACAGACCCCAGCCTTTGGCTCCAGAGCCGGCCTTGCATCACGACCATGCCTCGTTCCATCACTCCCCGTGTCTGTGGACGTCAGACTCTAGAAGAGAGAACAGTTGTGAGTCGGCTTTGTGGCTGTCGGTGGGCACTGGCCAGGGTTGGTGGAGGACAGGATGGGCAGGTTCCCTGGGACCAGGGTCTCTAGGGGAGTGGATGGCCCGAGGTCAGCCAGTTGCCCGGGTCTGTGTGCGGGGTATGCGGTGGCTGTAAAAGGGGCTCTGTTGACTTCAGGACCCTGACCCCAGCCCCGCTGGGCAAGTCTTGGCCTCTGTTGCTGTGCCCTCTGCGGGCCTTTCTTCCTTTGAAGCACTGAGGCATTGGTCACAAGCTTCCTCACACCACTCGACACGTTGTCCACCTTACTGGACATAAATTATGATGCTGGAGTGGCAGCTCACCCTGCACACAGCAGCACCCAGGATGGTACCCAGACCTCCTGTTCCAACTGGCAGCTCTGGCCATGGCTGCCTGTCATCCCCAGTGGGTATCTCCCCTTTCAGTTTTACGTGTTGTTGGAACAAAATTATGCCATCATCAAGGGACGCACAATGGAAGAAAATACCCACAGCTTCCACGCCCTGGCATGGCACACACGTGTATGTTTGTGTGCTTGTAACTGGAACTAGCCTTTCCGCCTGCTCCTCCTGGCCACGCCCCCTCTTGTTGCCTGTCAGTCACCTGTGCAGCCTGGAGGTCTGAGTCATGTTCCATCCATGGATGGAGCCATCCATCATGTCCGGGTATTGGGAGGACGGTGGTTTACAGTCATCAAGACCCCGCGCTCTCATCCCAGCCCTGTTGGCCTGGACCTTGGCCTTGAGACTTGATCAGTGCAGGGTTAGCAGCAGTGATTTCAAGGGCCTCCGAGCAGAAGTTTTTACAGCCATCAATTCCTACTGCTGTTTGGTATTTTTTCTTTGCCCATTGCCACCAAACAGGCACGTCTTACACGGGGGCCGCTTGGCCAAAGCCAGAGCATGGGTGGCAGGGCCCGGCTGGCCATCTGCCACAGACGGAAATGAGGGCAGGAGCAGATCATTTTTGCTGAAACCTCTAGGATTCGGGGGTCACCACCTGCCTCAGCATAACTTATCCTAATCCAGTTGTGGCAGACCGTAACCTGGAATCGCCTGCTAAGGACATGTTGGAGGTAGAATTTTGAGCTCTTGTTTGCTCTCCTGTCCTGTTGAGCTTTTTGGAAATCCTGTCTCCACCTGCATTCTCACTCTTTGTGGATCTCTGTGTGGCCACCAGCATCTCTGTCCACAGGCCACTGCAGCAGCATCACCAGGGCCCAGGGTCCAGCTCCCAGGAGAATCTCAGGTGTGGGTTCCCTTGGCTGCTCCAGGGCCCAGGCCCTGTGGACACTGCCTCCCTTCCCTCTAGGACACAGGCGGGACACACCATGGGTGGGTTGAGACCCACATATGAAAGGAGCAACTCGGAGTGTGTGGGCATCTCCCAGAGATGCCTGAAGATGGCCCAAGGTGATCTGGCAGAAATGAGAGGACCATTCATGTCACCTTGTGGGCTCTGTTCAATCATTTCCTGGCTCTACAAAGCCAAGGCTAACCTGCCTGAAATGAGAGACATTCAGAGAGAAGTCCTGTCTCCTGCCTCTGGAGAGACAGGCCCCAACCAGATCAAGGGCCAGGTGGCAAATGACAAGAGTGCACAGCTCTGCGAGGGTCACAGTGAACACAGACCCTGGAGAGCCCCGGGCCAAGGGCCCACCTTCTGAGGAAGGTATGTGGTATAGATGGGTCTGTGTGAGTCATCCTGTGTCCTGTCCATTGCAAGCCTAGAAATCTGATGTATAGCAGGAGGAACAACCGAGTTAATAACATTATTCTGCATACTGAAAATGTGCTGAGACAGTCGATTTTAGGTCCTCTTGCCACACACACACACACACACACACACACACAGAGGTGTGCAGGAAGTGTGACTGTGGAGGTGATGAGTATGTTAATTCCTATGTAGTAAGCATTTCTCTGTGTTTCTGTATATCAAAACAAACATCATATTGTACAACTTAGATATACACAATAAAAATAAATTTTAAAAAAATTGCAAAGGAGCCTTTAAGAACGAGAACAAGGGGGAGCTCCCAGAGAGCAAGAGAGCCGGGAAATGCAACCCCAGCAGAGCAGGAGGAGGACTCAGGCCCAACACCGGACCCAGTGAATATCAGCTTCCTGTACAGCCATCTTCCCTCGAACGTCTCGGATTAATTCCCTCCTACTTCATCTCTCTCTTCAAACGCTCCCTGGACGTTACAACCCTCCCTATCACATGGTCTAAATTCAACCCGATTTCTTGGTGTAAATTCCATTTGTGGCTTTTCAGGGAATGGCTCTTGCTCCAGCCTCTTGAATGTTGATGCCATGAGGATTCTCTTCTTCCTCGTCTCTCTCTATCCAGCTTCAGAGAGGCCTTATGTCCTCAAGTCTTTCTTCTTCACCAGGAGATAAAGTCCTTGCAAGAAGGCACCACAGCGCCTTTGTCTTGCAAGAGCCTGGCGTTGATTTGTTAAGGGGAAGCTCCAGTGTTTATTGGAATAAACTTTCAACAGGCGAGGACTTAGGCGTTGTGGCTTTGTGCACGATGGGCAGGGTGCTGGGTTTTCAGGAAGATTCCATTTGAAGAGCCATAGGACAACTGGGTTCTGTGTCCCAAAATCTCAGAGCTGAGGCTCCCCAGAGGGGTGGCAGCAGCCCACTGACAGGGCTCTGGGTGAAGGAGGGTCAGCTGTGTGTGCAGCACGATGAGCTCCTCTGCGATCAGATGGTCTCCTGCCTGCCCAGTGTGTGGGATCTGGGAGGTTCCATGGGTGCATGTACCGTGGGGCAGACTGGTATGAGTGATGGAGCCGTATAGCATGGCGGCACCACCCTGGACCCTTGCAGACAATGAGCCAGGCATGTGAGGAGACAAGGTGGGACCACAGACCGGAAGGTGAGGGCCTAATTGGAGGAGTGTTTGGAGATGTGAGTATCTGGTGCCAAGTGTTCCGCGGCAGATTGTCCTTGTGACAGCTGCTTTGGCTCACACCTCCCTGTGTCGTCCCACACCACCTGTGAGCTTGCATGGCTTCCTCAGTCCAATCAAACAATAGCAAATGTGATACAGGCAGACATTTTACAGTCCTGGCTCATTAACGTGTCCTCCTGCTGGATGGCCCTCGGGCCCTGCCACCCAGTGAACCAGCCGGGGTGAGGCTGCATGAGGAAGGAACCCAGGAAGGGGCCAGCCACCCCCGCTCTCCCAGCAGGGCTGTCAAAAACCAGCCGGTTCCCGGCCCACCCACCAGTAGACGGCCATCAGGGAGCTCCCCAGGATCAACCAAAGAAACTCCCAGTCAAGCTCAGCCCAGATTGCAGACTCAGGGAACAAACGCTGAGCACAGGATGTTTCCAGATGACTGATGGGCACTGAGAGCCAGACAGCAGCAGAGCAGTTGGAAAGTTCTGGGTAGAAAAAAAATCAACCTTTTCCGAGTTAAAACTTCACATCTGCAAAGATATACTTTTAACATGAGGGTAAAGTAAAGATACTGGCAGAAAAATGAAAATGGAGAGAAAAAGATTCCCAAAAGGGTCTTACTCAAGGAAGTACTGAAAAATGAGACAGAAAAAACAATATATCCTAGGTGGACTCTCAGAGGTTCAGGAAGGAATGAGCAGGGGAAGGTGAAGACGATGGGGCAGGAGATTCCACTCATGGGCAACGACAGTGACATCCCAACACGATTATCCAAAGCCGCCATTTGGAAGCACTGGAACTTGAACAAGGGCAGGAAGAAACTGCGAAGTGATTTCCGAAGGGATGCAGCCGCGTTGGGGAAGGACTGCCGGTTTGTGGCGTCTGGCTGCAGGCAGCTCCTAAAACCCCACCTGTAGTGACAGGAAAACCACCGGCTCTGCAGCTTCAGGGGGCAGACGACACAGAGCAGCTGGAAGTGCACGGAGAAGATCTGTAAGCAAGAAAGCACAGATTGGCTGAGACCTCAAGTCGGAGTCAAACTTTGCCCAGATCCCTGGCTGACTCCCCAAGCGAACGAGCTTGGGGGACCTGGAGGAATGAGGCGGAAATTAGACACAAAAGGCTTCTGAAGATATTCAGAAGGATTCTGTGCCCTTGGCAGAGTTCACTCCCCAGCCTACATGGTCCCCGTGACTGAAAGAGGAAGTCGTTCTGCCTTAAAGAAGGAAGAAACTGGGGATTCCAGAGCAACTAAGAATTAAGGGGTAGTTTCAGCAGCAAGACACCTAGAGAGGGGGTGAGCCCCCAAATCTGTACACTGCCCGGATACATAGCTGATCACTAAACCACACAGCTGTAGGATTAATACGTAGGACCAAGACAAAAAATAAACACAGTCACACCCTCCCTCTCTCTCACAAAACAGCAACAAGGAAGCCAAACCGAGGCCACCTGCAGCATTTTTTAGGGACGACAGCTTTGAAAGCAGGAGGATTAGCTGCCTATGGTAACAAAGAAACAACGCTTAGAAGAATAAAAGACATTTCAGAGCATCTAGGAAACATTACTTCCATTGGCAAGCCTCCCTCCAACGTGTACTAGACATGCAGAGAAATAATCAAATGTGGTCTGTACTCAGAAGAAAAAAATCAGGCACGGAAACCAACTCTGAGACAGCTTTTATGTTGGATTTTGCAAAGACGTCAAAGGAGCTAATGTAAATATGTATAAATCATTAAAGCAACGTGGGGTATTAATGAGTTAATAGGTAGAACATTTCAACAGAGAAATGAAAACTAGTTTTTAAAAATTGAAGTTCTAGAGGTGAAAAATACAGTATCAGAATATAAACTGAAAAATGTACCAGATGGATTCAGTTAGCAGATCAGAAACAGCGGAAGAAAGAATCAGTGAACCTGAAGATAGATCCATAGAAATTGTCCAATCTGAGGAACAGATAGAAACTGATTGAGAAAAAATGTAAAAGCTTCGGCGACCTTTGGAACAACATCAGGGAGTCCACCATGGGTGAAATCAAAGCCCCAGAAAGAGAAAAGAGAAAATACAATAGACAATTTTTAAAAATTGAGGAAATAAGGCCAACACTTCCCAAACCGGCGAGAATATTTACAGAACTCTTCAGATCAACAAACCAAAATAGGATAAGCATAAGAAACCACAACTAGATAATATGATAGTAAAATCTCTGAAAGACAAAGTGAGGAGAGGAGAAATTCTTGAAAGCAGCAAGAGAAAAATGGCCCATTTCATAGAGAGGAACAATGATATGATTAATGGCTGACTTTTCATCCAAAACAGTGGAGGCCAGAGATGTTGAGGAGACATGAAAGTGTGGAGGAAGGGAAATATCCATCATCCAAAGATTCTATATCTAGAAAAACTATTCTTCAAAAATGAAGGTGAAATAAAGACAAAATAAAATAAAAGTGAGAAAAAATTATTATTAATAGGATTTTACTGCAAAAAATGCTCGAGTATGATATAAAGATAGAGACATGTATACATAATCTTACAATTTCTATAGAATACACATGGCTATTTAAAACAAAAATTATAACACTGTATTGTAGGGTTTAAAATGGACAGAGGTTTAATATATCTCTGTATAACAGTGTGTAGCCCAAAGGATAGATGGTAGAATAGAACATAGTCCCTTGAAAGTATCCTGCTTTGTTCAGAAATCATTTAATATTAATTAACTTTAAGGTGGTTGTGATGACATGATATAATCCATAGTAGAACCACTAGAAAATACTGCAAAGAAATTTTACCTGAAAATGGAATTGAATGATATGCTTAAAACATTTGATGGCCACAAGCAAAGTAATAAAAGGAATAATATAGGAAGGAAAATGAGAAAATAGAAAAGAAATAGCAAAGTGGCACTTAAATCCAAACATATCAATAGTTAAATTAGAAATTACTAAAAATACAAAAAATTAGCTGGGCGTGGTGGCGGGTGCCTGTAGTCCCAGCTACTTGGGAGGCTGAGGCAGGAGAATGGCGTGAACCCGGGAGGTGGAGCTTGCAGTGAGCTGAGATCGCACCACTGCACTCCAGCCTGGGCAACAGTGCAAGACTCCATCTCAATAAACAAATAAATAAATAGATAAACACTCCAATAACAACTCAAGAAATGATCAATGGGCTAAAATAAAAAGAACAAAATATGTGCTTTAAACACAAAAACTTTACTATAGATAAATTCAACACATAAGTTGAAAGTAAAAGGATAGCCAGGCACGGTGGCTCACACCTGTAATCGCAGCACTTTGAGAGGCTGAGGCAGGCCAGTCACCTAAGGTTGGGAGTTCAAGACCAGCCTGACCAATATGGAGAAACCCCGTCTATACTAAAAATACAAAATTAGCCAGTCGTGGTGGCACATGCCTATAATCCCAGCTACTTGGGAGGCTGAGGCAGGAGAATCGCTTGAACCTGGGAAGTGGAGGTTGCAGTGAGCCGAGATGTTGCCATTGCACTCCATCCTGGGCAACAAGAGCAAAACTCCGTTTCAAAAAAAGAAAGTAAAAGAATAGAAAAGACATGTCATGAAAGCAGTAAGCATAAGAAATCTGGAGTGGATTTGTTGATATTAGATGCAATATACTTTTAGACAAGGAATATTACTATAGACAAAAAGAACATTTAACTACAATAAAGCGTCAAGATAGCAGGAAAAAAATCATAAATGCATATGTGCCTGATAATAAAGGTCCAAAATACATGAAGCAAAAGCTGACAGAACTGAGAGGGAAAATCGACAATTTAACCATGATAAATGGAGATTTTATTTCTTCTCTGTTAGTAATCAATAGGACAAACAGATAGAAAATCATTAAGTATGTAGAAGACTTGGACAACATCAGTCAATATCTAATCAACACTCACAGAAACAGCAAATAGAGCACCCCTAGGAATGGGACAGCTGAATCACGTGTGGGTATGCTTGTATTTTTTAAAATTGCCAAACTGTATTCCAATGTGGTTGTAATAGATCTGATCAGTGTTCATTAATTTTAGCCATCGTAATAGATGTAAGGTGTTAACTCTACACAAGACCCTTCCAAGACATACTGAAGATGAACCAAAATAGACCAAATATTAGACAATCAAGCAAATCTTTAAAAATTTTTGAAGACTGAAAATCAAACAGTATATGTTCTCTGATCACAAGAGAATTAAATTAGCCATCAATAAGAATATCTGAAAAATTCCCAAATTTGGAAATACCCAACTTGGTCAGAATAACCAAACCATGGGTTAAGGGGGAAAAAAAGGGAAATTCAAATTTTATATATTGAATTGAAAACATTTAAATATTTTTATTTGAATGATAACAAAAGGACAATTTATGAAAATCTCTGCAATGCTGCTAATGAAGTGCTTAAAGAAAATGTATCGCTTTAGATGCTTCTATCAGAAAGGAGGAAAAAGTCTAGAATGGAATGGAAGCTTCCACCTTAAGGAGCTAGACAATGAAGAGCAGAATGAACCCAAATAACAAAGGGCAGACACCAATGAGATAGAAAATAAATACGTAATAGAGAAAATCAATGAAACCAAAAGCTCACTAAAAAAAAAATCTAAAAAGTGGCTTTTTAGGGGTATGGTTAACATGTAACTAACTGCACACATTTAAAATGTACAACATGGTAAGTCTGATATATATATACACCCTTGAAACCATCACCACTATCTTGATTTGCTTGAGCTGTAATAAAATACTAGACTGGATGATTTAAACAACAGGAATTCATTTCTCATAGTTCTGGAGGCTGAGAAGTCCAAGATCAAGGTGCTGGCCAACTTGGTTCCTGATGAGGGCGTTCTTGCTGGCTCACAGACGGCAGCCTCCTTGCTGTGTGCTCACATGGCCGTCCTTCCTTGATGTGTGCACACAGCATGAGAGCAAGCTCTCTAATATCTCTTTTTATAAAGGCACTAATCCCATCAAACCAGGGCCCCACCCTCACGACCTCGTCTAACCCTAATAACCTCCCAAAACCCCATCTCCAAACACAATCACACTGGGGGTTTGGGCTTCTACATATGAATTGTGGGGGCACATAAACATTTCATCCATAATAGCGGTAATCAATATAATGAACATATCTACCACTCCTCAACATATCCTCCTAACCCTCCTCACCCCACACCTGTCTCTTTTGTATTTCATTGATCTATGTTCTTACTTATTATTTTCTTCTTTCTGTAATACTGTGGGTTTACTCTACCCTTTTTCTTGCTCATTAAGGTAAAAACTTTTGTGTTTCATTTTATACTTTTCTTATTTTGTAAAACTCAACTTTCTAATCTGGAGATACATATAATAATATATAAATTATATATAATATATAAGAATATATACTATATAATTGTTATATAGTATATATTATAATATATGATTAATACATTATAATATATATAATTGCATATATTTACATAGCTATTAAATATAATGATATATAGTTCCAGATGAAAGTTAAGTTTTATTTAAAAAAAGAATAAATAGAATAATAAATAAATAGAAAGAACACTCCAATAAAAACTCAGGAATTGACCAATATCAATCAACATCAAACAACATTATTTGAGGCCCTGGTGTGTGTGTATACGTACATGCAAATAATATTGTTTCATTTTAATGTTTCTTTTTGTTTTACTCTTCACTAGTGGAAATCTCCCAGAACTCCTTTCCTCCCTCGCAGGCCAGACAGAGTTCCAGCTGATTGTTGTGCACCTTTCCTTGACTGTGGTCCACACTCAGCAAAGCCACCAACAAGGAGAAACCCACTCCCTGGTCAATTGCTTCTCTAGGTTTTGGTGCCACTCCACAGTCTGCCTTCTTTTGGGTACTCGTTAGTTTACTTAGGTTGTTGGGTTTTGCACTCCGTCCATTGTTTGTAGTTATTATAAGCAATAGGACCGTTCTGTGGAGGCTCACACTGCCGTACCAGAAGAGTAAACCCACAAAGTTTTGATATGTAGTGTCTATATTGTAAATCAGTTATGGATCCTTTTACATTTTAATTGTTTTAATTATTTTGACCCCAGGAGTTATTTAGTCATGGTGTTTCAATTTCTAAATATATGGGTGATTTTTAACTTGTCTTTTTGTTTTAAAATCTTGATTGCATGGCGGTCAGAGATCTTGTTCTGCACACACACACAGACACACAAAGAGATGCTCTTCAACTTAACATGGAGTTATGTCTCAATAAACCCATTAAAAATCGAAAATATTGTAAGTCAAAAATACATTTAATAGTACATACACACCTAATTTACTGAACATTGTAGCTTAGCCTAGCCTACCTTAAATATGGTCAGAATACTTACATTAGCCTACAGCTGTGCTAACTCATCTAAAAGAAAGTCCATTTTTGTAATAAAGTATTGTATGTCTTATATACTTTATTAAATGCTATACTGAAAGTGAAAATGGAAGAGCTTTTGCACCATCGTAAAGTCAACAAAATTGTTAGATGGAAGCATGGTAAGTCAGGGAGGGTCTGTATTTAGACATACACAGAGACTGTCTTTATGGCCTCATGCACCATTGATTTTTGTATATTTTTATGTGTATACTTGGAAAGAATATTCTTTATCTATTGGTTGCCTAACTCTAATTATGTCCCTGTAAGTTACCCTTGCAGGTTTTCCTCTGTTTGGCCTATACATAGAATGTGTTGAAATATCCCACTAGAATATTATTGTTTACATCTAGTTTATGGATTAGAGTATAGATATTGGATTACTTTTTCCCTGTCAGTCTATTAATTTCTTTCTGTATATGTTTGGAGGCTATTTTACTAAGAATAGGCATGGTAAATGTTGCTATATCTTATTGTTAAATTAAAATATTTGTATCTATGTCACAACCCTCTTCATGAAAAAGAATGTTTTTGTCTTAAGGTTTATGGAATGTTATTAAGCTAGTCATCCCAGGTTTCTCTTGGTAAGCATTTTTCTGAAAGGTCATTTTTCCATCCTTCGACTTTTAGTCTTTGCAGGTCTGTAAGTTTGAGGAATGACTCTTCTAATTAGCACATACTGAACATATACATTTTAATTTCAGTTTGTCTAGTTCCATAAAAAGTCGTGTAAGAATTTTGATGAGAATTGCATTGAATTTATGAATTAAAGTGGGACAACTGACATTTTAAAGATATTGAACATAATAGATCTCTGCCTTCATTTATGCCTTCACATAAATGAACATAATAGATCTTTGCCTTTATTTAGGTCTTCTCACTGTCCTTCAGCAACACTTTATTATTTTCTCTTTAACAGACTTTTGTACCTTAAATTTTTGTTTCTTTTGTTTTTACACACAGAGACTTTGGAAAACTTTTAATAATTTGAGTAATATGGCTGTTGATGCAATGAAACTGGCAATAATGTCATTTTTTTCCTTTTTATATCTTTTATTTATTTATCTTGTTTTACTCTACTGGATTCAAGTACCTTCTTGGCTTGTTCCAGATTTTAAAGGCTGAGTGTCTAGAGGTTGTGTCCTGGAGTATTGTGTTTGCTGTGAATTTTTGTAGATAACCTATATCAAGTTTTAAAATTCTTTCCCATTTATAGCTTTCTCAGAGCTTTTATTAAAAATTGAGTTAAATTTTTGAAATGTTCTTTTTTGTATCTATTTCAATAATTGTATGATTTTTATGTAGTGAATTATGGCATATGGCGTTAATGTATTCTTTTACTCCTAACGAAATCCAGTTTGGTCATGAGTGATTTTTTTAGTGGGTTACCACATTTGAATTGTTAATATTTTGAATGATTTTTAAAAATCTATCTCATAAATTATATCGACCTACAATTTTCCCTTTTTATACTGTCCTTCCCTGGCTTGGAATCAAAATTCAACTCACCTCATAAAATGAGTTCTTTCGTTTTTTATTGTCTGGAAAATTCTTTATGAAATTGGAATGATCTATTCATCGGCTGGCTGGTAGAAGTCACCCATAAAACCACCCGTGCCTCTTCTTAAAATCGAACGTGTGCTATGGGTAGGCTTTAAAATACAGAGCCAGTTTCCTCAGTGTTATAGGTCTATTTATGCTTGCTATTTCTTTTTGGGTCATCTTTTGAAGTTGTAATTTTTCCAGGAATGTTTTCAGGTTAACTAAGTCTTCACATTTATCAGTCTTCACATGTTTATTTGTAAAGTTCTCTTACGTTTGATGTCTTTACTATGAAATTTATCACGCATTCAGATTGTATATGAATGGTTTAAACAACAGCAAAAATGAAACAGTCCTCCAACACCTGTATTAAGAATCAGATCCTGATAAGACTTTCGAAGTCCCCATGTCCTCAGACCACCCATCTCATAATTTTCTGTCCCCAGAGTTGCCGTTGTTCTGAATTTGTACAAGTATGTTCTTATATTTCTTTGTGCATCCACAAACATTATATTATTTAGTTTAAAATGTGAGTATTAAGGACAAAACTAGCTTCCCAAGGAAAGAGTCGTGTTACAGCTGTTTAGATGAAGGCACTGGAGGAAGGCAAGTTAAGAGAGCTGGTAGGCCGAAGCACAGTCTCAGCCTCTTGGAGAGTTTACCGGAGCCTCCTGTGGAATTCCATGGAACCTGAAGACCTCTGCAGCTGGCTGGGGAGGGGTCAGGGGTGGAGATGAGGGCCATGTCCTGACTCAGGGCTGCATGTCCCAGAGGAACACAGGCAGGGAAACACCGTCTCTGGCTTGCCGGGTCCTCCAGCTCTCAGGATTGGATCAAAGCAGAACAAGAGTGCAGGGTGGGACACAGGCCCTCTGCTGGCCCGAAATTCAGGTCATGGAGAGAAGAGTGGAGAACTCAGTGGCACACGGCCAAGGGAAGCCATAGCAAAGAGTCCATGGCACAATGGCGATGAGGCTGGGGTTCACCTGAAGGTGCTGTTTCTGGGGGTATGCGCCCATCTGGGCGGGTGAACTCCTGCATGTGGTGAACAGCTGTCCCTGTCCCTACCAACATCTCTCACTGCCCTGCATCAGGCCAGGTGTCCCCTGGGTCCTGGAGCAGCCTCCCCACAGGTTGCTCTTCACTCAGTGGGGCGCTTCCTCTGGAGCTTTGGAAAGAGTTCAAAGGAGGCAAGCATTTGGGATCCCACCCATCCAAAGTGGGTTGCATGTTCCTCAAATGCATACTGATGGGTCTGGCTGGGTGAAGGATTTGCGTTTGGAAGCCACCTTCCTTCCAGCTTTTGAACATGATGCTCCATTGGGTTACTGACTCCCGTGTTGCTATTGAGAAGCCCTAAGTCTTTTTGATTCCCAGTCCCTTTATCCAACTCTTGTCTATATGCAAGATTGTAGAATAGAGTCTGTGTTCTGGTTTGAAATTTCACCACAGTGAATCTTGGCGTGGGTCTACTTTCATTCATGTGATTAGATTCTTTTTTTTAAAAAAACAAAAAAAACAAAAAAAACAGGGTCTCACTGTATTGCCCAGGTTGGAGTGCAGGTCACTGCAGCCTTGACCTGGGCTAGTCAAGCAATCCTCCCACCTCAGCCTCCTGAGTAGCTGATGTACCACCATGCCTGACTAATCTTTTTTAATTTTTTGTAGAGACAGGGTCTCAATAATGTCTCTCAGGCTGGTCTCAAACTCCTGGGCTCAAGTGATCTGGCCACCTTGACCTACCAACCTGCTGGGATTACAGGTATGAGCCAGTGTGTGGGACCCTCATGCTGGATTCTTATTGAGCTCTCTCTCTTTTTTTTCTTTTCTTTTTTTTTTTTTTTTTTTTTTTTTGGTGGGGGGTGGTTGGAGTCTCATTCTGTCACCTAGGCTAGAGTGCAATGGCAGGATCTTGGCTCACGGCAACCTCCGCCTCCTGGGTTCAAGTGATTCTCCTGCCTCAGCCTCCCGAGTAGCTGGGACTACAGGTATGCACCACCACACCTGGCTAATTTTTGTATTTTTAGTAGTGACATGGTTTCACCATGTTGGCCAGGCTGGTCTTGAACTCCTGACCTCAGATGATCCACCTGCTTCGCCCTCCCAAAGTGCTAGGATTACAAGCCTGTGCTACTGTGCCCAGCCCTTACTGAGGCTTCTTGATCTATCATCTCATGTCCTTTCTTAGCCTTCTCCCCTGTAACTTTTCTTATTTGGATGTTGGGCCTTCTAAACTGGTATAATTTCATTTGTTAGTTTTTCATCTTTTTCTCTTTATCTCCGCTAACCTTTAGTAAGATTGTGAAATAGCCTCAGCTTTATCTTCCAGACTTCCTATAGAGTTTTCATTGGGGCTGCCATGTTTTTAATTTCCAACAGCTATTTTGCTACTGTTCTCTCATTGTTCCTCGTGTGTAGATAGCTTCTTGTTCTCCTTTATTATCGCAATATTTTTCTTATTTCTCTGGAGTATTGGATACCTTTCTGGAAAGTTTCTTCACTCTGTCAAGTCCCCGTTTTCTCCCAGTAAGTCTACTTTGATTCTGGGCTGTGGCCTCCATCTTCACGTTGCAGGCCTTCCTTATGCTTGACCATCCTGGCTGGTTGAGAGCAGTGGTCCTCAAAGCTGTTTGGAAGCTCTTTGTCTGTGGGCAAAATGCATTGACTTTTGATTTTACTCCCAGGTGGTTTGCAGGAGCCCTTGGCTGGGAAATCCCCAGCTTGTCAGTTTTTCTTTTTTACCTTTGTTTTCTTTTTTTGGAGATGGAGCATCGCTCTGTTGCCCAGTCTGGAGTGCAGTGGTATGATCTCGGATCACTGCAAACCTCTGCCTCCTGGGTGACAGCAATTCTCCTGCCTCAGGCTCCTGCGTAACTGGGACTACAGGCACATGCCACCACGCCCGGCTAATTTTTTTTTTGTATTTTAGTACAGACAGGGTTTCACCATGTTGCCCAGGCTGGTCTCGAACTCTTGAGCTCAGTCAATCTGCCCACCTTGGCCTCCCAAAGTGCTGGGATTACAGGTGTGAGCCACTGCGCCCGGCATTTTTTTAGAGCTTTCATCTGCAGCTTTGTCCGATTATCTAAATACAAGCATCATACATCTCACGCTACTGTGCATTCTTTAAACCAAAGTTAATTTTCAAGTTTGTTTTAAATGTTTTAACGTAGAGGATGTTTAGTTGAAATTTCTATTAAGATGATTGTAGATTGACATGCGGTTGTAGGAAATTATACAGAGAGAGCCCATGTACCCTCCCCCCCATCCCCAGTACAAATGCTGTGTAAAACTCTAATACAGTAGCACAACCCAACCCAGTGACAGAAGCCGCTGAGCTGATTAAGTTTTCCTCAGTTTTACCTGTGCTCATTTGTGTGTGCATGTGTGTGTGTATGTGCAGTGAGTTCTGTACCATTTTATCCTCTTTGTAGGTTCGTGTACCCACCACCAGAGTCAAGATACCAAACAATTCCAACCCCACAGAGATCCCATCGATGACCCTCCTCTGTCATAGCTACTCCCCTCCCACTCCTCCTCCCCTTCAACCTGGGCAACCACGATTATTCTCTTCTCCATTTCTAAAACTCTGTCATTTACAAAATTGTATGTAAGTAGAATCATCCACTATGTAACCTTTAGAGATTGACTTTCTGTGCATCACACAATTTCCTGGAGATTCACCCAGTCTGTCGCCTGTATTAACAGCATGTTTCTTTATATTGCTAAGTGGCGTTCCATGGTATGGACGTACCACAGTCTGTTTAACCATTTCATTAATAACTGTGTGTGTTGCTAACTTATCTGTGTGTCATTAGCTTACAATGTAGTTATGTTCATAAAATATATTCTGTTTAATGGTAATACTTTATTTGGAACTATGTCGAGATATGACTTATGTTCTAATACAGGTAAATTTTCATGAGTGTTCCATGTATACATAGAATATCCTGCAATTTTGAGGTACAGAATTCTATAGTCTATATTTTCATCTGATCTATTTGTTAATTGTGTTGTTTCCATCTTTTGTATGCTCATAAATAGTTTTGCTGTCTTGATTTACTAAGAAAGCTCTATGAAAATCTTCCAGTATGGGGATGGATTTATTTGCTTCTCCTTGCAGTTCTATTAACTTTGGCATTACAAAGTTTGAAACGATACCATGTGCATACAAAATGTTCTGCTGATGGATTTGTCTTTTTTATTGTAAAATAGCCTTCCTCACCCCTAGAACTTTCATTCTGCTTTGAATGTAGCCACACCGAGGCAGCTTTGGTTTTCATTTGCTTCCAAAGCTCTGTCCTCTTTACTTTCAATTTTTTTTTGTTATATTTTAGGTATGCTACATACTTAGTATATGACCATTTTTTTAAAAAAGAAATCTTTATACTTGCTATAACTAGCTATATTTGAATATTATCTATGTATACACAGCTTTATGATATTTTTTCTGCCTCATCTGAGTTTCTTTGCTTTCTCTCCCTCCTTTCTTGCTTTTTATCAAAAGCAGGTTTTCTCTGTCTCTCTCTTCCTCTCTCTCGCTTTCTCTCCCTGTCTGAGTGAATTTAACGTGGGAAGAGCCAGCACTTAGGCCAAATGACTACTGGGACAGAGGGGTTACCGGAAGCTGGAAAATAGAAGTGATGGATAAAGCAGCCACCTTGAGAGGGGCAGCGACCTTCTGTCAGTGGACACAGCAGCTCCAGGGACATTACGGGAGTGAACCTGGGAAGGGAAATCCCTCACCTCACTCTCTTCCATCTCTTTGATCTCTCGTTGGGTCTCCCCCTTGGCCAAACCTTGCTACAAACCAGGGGGCTGGAGGGCCTGGGATCAGCATGCACTGTGCGGTACTGCTGGCTCCATCATGATCCTCACATACGTTACTGGCCGTCTTTATGTTCTTATACAATACAATCATCCATCTTTTATGTGACTTGCGCGCTTTACACCACAACTGCTGACCTCCTGTACTAAGAATGATGATGAAATCTGCTTATTCAGCCTCCAGCTTGCCTTTCTCATCCACCCACTGCTTAGTTATGTAATTCTTTCTACATTGCTAGGGCTTAGCATAGTTATTACTCCATAACCATCATTTCCACAGTCTTAACCTTAGTATTAACTTACAAATCTTCATATAAACCTCACTACCAATTTATTTTCCATAGACTCTTTCTTAAGCTCTTAGCTGGGTGGCTTTTGTCTGTTAGCAATGTCTTCAAGAAAGTTTATGGGACTTCTTGCATATACATATATATATATATATATAAATTAATCTCTTTATACTGAAAAAATAGTTTAGCAAGGTATAAAATTATTGAATGACTTTTTTCATTGAAGTCTTTATGGATACTGCTTCACACACTTCTGATATTGGAGGTCTCCTATGGAAAAGTCATTTGACAGCTTTAGAGGTGTGAATTTCCTCAGTATTATTTCTGTATCTTTCAAGACCAGTCATTTCATTTCCTCTTCTTCAGGGCTAAGAGTTATATATATTTTGGAAATCTTCCTTGTCTTTTATTGCTATTGTATTTTTCTTATATTTGAAAACTAAAATTATTTCATTTGCTCAAGATTTTTAAGCCTTTTTTTTCCCCTGGGTATGGCTGTTCCAGCCTTACGATGCTTCAAATACAGCCTTCTCTGTGATGGCTTTCTTGATCTTTGTCATTTCCTCCCAAGGTCTGGCAAATTATTTTTACCCTTTTCTTCTGTTATGGTATTGCCCCCATGAGCTCTTGTGTCTCTGCCTTTAAGGCTTTGATTTCCTGACTTTATAACTTTAAAAAAAAAAAATCATCTTCAAGTCCATGTGATACCATTTTTTTCTTCATAATATTTTTCAGTCCTCTCCCTGGCCAAATTTTTCTGTAGTATATTTTTAGTTTCCTCCTCTACATTATTCCCGTTTTTTCTTGTTATTTTTACTTGTGTTTGAATGAGGAGAGCTATTTTCAGGCCAGGTATCTGTAGAGAGACAGTGCAGAGAAGGGACCCAAAGTGTGTACTTGGTCCACACGTCCACACGTCTTCTCTCTGGCCCCCAGTTCAGTGCTGAGCGATACAGGGTGTGTGTCTGTGTCTGTGCTGACAGACATGTTGTATTCCATATGAGACTGGTCTGGTCTTAGCTTCCACACGTTGTATCAGCAGTTCAAAGCTGCTTCCTGCCCACACTACTCCTTTTTTCCATCACACGTGGGACCCACTGTCTCCTGCAAAGATGGCAGGTCATGCATTCTTCGTTCCCTCCCAGCTTCATGGCCCTTCGCGGTGTCACTGGTTTTCAGGAGTCCCCTGTAGCCTGTGCCCACACCTCTTCCTGTTGTTTTACACATACAGCTGTGGGTTCCGGCCCCCAGAGTGAGCCAGCTGCTTTGGAAACCAAGTGAGTTTGGCTGATTCTCTTGAGGCCTGTGGAAGTGACCCCGGCTTCTCTGCCCCATCTAATCATGACCCCTTAGCGTTTTGATTTTACAAGTATATTAAAGTCCAGAGTAAGAAATGCCCCTCGCTGCAGGTGGCTGCTGTTTCCGGCGTTTCATTCTCCTGGTTTTCACTGGCATCAGGAGAGGACAGACAGCACGCCATCATGGTGGTTCACAGCGCAGCACATTTCTGACAAGCTCTTCTGTGTCTCAGGGAGGAGAAGCTACCTGAGCAGGGTCTCACAGAGCTCGGGATTAGGGAGCTGAGAACCCAGAGCTGCCCTTCCCATGCCTGTTATGGGTACCAAGGATGTAGCACTCATTACACAGACCCAAACAAGCCCTTTCCTGAAGTTACCGTGTAAACTATGTTAGATGCCAAAGGCACCATGGGGAAAAGTGAAACAGGCAAGGAGGGGTGTCAGGGTGGAGTGCTGGGTTTGGGGGTGCTGGGTCGAGGGTTCTGTTTCTAGTGGGAGGCCAGGGAAGGCCACACAGGTTATGGGTGTTCAAACAAAGACCTGGAGGAGGCGAGGAAGAGTCCTGAGTGCAGCTGGGGAAGGAGGTGGCTGCAGCTGCAGAGGCCTCAGCAGGGGGCCTTCTCCATGCTCCAGGCACAGGAGGAGAGGGAAGTGGAGGGATGCGGGGCCCTAGGGAGGAGTGGCGGGAGGTAAGGTCAGAGAGCGATGGGAGTGGAGACTCTGGAGGGTTCAGGCCCTGAGGGACTCTGCTGTTCCTCCAGGAGCAGGGCCACTGCAAGGCCTGAGCAGAGAAGGACATGCTGCCACCCAGAAGATGCAGCTCCCCTGGCTGCTGCGGGGTCATCGGCCACTGGGGAGGCAAGGGCAGAGGTAGGGAGGCAGGGGGAGCTGGGACCAGCATGGTGGCAGGGGGTGGGGCTAACACGTACGTGTCAAATGTCCTGGAAGCCTATTCCCTGAGACCGGACCTTGCCAGGGACACCGGCCCACCAGGGATGCAAAGCCCATGAAAGATAAAGGGAGATGCTCCCTGAGCCAGGAAGCTACACACGGGAGATTAATCCATCCATTTCTGCAGTGAGGTGCCCACTTCCCATGCGTGAGTAACTGATGTAGAATCATTAAATGGACCATTTGCCTTTATTTTCCTGTAACCTTGGACCTTGCAAAACTCTGAGCAACTTACTTGAAATTTAACTGAACATCAGCAGAGAGTCTGACTCGACAGTTGCCGCTGACCCCGCAAGTCCGGGCTGGCCCATTCAGCCCTTGCTGTCGAGTTCTGCAAGACCCACAGCCAGGACCATTGTACCCACCACCTTCCCTTCTCGCTTCTAAGACAACAGAGGAGATCCCATCCTGCCTGCCTGGCCGTGCTGGTGTGCACAGCGTGGCTGGACTAGTTGCTCATTTCCCTTAAACCCCATGACACCCTTCCAAGCAGGCCCCGCTCAGATCCCTGTGTTTGAGAGGAGAAACAGGTTTCAAGAGATGCCCTGATCCTCACGGAGCCCGGCAGCGGCGGGGAGCAGCGGGGGATCTGCCTCCAGGCTGCCAGACTGCAGAGCCTGGGTCTTTACACCCACAGAGCCTTCACATAGCGAGTGCAGCCCCCACCGTCTCCCGAGGGAACAGGGGCTGGTGGCAAAACTCCGCATTGGCCTGAACGACCAAGTAGCCGCCAGGACCCGCTGGGATTTGAGAAGCAAAAGAAAGAAGAAAATATGAAAAAATCAACCTTTTTGAGCCAAAGCAGAATCAGTTTACTGAGGGTTAGGCTGAGCTTGAAGGAGATGCAGTGCAGGTTTGCGGGCCGGCCCAGACTCCCGAAACAAAGCACCATAGCCCAGACCGGCGGCAAACACAACAGACGCTGGTTCTTGCAGGCTCTGCAGGCTGGAAGTTCCAGATCAAGGTGTGGCCCGGGCTGGTTCCTCCTGAGGCCTCTCCTCGGGTTTAAGGTGGCGTCTTCTCCCTGAGGCCTCTCTTGGGTGTCACTCTGTGCCTGTCTGCGTCCTCCTGTCTTCTTTTTTTTTTTTGAGATGGAGTCTTGCTCTGTCGCCCAGGCTGGGGTGCAGTGGCCGGATCTCAGCTCACTGCAAGCTCCGCCTCCCGGGTTTACGCCATTCTCATGCCTCAGCCTCCCGAGTAGCTGGGACTACAGGCGCCCGCCACCTCGCCTGGCTAGTTTTTTGTATTTTTTTTAGTAGAGACGGGGTTTCATCATGTTAGCCAGGATGGTCTCGATCTCCTGACCTCGTGATCCACCCGTCTCGGCCTCCCAAAGTGCTGGGATTACAGGCTTGAGCCACCGCGCCCGGCCCCCTGTCTTCTATAATGACTCTTTTTTCCAGGGTCCTGTTGGATTAGGGCCCGCCCGTATAACTTCCTTTTAACTTCATCATTTCTGTAGAGGCCTTCTCTCCGAATACAGCCTCCTTCTGAGGCATTGGGGGTTAGGGCTTCCACACGTGGACTTTGGGGGTGCAGTCCAGCCCCGACAGTGGGTTTGTGAAAGGAGGGCCACAGTCACCAACACTGCTGCCCTGGAGGTGGCGGGACCCAGGGGCACGGGCTCTCCACTGAGTCCTGAGCGGAAACCGGGTCCCAGCCTTCAGCTGGTTTCGGACACATGGACCTGGCTGGGACAGCATAGCTTGAGCAGCTTAATTCACTGGATGGCTTCTGTCCTAGGCTGGCTCTGGGTCCCTGAGATGAGAGGGCACAGTTCTCTCTTAACAGGCTGGCCCCGTGCAGGCAGAAATCACATACACTGGGGGTTGGGACAGAGCAAGACACACAGTTCTGGAACCCACGGTGGTGGCTCCGACCTGCGCCACTGCGCTGGGGAAAAGTGCCTGCCTTGGACCCTATGAAGACAGTGGAGCCCTGTGTACAGGCCTCTGTCCGTCTGCCCTTTGTCGTGGCTTTAATATTTTTCCAAAATGAAAGTGGTTTTGTTTTGATGACAACAGCAATCATAGCAAGCCTGAACCCAGGACTGAACTCACACCAGGCCTGACTGAGCCCCGTAATGGAAGCGGCTCATTGAATCCCCCGTGAGGACCCCAGGCCCAGAGTCCCCTGGGGACGGGACAGTGGCTGTGGCTGCCGGGCCAAGCTTTCCAACATGAGACCACGCTGCTGTCTCTCTCCCACTGGCTTACACCATTCCAAAATAATCTAATTATTTAAACAATACATGTTCGAATGTGTAAGCGTTCTGTAAAGTGCAGAGGGGAAACTGAGTTAAGCCCGATGCAGTTCCATTGGGGACTGGTCTGACCTTTTCCAGGGAGGAGGGGGCTGTGCTCACGGTGCGGGTGGGACCCCCCGTAACCTGGGGTGCATCCCAGCAGCTCACCCCCGTCCTGTGGGACCCACAGCACAGCGGTCTCAGCAACACGTCTCATTACAGCCGCCAGTGGGAGCAAGCCAAAGGCACCTCAGCAGCAAAACGAATCAACGGACTGTGGTAAGTTCAGTGACAGGAATGAAGGAATCCCAGATCTAGGAAAAGCAGGACGAATCCCTAAACCTGCGATGCTGCGTGGAGGAAGGCAGGCAGCAGAAAGGGACGTGAAATATGCCTCCCTTTTCGTAAAGTTCACAGAGACTAACCTGTGCTTTGCTTTTCAGGGATGTAGACATGGCAGTGAAACGAAAAAGAAAAACAAGGAATGTATGGCCAGAAAATGACAGAGACTGGTTATCTCTAGGAGCAGGAAGGGGCCATGCTTGGGGAGGGGGAGGAGAGATGTGTGATGGGGATGGGCGCCTCCTCACCCCCAAATCGCACCCTCCTGAAGCCACACAGCAGCCTGAGGATGTCTTCAGGGCTGCTCTGGGCTCTGGGGTCCCCGGGGACTGGGGGTTAGGACCCAGACCCACCTGCTCACTGTGGGCCCCAGGGTTGGGTGAGTCCTGGAACCTCCTGTGTGTGAAGTGGCGCTGCAGTGCTGCGTCACTCATGGGTTTGCTCTGGAGGCTAAAGGGATTCTCCGCGTTCAGGGCTGGGTGTGTAGCAGGACGACTGTTACCTGTAATGGCCATCGAGTGAGAGTTGAATTCCGTCCCCCGGGAGATACGTCCACGTCCTGACCCCCAGTACCTGTGAATGGGACCTTCTTTGGAAATAGAGTATTTGCAGATGTGATCAAGTTAACATGCAATCATTCTGGATTAGGTTGGTTCCTAAATCCAATGACTGATGTCCTTACACGAAGAGGAAAATTTGGAAAAACAGCCTCGTAGAAGGAGGCTTGACGACGGAGACAGAGATCGGAGTGGCGCAGCCACACGCCAGGAAAGGCCTGCAGCCACCAGGAGCTGCGAGAGGAAGAAAGATCCTGCCCAGAACCTTCAGCGAGAGGAAGGCCCTACCCATCGCCAGACACAGGATCTCTGGTGTCAGGTCCCCTGGTTTGTGGGAACTTGTTACAGTGATTGTTGGAGATTAATACATTGCCTTTCTGTACTTGCTTTTTATGGGCAAAAAACCTTAGTTGGCTTATTTCTGCTGGAAGCTTCAGCACCTAGAATTCTCTAGGCACATAGTAGTCATTCCACTAACACTTATATGAATGGGGAGTTCTATGCAGAGGGTTCTGGACCCTGCTCTCTTCATGAACCCTGTATTACTAAGCCTTTGTTCCATGTCGATAAATAGCAATGTGCCCTGTTCTTTAGGATATGGCAGAGGAAGAGGCCCTCCAGGAATGGCATGCCCTCCTCTTGCTCACACTGATGGGCCCCTTTCTTGTTGTGATGACTGATGCCGTGATGAGTACACTAGCGTGTCACCCTTGCCATCTCACTTAATCATTTCTTTATGATAAACGCGCGGCAGCAGCATTGTTAGGTGAAGAGATGTAAAAAGTCTCCACATTTTAGCATGTGCTGCAGGTTGCTAAATCCCCCTCCAGGAAAGCGGAAGCTTTTGACAAGCCCACCAGCTGGAGGGGAGAGTGCCCAACTTTTCCCACACTGGTACCCAAACCAGGGATTATCGTTCTTTTTAATCTTTGCCAATTTGCTAAACAGAGAAAGGTATCAACCTCTTTGTTGCTTTAATTTGCATGTCTTTGATTACTATTGAGTTTGAACATCTTTTCATATGTTTATTGGCCATTTATGTAAATACAGCCTTAACAGTTATGCAGCCATTTAAAATGCCAGGCATTGAGAACAGAGGGCAGGGGTGGGAGGAAGAGAGAGGCTCCAGCCCAGGGCTGTGGCCAGGCAGCCCCTGCAGGATGCCTCCGGCCCCTGGGTTCCCCACTTCCTCTGTGCTCTCAGACAGGCCTCCCTCTGGGGTACACAGTCCTCAGGATGCAGGACGGTGGCTTGGCAAGATCTCAGCTCCAGGAAATTTGCATTTCAAAAGGGAACTCTGCTCCAGACCAGAGAATTAAAGACTGCAACCTGAACAGCTCGGGCTTTACAGCCAAGCCAACCATCAACAAATACGGAGGCCAACAGCTTGGTCAACTCTGGAATATGCCTCCACCCACTCTCTTCCACTAGAGGGCACACTTCTGGGGTGGAAGCGCGGAGACTCTGCCCAACCCTGGAATTCCCTCCCGGGCAGGACACACTGTGCACATTTGACAAGGGGATGGACCCATAAGTGAAACCCCCAAGGTGCCTATGGCCTGTCACCTCCTGCCCCACTCTTGGAGGCTGCAGGGCTGCGGGTACTGGCCAGCTCCCGGCCAGCAGGACCATGCCTTCCAGGTGTCCACCTCTGGACATGCCCCACTGCTCCAGGCCACCTTTTGCCCTCCCCAAAGCTTCCCTCACCCCAAACCATCTCCAAGGTCAACTCCAGAAAAATCTAGCCCATCTGAGTTTAATGTGCTACTCTTTTTCTTCATTTCTCATTTTACAGGCTAAATCATTCTACTTTATCCGTTTTATTTTCTGATTAGTCACACAGAGCTCATTAAATGGAAGATAGAGCTTTTCATAAAATATGTAGAGGAATCTTGGATTATTAATTTCAAAATTAAAAAAATAATAATCCCGGCAATGAAATGCACTGTCTGTTCATAAAACTCGTCAAGTGTCCAAGGATGGAAGGTTTGCAACAGAGGGGACCCAGAGGACAGGTCTCTCTGGAACTGACGGGGACTGGCCTGCTGAGCCCTTGGGCCATTCCGGAGCTGGGGCGTGGCTGGCTTGTGGACCTTGCTCTAGATAAGGGAACTTGAAGGCTCCAGGTACAAGTCAGACCCTACTAGCTCCATTGAGATATTTCCAGGGACATCGGTCATGAGTAGTTCACAACACCCTGGTTTAACCAACATCCAGCTTCAGACCAAAATGCAGGCATAGCGGGTGGTTTTCAAAATTCCCTGTGCTGGAGAATCAACAGGAAGTCTGATAAAACACTAAGCCCAGGGCCCTGACCCCGGTACCTCCCATTCCCTGAGCCTGCAGGGGCCTGGAACTCTGCATCTGCAAGGGGCCTCCAGGCCGTGACCATGCAGGTGGCCCGTCTGTGGCCTGGATTTTTGGAAAAAGATGGGGTGGGGGATGTAAATGATTAATACAATTTTTGATGTTGTGAAAATATCTAGAAAACGCAAATAATCAAGCAGATAACAGCCAGGAAGGGACAGCGGGCCAGGGCCTGTGTCCCAGTCGACCCATGGCACGGTCTCCCTGGCCTCCTTTGGGGCGTGGAGTGGCTCCACCACAGACCACAGATCAGAAAAGAGCCCGGGGCTGTGTGGGATGTCCCAAGGTGCTAACTGTGACTTGCTTAAGAGACAGGATTTCCTGATTTTTGGAACTTTTTATCTTCACACCATGAAGAATTTAAGGGTCGTTCACTCTCGGATCAGGAAACTGTGTGTGTGTGCACAAGAGGCAGAAGGACAGAGAGAGGGGGACATGTGGAATGCACTGGAACCACCAGAACCCCCAGGAAGGCGGCACCAGAGTTACTGGCATTATTTGTGCAACTCTTCTTCATGCTTCAAATTGTTTCAAAATAAGAATGAGCTGAGCAAATCAACTCGGCAGGGCACGTTTTGTGCTGGGAAGACGTGGGACGTGGGGTGGCCACACAGTTTAGCTTCCAGGTCCCTCCCAGTACAGGGCTGATGGTCCCCTTGACCCCCAGAACTTTTCTCCCTCTGACTGGGAACTTCCCCCTGGGTGGTCTGCAGAAGGACCCTTCTCAGCTGACATCTGCAGCCCCCTCCTGCTCTCTGCAGCCTGCTATGGTCTGAATTACGTGCCCCAAATTCATAGGTTGAAGCCCTAGCCCCTGGTGTGACTGTATTTAGGGATGGGGCCTGTGAGGAGGTGATTAGGGTTAAATGAGGTTGTAGGAGAGAGGGCCTGATCCCACAGGACTGGCGGCCTCGGAGGGCTCCCTCTCTGCTACGTGAGGACACCGTGAGAAGGTGGCCATCTGCCCCCAGGAAGAGCCCTCCCCAGACACCAGCGCTGCCAACACCTTACTCTCGGACTCCCAGCCTCCAGGGCTGTGTGGACCTCAGGGCCGCTGTGTCAGCCTCGTGGGCTGTGGGTTCCGTTAAAGCTGAATGTGGCCGCGCTAATGGCGATGGTGCCTGTGACCCCCCCGGGATTTAGTCCTGGGTCCCTTTCCCTTCTCACTCTGCTCCCCAATTCTCACCCTGGAGCATGGACAGCAGGAGCATGAAGGGGCTGCAATGGTTAGAAGGAGTCCCCGCAAAAGCCTGAGTTGGACACCCGACCCCAGTGCGGCCATCCTGTGAGGTGGGGCTTTTGTGACCTAATACATTTCTGTTTATTAAAAATTGGCTGGGCGTGGAGGCTCACACCTGGAATCCCAGCAGTTTGGCCGAGGCGGGTGGATCACCTGAGATCAGGAGTTTGAGACCAGCCTGGCCAACATGGCGAAACCCCGTCTCTACTAAAAATACAAAAATTAGCCCGGCGTGGTGGTGGACCCCTGTAATCTCAGCTACTCCGGAGGCTGAGGCAGAAGATTCGTTTGAACCAGGGAGGCAGAGGGTGTGCCACTGCACTCCAGCCTCAGCAACAGAGCGAGACTCTGCCTCAAAAAAAAAAATAATAAAATTAAATAAATAAATAAAAAGTACCCAGTCTGTGGCATTTTGTCGTAGCAGTACAAACAGATGGGCCAAGGATCCCCTGAAAGTGTAAACAAAATGGGGGTGTCATGAGAAGATGAGCTGGTCAGGCACGGTGGCTCACGCCTGTCATCCCAGCACTTTGGGAGGCTGAGGAGGGTGGATCACAAAGTCAGAAGTTTGAGACCAGCTTGGCCAACATGGCAAAACCCATCTCTGCTAAAAATACACAAATTAGCTGGGTGTGGCAGTGGGTGCCTGTAATCCCAGCTACTCGGGAAGCTGAGGCAGGAGAATCGCTTAAACCCAGGAGGTGGAGGCTGCAGTGACCTGAGATTGTGCCACTGCACTCCAGCCTGGGTGACAAGAGAAAGACTCCATCTCAAAAGAAAAGAAAAGAAAAGAAAAACACTGAAAGAAAGAAAAGATGAGCTGTGTCTGTGATGAAACAGGACAGGTGGCTCACACCCGTCGTCCAGCCACTCAGGAAACTGAGGCAGGAGGATCCAATGAGCTATGAGCGCACCACTGCACTCCAGCCTGAGTGACCGAGTGAAACCTCATCTTTAAAAAAAAAAAAAAAAGGAAAGAAAAGAAACTGGTGAAAAAGGGAAATGTATAAACACATAGCAGAATGGCTGGTGACTGTTAGCACCCAGCTCACTAGCTGCAGTCATCTGAGATACTGCAATGAACAACCTAAGTATTTTGAGAAGTTCTGTCAGAAACTGTGATGGGGTCACCATGATGATTACCAAAGAACCGAGATCCTGGGAAATTTCATTTTTCATACGTGTAGATGTACAAAAAGGACATCTCTTTGTTTACTGAGGAAGTTTCAATGTTTGTACATACCTGGGCAATACGTATACAAAATGTAATATTGTGATAGTGTGCTCTTGTAGAGTCAAATTTGCAAAACACAAACAAACAAACAAAATGCATAAAACAAATTAGAACTCTAAAGTCAGGACAATTTACACCTCCAATATTGGAAATGATGCAGAAATAATAAAATTCATAGCACAGAAAATTGTAAAAAAAAAAAAAAAAAAAAAAAAAAAAATCTGACCACTTAAAATAGTAAAAACAAACAAGCAAGTTAAAACTAACAAGAAAATCTGATATATGAAAACGTGTATTACAGGAATGGATTACAGGCAATTGCACAAAGGTGGGCATAAGAGATGGCCCTTGTTCACAACCATTAACTATATTTTGGAGTCTTGCATCATAATGAAAGCTGTTTTTTTTTTTTCTCTCTCAGGATATGACTCTCTCTGTCAAGAGAGTTCACATTCTTTTTTTTTTTTTTTTCCCGAGACAGAGTCTCATTCTGTCCCCCAGGCTGGAATGCAGTGACTGGATCTCGGCTCACTGCAACCTCCATCTCTTGGGTTCAAGCAATTCTCCTGCCCCAGCCTCCCAAGTAGCTGGGACTACAGGCGCCACCACCACACCTGACTAATTTTTGTATTTTTAGTAGAGATGGGGTTTCCCCGTGTTTGGCCAGGCTGGTCTTGAACTCCTGAGCTCAAGCGATCCACCTGCCTCGGCCTCCCGCAGTGTTGAGATCACAGGTATGAGCCACCGTGCCCAGCCTACGTTAATTTTCTAAATGGTGTTGCTGCTCCTCTTTTGAAATTGTTCTGTGACCTGATAAACAATGACATGAGTGTTCCCTACTAAATTTTCCCAAAGGATTTTGATCTTTTGGGATTTCAACATTCAGGATTTTGGAGTTTGGGATTGCATCTTTTGGGATTATGATCCAAATCTCTTACAACAAATATGCAGTGTCATATGCCCCCCATGACAGCATCACGCAGAAGAGTTTCACTGCTCTGAGAGTCCTTGTTGTCTCATCGTCCAGCCCTCCTCCCTCCCCTCCAATCTCTGGTGACCACTGGTCTTTCTACTCTCTCTCTAGTTTTGCCTTTTCTCACATACTTGAAAATATTGGTATCACAGAGTGTGAGCAGCCTTTTTTGGACTGACTTTTTTCACATGAAAAATACGCACTCAAGGTGCAAGCATTGGTGATTTCCTTCCTCTCTCTGCATGGCTTGGTAGCTCATCTCTGTCTCCAATTATGTTCCATTGTATAACAGCACTGCCATTTGTTTATCTAGTTACCTTTTGAATGACATTTTGGTTGCTTTCAGTTTTTGGAGATTACGGATGAGACGGCTATAAATATTTGCATGTAGGTTTTTGTGTAGACATAAGTATTCAAATCAGTTGGATAAATATGTAGGAGTGTGATTGGTGGATCATATGGTGAGACTATATTTAACTTCCTAAGAAACTGTCAGGCTCGATTCTTGAATGGCCGTGCCATTTTGCGTGTCCTCCAGCAACGGACCAGAGGTCGCCGGGCTCTGCCTTCTTGCCTGCGTTGGCTGTTGTCAGAGTTTTGGCTGTTCACCATTCTAACAGGTGTGCAGTGGGATCACATTGCTGTTTAAATTGGCAATATCTTAATGATGAATGATCTTGAGGATTCCTCTGTATGCTTATTTGCCCTCTGTATATATTCTTCCATGAGACCTCTCTTCAGTTCTTTGGCCCACTTTTTAACTGGGTTGTTCCCTTGTTGCTGAGTTTCAAGAATTCTTCACGTATTTTGGTACGAGCTCTTTACCTGAGACGTGTTTTGCAGATGTTTCCTCCCAGCATGTGGCTTGTCTTCGGCACCCTCACAGCTCGGTTCACAGAGCAGAGGTTTCATCTGAATAAAGTCTAAGGCTTTTTTGCCTTCAAGGTCTGTGTTTTCAGTGTTGTATTTAAAAACTCATCACCAAGCACAAAGCCATCTTGATTTCCTCCTGTTTCTTTCTAGAAGCTTTCCGATGTTCTTCATTTTACCTGTAGGTTAGATTTTTGAGAGGTATCGTAAGCAAGAGGTGGACCCTGTGGAGAGTGGAGTGAGGTAGGTTTGAGGAGCTTTTGGGGCCTCTGTTTATTTTGTGTGAAAATATTTAACCCAAGAGTAACACAGTCAATGGAATGACCCATTCCTAGGCCTCAATAATAGGTCCTGGCCGGATGAATTTTGGGGAGGAAACACAGCCATGGAACGATCGAATGGGAGTGACCATTTCTGGCCGCCCATGGCTGCTCTCCCTCCTTCCCAGATGGCACCTCCCATGTAGGTCAGCACTGTCGTGATCTCAAACGCCTCGTTTAGTTCTGCCTCCTCCTAAACGTTGTTTACGTGCAATTATAAAGCAGCTTCTCTTTCATGTCTGGCTCCTTCTGCTCAACCCTGTGTGAAGTTCATCCGCGTGTGTGTAGCTCTAGTCCTGTTCCTCACAAGGTCACGTTTCATGGCATACTGAAGTTTTCATTCATTCTGTTGAGATTGTGTTGATATCAGTGCTGCTATGCATGATCCTGGATGAATTCTTTTGTCAACACTTCCCGCATTTCTTTTGCATCTGTTTCTAGGAGTTGAATTGCCGGGCCGCATGCTCTGCACAAAACTTAGGTGGACAGGGCATTTCCTAGGAGTGTAGTAATGAATCACCTGATGGGTTAAAACGACAGACATCGATTCTCTCAGTTTTGGAAGGCCAGGTGTCCAGCAGGGCCAAGCACCCTCTGAAGCCTCTGGCGTGGGAGCACTCCTTGCCTCTTCCAACTTCTGGAAGCCTCCAACATTCCTTGGCTGGTGGGAGCATCGCTTTGCCTCTGCCTCTGGTCATCTCCCCTCTGTGTATTCTGTGTCTTCACTCAGTGCCCTCCATGTGTGTCTGCGTCTGTGTCTCCGAGTGTCCCCTCCCATTCTTATAATGCTGTCGTACTGGCTTTGAGCCTCCAGTGATCCTGTACATACCCAGTGCCCGTGTAAATAGAATCATTTAACATTTTCATTATTTATCATTGTTTTTTTGCTGGTAGATAGTAATAGTATTCATATTGAACATAGATTTACTTAATAGTTCCTCTAGTTTATCTACAGATTATTTTTCATATTCCACATATATAATAATGTTTATAGTGCAAAACTAAAATGTTACTTATCCTCTCTAATCATATATGTAAAATATACATGTATATCCATACATGGGGGACAGCCTGCCCTGGCTGGGGAGCTCCAGGGCAACATTGAACAGCATGCAGAGAGGGGGTGGCCTTGTCTCTTTGAAGAGACATATTGATGTATTTCTCTTCAAATGTATTCTTTCCTCTAGTTTTTTATTTGTCCATTCTAATATTTTTTTTCTCATGTTTGGCTTCTTTTTGATTAATTAATAATTGTATTTCCTATTTCTCTCCCGTCAGTCTCAATTTTACATCTTTAAGTATTCTTTTAGTTACCCCAGAGATTAAAAAATTGCCTTTGCTACATTTTGTGTCTACATTTATTTCTTTTACCACTTACCAAATTAGTGCAAGGATTTTAAAACACTTTCTCGATATTTACTCTCTTCCATCACCCTTTCTGATAGTCTTGTTAAATTTACTAAAAATTTAACCCAGCTACACATTACTATTATTTTGAAAAAAAATAATGTTTATTTAGATAGACTCATATATTCTCACTTCTCTGTACAGCGTTCCTCCCGTATCACCATGCGTCTAGCAACACCTGGACACTTTCTTACAGGACGCCTCTGCTTGCAATGAATCCATCTTCTCAGTTTTTCTTTATAAAAAAAATTTATTTTCACTTTATTACAGATATTTTACTATGGAGTTCCAAGTTGGCAATTATTTTTCTCTCAGCATTCTAAAGACACCGTTCTACTGCCTTACATCTTTTTATTTTGTTTTTTGTTTCCTTTTAAAGTAAGCCCTGTTTCACTGTTGATTCCTTAAATATAGTGTGTGTGTGTGTGTGTGGTGTGTGTATGTGTGTGGTGTGTGTGTATGTGGTGTGTGCTTTTTACAGTTCTAGCTGCTGTTAGAATTTTTTTTCTTTGTCTTTTCAGTCCTTGTGGGTGCCTTTTCACATCTGTTTTGCTTGGAATCTGCAGAGATTTTTGAATCTATAACTTGATTCCAAAGTTTCCACACTTCTAATAAAATGAACTGGCCTTTATTTTTTTCCAAGACTGCTTCTCTGCCACTGTCATTCTCTGCCCTCATATGGGTGCATTTACACATATGTAGATTTTTCACCATCACCCCACATATCTCTTCCATTCTTTTCTGCCTTTCTATCCTTTTACCTGCCCATGCGTTAATCCTGATACATTCTACTGCCTTATCTCCCATTTCAATAATTCTCTCTTCTGCTCTACGTGATCTGCTGCTAAACCCATAGAGTGAATTTTTAATTTTAATTATTTTACTTTAACATTTTGGAGTTTCCGTTGGATAATTTTGGTTCATTTCCGGTTCTCTCATAAAGTTTTCATTTTCGGCGATTTTCTGGTCTGTATTATTTGTAGTTACTTTAACTGAGATACCGAATGACTCTGAGATACTGAAACTCTGAACCGCTCCTACGTCCGTTTTTGTTTTGCTCTTAGTTTCTGCTCATTTGCTTCAGTCTCCAAAAATGCCCGGTAATTATTTTGTTGAGCGTCGAACATGTTGCATGAGGGACTACAGAGGCTTCCCTGAGACCCTCTTCCTGGGAAAGGATGGAATCCACGCCTACCCAGCACGGGAGTCAGATAGGAGCAGACGCCTTGGCGGCAACTGCAGGACTGACCCATTTCTTCCCTATGCCCAGTCTCGGGGCTCAGCCTCACCAGAGCTCTGCTAGCAGCCTGGCTTGTTTGCGGGGGCCCCCTCTGTAAGGTGCAGGAACTCTAGTCTTCTTTTCCTTAGCCTTGCAGGGCAGCTGAAACCGCTGCTCAGCTTCCCGCCTCCTTCACTGTTGACTCCGTTTGCTTTCTTAGCCTCGAATCCAGGTGCATCTGAGTTCGAGATCAGGACCCTTGAGGGGATGCTGTGTGTGGAATGCCAGGCCTACTTCCTCCAGTTCTCACTTCGCTGGGATTTTTATTTTATTTGTATTTATTTATTTTTCAACTTTTAAATTCAGGGGCTACATGTGCAGGTTTATTATCTGGGTATATTGTGTGATGCTGAGGTTAGGGATGAATGATCCTGTCACACAGTTACTGAGCACAGTATGCAACAGTTAGCTTTTCAACCCTTGCCCCTTCCTCCTTCTACCAAAAAGCAACATGCACCTGCATCTGCATGTTCACTGCAGCACTATTCGCTGAGATTTTTAAACCCCCAACCCTGGCATCCTGATAGCCCTGAGTGCCAACTTTCTCTTCCCAGCCCAGGGAGACTCTGGCAAGGCTCTGGGCTTCACTCTGTCATCGTTCTGCCCTTGTGGGTGGGACAGAAGCTGCCGCAAGGAGAAAAAGCAGTGGCCAGTTGCAGGGGGAGGGGGGCTGCCCCCACAAGCTGTGCCCGTTTCTGGGGAGGTTCTGGGGAGGCTCTGGGGAGGCTCTTAACTTCTCAGATCCCGGCTGTCTGGGCTGCTCTCCGATGTCTTCAAGCAGGGTTTGTTTTCTTGTTGAAATTTCATCACGCTATGGCAGTTGTTCTTGTCAGGAGGGTGAGTCTGACATAAGCTGCCTCAACAAAGACACAGACGTGTGAGCTCGGGTTTCTGAATTGTGTGTCTCTTGTTCATGGTGTCCCCAGTTCCTAGAACAGTGTCTGCAAATAGCAGGAACTCTGCAAATACGTCTTTAGGAACAAGTCTCTGGATGGAAGAATTTGAGGCCAAGTGATACCACGACCAGGCCGGGAGCTGAAACGCCGGAACAGGATGCCTGCTTTGTGAGCAGACGCTGATTTTTTTTTCCTCCCACCTGTGGGGTATGAGCGCCGATGAGACACCAGGTGGAGATGCCCAGCAAGTAATTAAAAACTTTTCTCAGGAGCTCGGGAGGGAGCTCTGGGCTGTCCTTAGTTGAGTAGGGGTTGGAAAAGCCTGTGCCAGAAATATGCCACAGCCCCCTAATTGCATGGAATCCAGAGCCCCTCCATCCCGGTGTGCCTGGCCAATGGAGTGTGAATGTCCATCTGCCTTCTCTTAATGCCTGGAGAGGGCCATGCCAGAGACACAGGGTGGGCGATGCATGGGAGTGACTCAAGCTGATTCATCCTGCTGGGGAGGGAGCTGCAGTGCAGCCTCCTGGGAGATCTGGACCCTGAAACTAAGGCCATGTGAATTCACTCACTGCACTGAGGGCTGAGCGGAGGCCACCATCTTTTCAGCAAAATGACACTGTAGGGCTATTGCCTTGTTCATTTGTTGCAAAGTCTCCCCCAGAAACTTATTCTCACGGAAACATATTTGGATAGAGAAACGCGTTCCCCAGAATGATGCAACCGCACCTGAGAGAACCTCAACAGGGGACAGGCCTGCGGCAGACAGGGTGAAGCTCCCCCATCCCACCGGGGCCTTCTCTTCTCTTGGTTGTAACTGTCAGGAGCCACCTGGATCTCTGAATGGTGCCTCGCAGCCCCGCGGTCTCAGAATCACCTGGGCTCTTACAAAGAAATACAAATAACCTGGTCTGCATTCCAGGCGCAGGGGATCAGGGCCTCGGAGTTGGAGCAGGGATGGGAGTGGCCTGGGCATCTATAGGATGAGAGCTTTGTAGGAGACAGGTGTGCTTGGGTCAATTGGCTGATGGAGTTTGCATGCCTCGGGAATTATACGTTACATCAAGGTATCTTATTTATTTTATCTATTTTTATTATCTATTTTATTTATCTATTTACCTATTTAATTATCTATTTTAATTGTTGCTCTTTCCCTCCCTCCCTTTTCCTTTCCTTTTCCTTTTCTTTTCCTTGCTTACTTTCCTGGAGTCTCGCTCTGTCCCCCAGGCTGGAGTTCTGTGGCACCATCTCGGCTTACAGCAAACTCCTCCTTGCAGGTTCAAGCGATTCTCCTGCTTCAGCCCCCCGAGTAGCTGGGACTACAGGCGCCCGCCACCTCGCCCGGCTAATTTTTGTATTCTTAGTAGAGATGGGGTTGTGCGATGTTGGCCAGGCTGGTCTTGAACTCCTGACCTCAGGTGATCCATCCGTCTCAGCCTCCCAAAGTGCTGGGATTACAGGCATGAGCCACTGCACCTGGCCTAATGGTTGCTCTTTCTTTCATGTTGGCCTGGGTTCCGGAGCCCTGGCACTGTGGAGCTGCTGGCTCCAGGACACTCCAAACAGTGAGCCAAGAGGCTGCCTAGCAGGCACGGGCGGTTGTGTGTTCTGGACTCGCCTGCGTGGTGTGCTGAGGCCTCGCAGTAGGAATTCGGAGAGCTTCATAGGGAACGGATGCTTTGCACTTCCAGTGGGTGGGTTTGTTCAAGGACAGCACTCTCACACAGCCACGTGCTCCTCCCAGGGTGAGACACACGTGGGCACTTCTCTGTTATCTGGAGAGAAATTTGGTCCATCAGTGTCTATTAAAAAAATACCACAAGCTGGACAGTTTCAACAACAGGAATTGATTATCTTGCAGTTCCAGGCTCTGAGATCGAGGTGTTGGCAGGGCTGGGTCCTCCTGCAGCGGTGAGGGGGAGATCTGTGCCTGGCTTCTCTTTAGATTTTGGGGTTTGCTGGTGATCTCTGAGGCTCCTTGCCTATAGAAGCCTCACCCCCATCTCGGGCTCCGTCTTCGCATGGCCTTTCCCGTATGTGTACGTCTGTCTGTGCCCAAAAGTCCCCTTTGTGTGAGGACACCACTCACTGAATCCGCGCCCACCCTCCTCTGGGATCTTAACCAGTTACGTCTGCAGCTACTCTGCTTCCAAATAAAGATCACACTCTTACCTCGTGGGTGCCTTTCCACATTGTTCTGCTTGGAGTCTGCAGAGATTCTTGAATCTATAACTTGATTCCAAAGTTTGCACACTTCCAAAAACATTAACTGGCCTTTATTTTTGTTTCAATATTGCTTCTGTGCCACTGTCGTGGTTCCGGATGTGGTCCCTATTCTGAGGTTCTAGGAGCTGGGAGTTCAACGTGATTTTTGGGAGGGGATGCAGCTCAACCCACCACATTTGGAATCAGAGCGAGACCCCCAGCAGGAGTCACCTAGTCCCAGGAGGCACGAGAGGGACCCTGTTTGCTTCTGTGGGGCCCCGGGGATGAAGAGGAGGCCCCAAAGGCTGCGCGACCCGGAGCTACCTAACTGTGGGGGTTCATCCTGTGGGGGGCGGGTCTGACGCCCTGGGAGCTGCCTAACTCTGGGGGTTCATCCTGTGGGGAGCGGATCTGACGCCCTGGGAGCTGCCTAACACTGGGGTTCATCCCGTGAGGAGCAGGTCTGACGTCACGGGAGCTGCCTAACACTGGGGTTCATCCCGTGGGGGGCGGGTCTGACATCATGCAAGGGAGGACCGTGCATTCTCCAGGCAGGGTCTCGAGTCCATCTGTGCGGGGTCTGCCTGGGCTCTGGGGGAGAGGACCGGGGGAATTAGGGAGCCAACAACAGGATCTCTGGCAGGGCCTGATGGAGACGCACGGAGCTCGCCTTGCTGGGGCGAGACGAGGAGGGAGAGGACTCCTCCCTCTCCACTATCCGGAGAAGGAATGACACGTGTGCTGGGAGGAACACTGAGCCGGCCTCCCGCGCTCACAGGTGGAAGCCAATGCCTCGAATGTTAGGAGCAGGTGTGCTGACCTCGTGACCACAGAGAGCACCTCCTCTGCTTTTGTTGCCTCAGACCCACTCCGGGAAGCCGCGCAGATGTTGATCTTTCTCTTCGGGAAAACAGTGATGTATTAAAGAGATGTGGATGGCAAGTGATTAACCGTGGTCAAGCCACTCCAGGACGCCGCCTTTCTGCAGGGGACATGCATGTGCACGCAGGAGGTACTGTCAGCCCTGGGGGCCCTGCTGTCTGTCCGCTGGCCCCTGGGCCTGAGTTCATGCCTCTAGCAGGCAGGAAGTGCCCTGTGGACGGGAATGGAGGGGCGTCTGCCAAACAGAGCACTGCCCAGGCCAGGGGGTAGAAGTCCTCTAGCCCTAGTGTGAGCTGCCACATCCCAGCCTTCGCTGCTCCCACGCGCCACACCGCAGTGCACCCTGAAGACTAACTCTAGGGCTCCCCTCACGAACCAGCGGTGGCCACAGCATTTTCTTTGAACTCCTGGTGAAATGTCGGTGAGTAGGACCTGGGACGGGGCTCTTGGCTGGTGAATTTCTCTTTGAAGGAAGCATGCTGTAGGGTTCTGGGACTCACCCAACCGACTGAGTGTGATTCTGTGGCCCTGGGAGCCACTGCTGGGCACAATGTGCAGATTAAATGCCAGGCACGGCCAATCACGGGGGCTGCATCATCACTCAGAGATGACTCAGGGTTCACTTCCAAAAAAACGCTCGTCATGGCTCTCACGATCACGCTGGAAGCCAGAGCTTTCCCGGGTCCTGCCGGGGGAAGGCAGATTCTACCCCGCTCTCTGCTGAAGGCAGAGACCATGGAGCCTTCATGGGAACCTGCACCACCCGGGCAGCCTGAGACCTGGATGGGACACTTGGAAGCTCCCGAGAAAAGCCAGCAGCCCTGGGGGCTGGTCATTGTTCACCTCCACAGTCCCTGGTGCCTCCGCCCACAGCCTCAAATCCCTGTCCCCAGGCCACCATCCACCCAGGGCTGCCCTGCCACCTTCCCTGCAGGGAAGATCCTGCGCTGGCCAGATTCCTTGCCTGAGCTTTGCATTGGAACAAGAAAGGGCTGGTGTGCTGTGGAGCTGTGCTGAGAGCCACGGAGACCCTGTGGCACCCCCGTGACCCTGCTGGAACCCCCACCCAGATTCCCTCCTGTGAGGTCTGTCCGGACTCCTGGGAGCCTCCGCCTGGATTCCCTCTCCTTTCAGATAAATAAATCTCGGGTCCCCCCAAATCACTAAGCTAAAGGGAAAAGTCACGCTGGGAGCTGCTCAGGGCAAACCTGCCTCCCATTCTATGTAAAGTCACCGTCTGCTCAGAGATAAATGCCTATCTGATTGCTTTCTTTGGAGAGGCTATGCAGACTCAAAAGAATGCAACCGATTGTCTCTCACTTCCCTGTGACCTAGAACCCCCTCCCCACCTCAGTTGTCCCGCCTTCGCCTCAAGTTGTTCTCCCTTTCCCGGGGAACCGATGTTCCTCTTGAATATGCTGATTGACGGCTCATGTCTCCCTGCATAAAACCAAACTGTGCTGCGAGGACCTTGGGCACCAGGACCTCATGAGTCTGTGTCGCGGGTGCGCGTCCTCAACCTTGGCAAAATAAACTTTCTGCATTAACTGAGACCCATCTCAGATTTTCAGGGTTCACACTCCCCAACTCTAACCCTGCATTACACACACATAGAGACACACACAACATAATTCCACGTGTCACACTCACAAACCACACAGACCGGCACACATCACACATGCCAAGCACACACCATACACAAAACCACAAACCAGTCATCACACACCACTCCATACACAACTTGTCACACCCCACACAGTCACCACGCATACCACACCACACACACACACTCTCTCTCTCTCTCTCTCTCCATAATGGTTCATGTTGAAGCAGAGGCCTCCTCCAGAGCACAGAGCTGGGCTCAGCCCTCCATGTCAGGCCCCACTGCAAAAAAAAAAGGTGTTAAGGGAGGTCCATCTCTAGGGTGGACACCTGGGCTTGCGGCCTTGGCTGTCACTGGGCTGCTCTGGGCCTCAGTTTACCCTCTAGGTGAAGGTGGGCTCTGGGGGATTTGTGGTTTCATCAGCAGAGCCCTTGATTGTCCCTTCCTCCCCCATCGGGCAGTCACCGCATGCTCCCTCTGTGCCCACATGCGTCATGTTTCAAGGAAGCCTCCACAATCTCCATGATCACCTGAGCTCCTCTCATTCCCACCGCAGCCTTGCAGGGGAGGAGGATGGAGGAGCACAGCGACAAGTCTGCCTGACTTGCCCGTCCGTGGCCGCGCCACCCTGCCCCAGGCCGGGTCCCTCTGTGGGGCTTCAGGACTGCAGGTGCCTGTGGGGGAGCAAGGTGGCAGGCTCCCGACGGCCACTCGAGCTCAGCGGTCACGGTCCCCTCACCTCACGCTCTACTCCTGGGCAGGGCCTCTGTTCTCCTGGCCGGAGACAGGAAGCTGGTGCAGTGTGCCACTGCCTGGGGAGACGCCCTCCCTCCCTGAGCCTGCAGCCACCCCCTCAGCTCACTGGCCTTCATCAATCATTCTGCATTTGCTGCCTGAGACATTCATGTTGAGGGGAAGTGAATGTAATGGCACTTTAAGGAGAAGTCCCATTGAAGGGAGTTGTGGGATCATGGATAACGGAGGGGCAGCTTGGGGACCCGCCAGCCCCTGACGGTCTGGGCTGCCTGGGATGCAGCGGGACTTCCACCCTTCACTGCTTCCAGCCTCACGGGGATGGAGATTGCAGAGACCCCCTTTATCACAGGCGCGGACATGTGTGGGTGGCGGGGCAGGGTGGGGGGGACACAGCTTCCTCGATCCCTTTATCCTGGCTGCATGTGGTCAAGAGGTAGACAGCCGAGTCCCTGGCTCCCTCCAAGCATCCAAAGGCTGGTGGAGGAGTTCTCTGAGCAGGGGCTGAGTGTGGGGCCCAGGCTGTGCGTCAGGGCTTTCTTTCTGTGGATCAGGGATGCAGAAAGCACCTTGAAGCTGCTGAGGTGCTACCCGAGAAGGGACAAGTGGGGTCTTGGGAGCAGAGGGTCCCCTTTAAACAAACCCTGCAGGGTCTCAGGTGTGCAGCCCCAGGAGAGCCCCGCTGTTCAGGGCCGGGGCCTCCTCAGGCGGGAGACTGAGGAGGGCACCTGGGAAGGTGGCGGAGGGAGGTGATTCTGCACCCTTGAGGCGGTCCTGGGGGAGCGGGTCCTGACCAGCACACTGGCCACTGGCCGGGACATGTCCAGGCACAAGCCAGGTCTGAGCTGAGACCTGAGTGCTGGACTCCACAGCTCTGAGGCCAGCCTGGGACACCCTGGCCAAGCCTGACCGTGTGGGAGGACGTGTCCTGCTCCTTGGACGCAAGGCACACGGGGACCAGCTGGAGGCCCTGAGTCCTCCTTGCAGGGCTGTCTGTGTTCCTGTGTTTGCATTTCTTTTCCTCTCGATGCCTCTTTTCTGCCTTGCTAGAGCTTCCCCACGGAAGGCTGGGCCGTCCCCAGGGATGGGACGCCACAGACAGCAGGAGGCCTCCTCCACGGCTGCAGGGCTGTGGACCATAGCACAGGCCCTTCCTTCTCCTGGTCACCCGCCCTGCTGGCCCAGCTCTCCTGAGTGAGATCACCTCTGCCGCCACCATGTTACCCCAGCACCGCCCAAACCTCTTGCTCTCTCCAAGCGCACCAGCCTTGCTTTGTCTCACCTGTCCCAGGTAGAACTGCTGCACAGGTGACTCCTTGCTCCTCCCAGAGCCCTGGGGACTGTGTCCAATGCTGGGGCTCAGGAAATGGAGACTCCTGCATTCCCCAGCCTCACCCGCAGTGTCCAGCAGGCCTCTGGCCCAGAGTGGCTCACAGCGCCATGAGGACGACACAGCCCCCCTGTCAGCTGGCGCCTCAGCAGCACAAGAGCTGGGCATGGTGATCTCGGCACGGTACAGGCCGGGGCCTCCTGTGCCCTTTGGGAGCGTCTGGAGGACCCAAGGAGGTTGGGTGGCTTTTCCAAAGCTGCTCAGCCACGGAGCCACGCAGAGGGACTGTGGCCACATCCTCAGGGCCTGTCCCCTTCCCAGGACAGGGCCGGCCCCTGCTCCCTCACAGCCACCTGTCTGGTCACCAGGCTGACGATTGTCCTGGAGGACCACGGGCTGGGGCAGCCGAGCACAGGCTCAGCTCTGGGACATGGCAGATATCCCCTCCCCAGTGACAGGAAAGCATGACTGCCACTCAGACCACATTTTTCCTAGACAAATAGATCCTCAAAACACTCGGGCACCTTCAGGAAGGCTGTCGTCTACAGCGAGTGGGGGGTCTGCACAGCCTCGTCCCATCCGCCTTGACCAGCCTGCAAAGTGACCCCCAGACAATCAGGGCCTGGCTGGCTCTCATCCGGGCCGGAACAGGCCCATTCAGCCGGGCAGGTGAACAATGCCAGCCCCCGTGACAAATGGGCTCATTAAGGAGATGGATGGCCGCGGCCCACCGTGCTGGCCTGCTTCCTGGGCAGGGCGGGCGGGCTGGCGTCTTCTCCTGGGCGAAGGCCAAGTACATGCAGCTCTCTAGCCAGTGGATGTGGGGAGAAGGGGTCTCCAGGCCTCCTGGACCGCGTTGCTGGCCTCTCAGGGAGGGGCAGCCTGTGTCCCAGGCCTGTGGGTGCCCAGCCCCCATGAGGGCAGTGATGGCCAGCGGCACCTGGACGCTCAGGACAGCCGTGCTCGAGGCAGGTTAGCAAGGAGAAAATGGGGGCTCAGACACAAGGGGAGGGGCCTAGGGTCACGTAGCAGCCAGAGTTTCTGGGCTGGAAACGTTCACGAGCAGAGTTGGGTGACAAGAGTGAGCAACAGAGCAAACTTCAGCTTGGCGACAGACAGAGTCTCCGTCTCAAAAACAACCAACCAACCAAATGAAAAAATAGCAGCATATCTTCCAAAACAGAGAGAGGACCTGAAACCTACACACTCGTGGAAACAGTAAATACTCAGGCACCGCAGACCCTCGACACCCTGACTCCATCATGACACGGTCCAGACACGCAGCAAGAGGTCACAAGCACCCCAGAAATATGGACAAATACATCAGCCGTTTTAAACATTACAACAAAAACGTTTAAATCTGCCATTTTATGTTAAGTTAGAAAAAAAATGCAGTGGCTTTAAGCCTCAGCCCTCGCCACTGTCCGTGGAGTCACACTCTTGGTTGGTATCTGCAAGGCTGGTCTCCCTTACCAACCAGCCCGGCGCCCCCCAGGGCAGCCACCACATTGGTCATCCTGGCGTCCTGGGCTCCCCTCAGTGGGTGAACGCACGCAGCTGCCTGGTGAACAAAGGGACACATGGTATATTCTGAAATAATTTAAAGAGTGTAGTTGGGTTGGTTTTAACTCAAAACACCCCATTCTCCGTGATGTGCTTAGTTCATTTTGCATCCCTGTATCTAAACGACTCCGGTACCCCATACTTAGAGATGCCTACTATGCATTCACAAAAAAGTGGATGCATGAGCCCCTCAACGACCTAAAAGAGGAGGGGTGGGAGAGAGCCCAGGAGGGCATCTGGGAGACAGGACCCTGAGAGCCCCTTCCCAGAGGAAGGACTGATGGAGGATGCTGGTCTGGGGAGTTCACGACCCACAGAAAGCCCTTTGTTCTCAGCCCTCAGCTCTGGGCCCTGCCGGGCTGGAGCGGCAGGATACCGGGTAGGAAAGAGGCAGGCCCCAGCTTGAATGCCGGCTTGCTGAACTGACTGAAGCTCATTTCCCTGTCCACACAGTGAGGAGAGAGCCTGGACTTCTTGGGAGGGGCCCCTCACAGCCTCGGCTGGTGGGACCCTTCCTTGGGGCACGGTGGTCCTGGTCAGTTATCTTCTGTCAGACCCGGGCTCTTGATGTCTGGATTTCTTGCTTTTCTGCAGAGGAACTTTTCTGCTCCGGACCCATAATTCTTTCCTCTACTCCAGCTGGGACACGCTGGGGCCCATCAGGACCCCCGAGAGCCACCTCGGGCTGCAGGCACTGCACCCCGAGAGTCAAGCCTGTCTTGTCCTCGTCTCCCAATGCCGGATTTAGGCCTGCTGGGCCCCCCTTCGGAGCCCACCGCAAAACCGTGTCATCAGACATCCTTCTAAATGGAGGATAAGCAGGGATTTGACTCCTCAGGTGTGTTAATAAAGAGTGGTTTCCGTGGAGGCCTCTCGGAAAACATTAAAAGATTATCTGCTCCTCGAGATGCCCATTAACATCCATCAGGACTCCCGGCTGCAGCCCTGAGCCAGGAAACAACGGCGCTTGTGGAATCCGAAGTGGAAAAATAAAGGGCTCCGACGCACCAGATTGTCTGGAGAGTGCCTCAGTGGCCGCCAAGAACAGGGCCCGCAAGGCCTTGAAGCCAGACACACACACCCCTGCGCTGTGCCAGCGTATCCTCACAGGTCACTGTCACATAGCCCGGTGTGCCCGGGGGTCTGCCTGGCCGCCTGTCCTTCAGCCCACGCTCGGACTAGCGTAGAAGGGCCTCTGGTTTCCGCCTGGAGCAGAGGGACGGGTCAAGGGACCACTTTCATGCTGGAGGACAAGCCCTGGAGTATAAGTCCCCAGTACCTTTCCAGGACCTTCTTTCAGGGATAGACTCGGAGGTGGGTTTAGATGTTTGGGTCGAATCCAGGGGCCTCGGAGGGCTGGGGTGAAGCTGGCCTCTGCACACAGGGGTGAGTTAGATGAGGGACCACGGAGTGTGGGGAAGATCTGTAGGTGGCACAGACACAAGGTATGTGCATGAGCAGGTGTGTGCATGAGCAGGTGTGTGCATGAGCCTGCCACTGGGAAGGGCTGCCTATGGCTGTGGCTTCTGTCCTTAGCAAAATAAGGAAGCAGACCCAGACTCATCTCACAAATTCAGTCCCCGGCTGCTGACCAGGCACCAACTGTGCTACAGAGCTGCTCTGCCTGCTCTGTGCAGGGAGGAATGTTCTAGGAGCCGGCGCCGTACTCCTGGGGACGAGGTACAGGCTATCAGGAGGATCCAGGCAGTGTCACAAGACCAGAACAGTGGGGGTTTTAGGTTCAGCCACACAGACGTGGCTTCCGTGACTCCAGCAGGGGTCTCAGCTGCATCGTAGGTCCAATGGGGGTTCGTCCTCCTAAGAGCAGAGGAAAAGCAGGAGGTTGGCTGTAGCAGAACACTCTAGAATCTAGAGGCCTGATGGAGGAAGCAGGCCTTCAGTTTTGTTCCTCTGGCTCTGGGGGTGGTTTGCCAAAGACTCCAGTGGGAACGCCTTGGCCATTGCTCAGTGAAGCTGCGGAAACCTTGGAGATGGCTGGGCGTTGGCCTAGACTTGCCAGGAGGCACCAGCTGGGCTCGGGCCCCCCAGAGGTTCAGAGAACAGCGGGAGTCTCTAGTCTGGGCAGACAGCTTGGTCCATGAACCCCGCCTTTTCCCTCTCTCCTCTGGGAATTCCTTGTTCATACACTCAGGGAGTGGGGAGAGGGAGGGGGGCTGGGGACAGGAGAGAAGAGGTTGCTGAACCTCTGCTTCAAACGGGGTGAGGGTGCACATGTGTCTTGCCCAGTGGCCTCTCCCCAGCACGTGGGCCAGGGAGACGTGGGATGGCAGGGCTTCCATCCTCTTCCAGGTCCAGCGGGGTGGGAAAGCCCCAGTTGGGAAGCCCAGGAGGAGAATCCACATCCGTGGGGAGGCAGGGCCCCTCCACCAGCCTTGCCGGCCTCCTTGGCCAGAACCCCAGCGTGTTCTCCTCAGCTAGGTCTCGGGCCAGGGCTTCTCTGGAGCCATCTGGGACTGCTTTCATCTGTCATTGCTCTTGGCTTTGTTGTTTTCCTCTGAATGATGAAGGTTGGATCATCGTTCCTACATCTCCATTTCCCCCACTGTGCAATCACCCGGCCACCTGTGCCCTGGTCTCCCTCTCGGCAGAGTGAGCTTCTCTGCCTCTTGCCATTGGGCTTGGGCCTGTGACTCACTTGGGACAATGAGATGATAGGAAGTGTGATGTGAGCAGACGTGGAGGTGTTTGTGTGGCTGGGCTGGGCTTTCCGAGGTTCTGCCCTCAGCATCAGGAGAACATACCTGGGTGTCTATTGCTGCTCCTGCTGGTGCCCCAGAACAAGGCAGGCAGGATAGGGTCACCCCCGCTGACCTGCAGATCAGATCTGCAACCTGAAGCACACCAAACCTAGGTGACTTTCAGATGCTTGAATAACAAAAACGTTTTTGTTGCTATAAGCGATTGCAATTTTTGGTTGTCTGTTACACAGCAAAAGCTGACAGAGTTTTCTCGCCTCTAAAGTTCTTTTATATTATTAACTGATTTTTACTGGCGGTTGATTTGTTAGAACAATGTGGTGATTTATCATGTCCGATGCCTCACATTCCAGCATTGGCTGGTGACTTTCTTGTGGTGATGTTTTGCATGTTCTTCTGTTCCCTGTAGGTAGATCTAGAAGTACACTGATGTTCGAGTTTATTGTATCCTGGGATACACAATGTCTCATCCCACATTTAATAATACTAAGACACTTTGCTCTTCAACCATTTGGTCACTCTGAAATCGAGATTTTGCAGAAAGGGCAGCAAAATTATTTGGATTGTTTCATTTATCAATTTTTAGAAGCAATGAGTCGATACCCTGGCAACCTCCAAAATAACCATGGGCTTTGCTAGTTTTAAGTAATGTCATTAACTCCAGGGTTTTACATATTTGATGTATGTCAATCCATGGCAGTCACTATTCTGTTGATGTCCAAATTTTGTTGTGTCAGGTTGGTGGAAACCCTTAAGTTGACTCCTGTGTCTTTTTTTTTTTTTTTTAGACAGAATCTCACTCTGTCTCCCAGGCTGGAGTGCAGTGGTGTGATCTTAGCTCACTGCAACCTCTGCCTCCCAGGTTCAAGTGATTCTCCTACCCCAGCCTCCCGAGTAGCTAGGATTACAGGTGCACACAACCATGCCCGGCTAATTTTGTATTTTTAGTAGAGGCGGATTTTCACCATGTTGGTCTGGATGGTCCCAAACTCCCGACCTCAGGTGATCCTCCCAACTCAGTCTTCCAAAGTGCTGGGATTACAGGCATGAGCCACCACGCCTGGCCCGACTCCTGCATCTTTTGATGCCATCTCATTAAGCTTTAATAGCTGCCTTGATTTCTGACCTTCCATTGTCCATTTCCCCCTAGAGTTAGCCATTCCTTTATGGAGTCCTGTTCCTTTCAGAAGGAAGTGGTGTTTAGAGAGAAGTGTCTGGGCATCAGGGCGCCTGTCGATGCTGGACGTTCATAAGGTAAGACCATCATGCTGAGACTTCCAATTTAAATGCATGGTTATATCTGCCTCTTTTCACTACTTAGGTTGAATATATTTTCTTGTTTCTACAGCACACATATAATAGTTCAAAATTCCAGTACCCATTGCACTACTCAGCACACCGACACTAAAGGCGGTTCATGGTTGCTCCGCCTGGTATCTGTTGCAGTTTCCATTAGGAATGTGTGGTCAAAACCTTGTGTTTTTGAATTTATGTGAAACTGATCTAATTTATGTGGGTGTGCCACCTACTTGTCATACAGTTAGACTCATTTTTTTTTCCAGCTTGCTTCCAAATGATTGGTGACATTTTCCTCTTTTGCTTTAATATTGTCTGTTATTATATAGAACATTTATCTGGTTCTGTAGTCAAAACAAAGAAACAAAGAATAAGGCACAGTCAGAGTTCCCCCTTCCATTCTGTTCTCTTCTACCCTGACGCCTCCCTTTCTCTTAGGGAACTCTTTTACAATTAGCTTTTACTTTATTATTGCATTGCTTCTTTTTGAAAATATAAGCACATGTGTACGTAGATTTGTATTATCTTTTTAGGTGCACAATAATTAACATTTTGTGAATACTGTTCTGAGCCTTGCTTTACTAATTTAAAAATATATTTAATATATTGTAGGCCGGGGTGGTGGCTCATGCCTGTAATCCCAGCACTTTAGAACGCTGAGGTGGGCAGATCACTTAAACCCAGGAGTTTGAAACTAGCCTGGATAACATAGCAAGACCTCTTCTCTACAGAAAAATACAAAATTTAGCTGGGCATGGTGGTGTGCAACCAAAATTTAGCTGGGCATGGTGGTGTGCAACCAAAATTTAGCTGGGCATGGTGGTGTGCACCTGGGGTCCCAGCTACTCTAGAGGCTGAGGCAGGAGGGTAGCTTAAGCCTGGGAGGTTGAGGCGGCAGTGAGCCAAGATCATGCCACTGCACTCCAGCATGGGTGAGAGAATGAGACCCTGTCTTAAAATATAAATATTAAAATTTATATATAAATATATACATATAAAAATATATGTGTGTGTGTATATATATCACTCTGTACTAAAATATTAATAGTTTCCTCATTTCCACACTTTCTTTTACCACAGTGGACAGTGGTGAGTGCTAGCAAATATTTAGAACTGGCTCTCTGGAAAAATGTGATTAGATTTTTATCTATCATCTATCTATCTATATCTATCTATCTATTATCTATCTATCCATCTGTATCGTCTATTTATCTATGTATCTAATCCATCTATGTATCTATGTATCTATCTATGTGTGTATGTATCTATCTGTGTATCTATCTGTCTACCTGTGTAGCTACCTATCTTGCTTTCTAGCCATCTTATGATATAAACGATGGTAAGCATTGTTTACAAACTATAATGAAATGTGCAATAGTAGTCTTTGTTGTTAATTCACGTGAACAATTCTCATAGAATGTTTCTGTTGATTTTGGCCAAACTCTAGAACCTGTAGCCCACATATGGTTGCAATTTAACCCTGAGTTGACAAAATCAGTCTATGGATCAATGTTTGTTGTTACCCAACACAGCAAAGAAGCCGTCTCTGTCCCTGGCACATCAGCGTAGTTCTGATAGGGATAGCGGTTGATGTTTCCATTTGCCTTAATGGGTACCATGAAAGTGTAACAGTGAGATGTGTGGCACGTCTTCACCTGCTCCTGGAAATGAATATCTTGCTCTCAGGGGCTGGAAGGAGCCTGCTGTGCATACCAGTGCACCTGCCCTACTCCGTTATGTGCGTTCTCATCTCTTCCTCCACTCCCTGCTGTTGGAGAGTCAGTGCCCCACACTGAGTTTTGCTGTGAAAACTGATAACACGATGAACCAGTGCATGCACACGCCACTTCATGTGTTGACAGGTGCATCTTTGGAATAGATCCTTAAAGGTGGGCATGCTGGCCTGCTACTTTTCTATATTCTATGTTTTTTTTTTGTCATAGTTTCCACTTACTCTTTTGTGTTTTCTAAACATGCAATCATAACACCTGCAAACTGAGATAGCTTATCTCTCTTTTTGGTTATTAATCCTTGAATCGAATTCTCTTGTCTAACTGCGTTGGCTGTTACTTCCACTAGAATGTTAAGCACTAGTGGGAAGAGTGGCCATCATAGTCTTGTTTGTGCATTTAGTGGAAATGCTTATGTCATTTCTCCATTAAGTAAATGCTGGCTTTTGAATTAAAGTATATAATGTTTATCAGGTTAAAAAATCCATCAATTATTATTTTACTAAATATTATTTTGTATATGGAATGAGTGTTGAATTTTGTTAAATGACCTTTTACCTTTTATAAATATGACTGGATGATTTTTTTCATCTAGACCAATTAATATGATAAATGTATTATATTAATGTTTTTCTTAATATTGAATTATCCCTGCATTCCTGGAATAAGTCCCAATTGTCATGTTATATTTAATTTTTAATGTGATTAGGATTTTGTTTACAAATTATCTACTCTATTATTTGAAAATTTCTAAATATCATATTTGACATTTTGCATTAGTGTTCGTAAGTGATACTAATCTGTATTTTTGTTGTGCTTGAAAAAGATTCAGATGAATGCCTTTCTTGCTTCACAAATAGGATTTGGAAATTGTCCCCCTTTATCTATGCTTCTAAATATTCAAAATAGCAATAAGATTTTAGATATTTGCTAAAATTCCCTTGTGAAATCACTTTGGCTTTTTTTTTTTTTTTTTTTTTTTTTTTTTTGGCTTGTTTCAAGGAAAATAACTATAGTTTCACTTCTGGTAGAAAATTGGTCTTTTTAGATTTCCTACAGTGACTTGAGCCATTTTTCAGTAAACTTTTTTTCTTGGAAGTTGTCAATTTCAATTAGGTCTTCAATTTATTTGTAACAATTTTTAAATTAAAAATTCTTTCATTTTGACAGCTATTTCCTCCTTGTCATTTCCTCCTTTGTACATTTGTGCTTTCTCTTTTAAAAAAATGAAGTTGGTTATTGGGATCCAGTTGCCATTTCCCAGGACAAAGGACAGAGGCACCGGTTGAATGAACGGCATGGCCCAAGTTTTTCAACCGTTTAACTGTAAGGAAAAGAACGGAGTGGAGGGAAACTGTAGAGTAAAAGTAATGGGAAAGGCATCCTGTTTAAACATGACCAAAACAAGGGGCTCAGTAGTTTGTCTTTTCCAAAGGCACCTGCTTGATTAATGTAGTCATAACGCAGAGATTTTCTGCATTATGTCATTCTTGTCTTTTTTTTTTCTTTTCTCATTGTGAATTACTTCCTTCTATTTCTTTCCAGGTACTATATGGATATTTTTTCCCATTTTTAAATTGAGTATTTATTTTGTTCATTTTAATGAAAATATTATGAATTTTTCAAAGCTCAGCTATAGATGCATTTCATAGATCTGGGATTCTTCTTTTTTTAATTATTGTAATTTGCCAGAGTCAGGCATACCTTGTTTTATTACACTTTGCTTCATTGCACTTTGCAGAAATGGCATTTGCTGCAAATTGAAGGTCTGTGGCAACCCTGCGTTGAGAAGTCTATTGCCGACATTTTTCCAACAGCGTGTGCTCACTTTGTGTCTCCGTGTCACATTTGGATAATTTTCACAATGTTTCAAGTTCTTTCATTGTTATTGTATCTGTTATGGTGATCTGTGATCTTTGATGTTACCATTGTGATTGTTTTGGGGACCCCACAGACTGCACCCATATCTGATGGCAAACTTAATAGACAAATGTGTGTGTTCTGAGTGCTTCACTGACTGTCCATTCCCCATCTCTCTCCCTCTCCTCCGGCCTTCCTATTCCCTGAGACACAACAGCATTGAAATCAGGCCAGTTAATAACTCTACAGTGTCCTCTAAGTGTTCAAGTGAAGAGAAGAGCCACAAGTCTCTTGATTTAAATCAGAAGCTAGAAGTGATGGGGCTTGGTCGGGAAGGCAGGTCCAATGCCAAGGTGGGCAGAAAGCGAGGCTCTTGTGCCAAACGGTCAGCCACAGTGTGAGTGAAAAGGAAAAGTTCTTGAAGGTAATGAAAAGTGCTAATCCGGCGAACACACGAATGGCAAGAAAGCAAACAGGTTTGTTGCTGATATGGAGAAAGTTTGAGTGGTCTGGACAGAAGATCAAACCAGCCACAACATTCCCTTAAGCCAAAGCCTAATCCAGAGGAAGACCCTAACTCTCTTCAGTTCTGGGAAGGGTGAGAGAAGAGAGGAAGCTGCAGAAGAAAAGTTGGAAGTGAGCAGAGCTTTGTTCATGAGGTTGAAGGAAAGAAGTCGTCTCCATAAAAGTGCAAGGAGAAGCAGCAAGTGCTGATGGAGAAGCTGCAGTAAGTTCTCCCAGAGATCCAGCGGAGACCATTGATGCAGGCGGCTACTCTAAACAGATTTTCAATGAAGATAAAACAACCTTCTACTGGAAGAAGATGCCATCTAGGACTTCCATAGCTAGAGAGGAGAAGTCAATTCCTGGCTTCAAGGACAGGCTGACTCTCCTGTGAGGGGTTCATGCAGCTCCTGACTTTAAGCACAAGTCAACACTTACTGATCATTCGGAAAATCCTAGGGCCCTTAAGGATTATGCAAAATCTATTCTGCCCATGACTCTGTAAGTGGGACAGCAAAGCACGGATGACAGCCCACCTGTGTATGGCATGGTCTACTGAATATTTAAGCCCACTGTTGAGACCTACTGCTCAGAAAAAAAGATTCCTTTCACTGTATCACTGCTCATTGATAAGGTATCTCGTCACCCAAGAGCTGTGATGGAGATGTTCAAGGGAATGAATGTCGTTTTCATGCTGCTAACACAACATCCGTTCTGCAGCCCATGGATCAAGGAGTAATTTCAATGTTAATGTCTTATTCTTTAAGAAACACATTTTATAAGGCTATAGCTGCCATAGATTGTGATTCCTCTGATAGACCTGGGCAAAGTCAATTGCAAACCTTGTGGAGAGGATTCACCATTCTAAACGTCATCAGGAGCATTTGTGATTCATGAGAGGAGGTCAAAATATCAACATTGATAGGAGTTTAGAAGAAGTTGATTCCAGCCCTCAGGAATGGCTTTGAGGAGCTGAAGGTTTCAGTGGAGGGAGTCACTGCAGATGTGGTGGAAACAGCAAGAGAACTAGAATTAGAGGTGGCACCTCTGTGGCTAAATTGCTGCAATGTCTTGATAAAGCTTGAACGAATGAGGGGCTGCTGCTTAGGGATGATCACAGAAAGTAGTTTATTGAGATGGAAACTTCTCGTGGTGAAAACAATGTGAACATTGTTGAAAACACAGCAAAGGTTTCGGAATATTCTTTATACTTTGTTGATAAAGCAGCAGCAGGGTTTGAGTGGATTGAGTCCAATTTTGAAAGAAGCTCTGTGAGTAAAATGTTATCACACAGAATTGCATGCTGCAGAAACGTCTTGTGTGGAAGGGAGACTCCATTGACGGGGCCGACTTCACCGTTGTGCCATTTTACAAAATTGCCACAGCCACCCCAACCTTCAGCAGCCACCACCCTGATCAGTCATCAGCCACCAACATCCAGGCAAGGCCCTCCACCAACAAAAAGATTATGGCTTGCTGAAGGCTTGGAGGATTGTTACTATTTTTTAGCACTAAAGTATTTTAAAATAAGGTATGCGCATTATATTTTTAGACGTAATGCTATTTCATACTTAATAGACTACAATATAGTGTAAACCTAACTTATATATGCACTAGGAAACTAAAATATGTGTGTAACTCACCTTATTGTGATATTCACTTTATTGCAGTGGCCTGGAGCTGAACCCACAATAGAATAGAATGAGGTGTACCTGCATTCTATCATTTTGTTTTAAATTTCCTCTTTGATTCATGGTGATACCATGTTCAGAATACTAATTGCTTTTATTTTGGCCTAATAATGTGGTCGGTGTTTATAGATACATCACATGCACTTAAAAAAGTAGTTCACAGTTTAAAATTCAGAATCTGTAGGTGGCATCTACGTGTTGTTCAGGACTAACTGTAACCTGATGTTTTGTCCATTTGGTCTATTTTTTCCACCCTTAGGTGTATTTTACTGTTTTTAGCAGTGTCTGTCAAAATTTTGTATTTTGTATTCATCAGAATTTGTTATATTTTGTAGTTTCTCTTTATCAAATTTTGTTTGTTACTGAATGCGCCAAAATAAAAAAAAAAATTATTCAGTTGGCACTTGAACAACATGGGTTTGAACTGCATGAGTCACTTTTACATGAATTTTCTTCTGCCTCCGCCAACCCTGAGAGAGCAAGACCAGCCCCTCCTCCTCCATCTCTTCCTCCTCTTCCTCCCCCTCAGCCCACTCAACATGAAGGCCACGAGGATGGAAAGCTTTACGATGATCCACTTCCACTTTATGAATAGTAAACACATTTTCTCTGCCTTATGATTTTCTTCATAACCTTTTCTTTTCTCTAGCTTGCTTTGTTGTAAGAATATGGCATATAATACAGACAACATAAAAAATATGTGTTAATTGATTTTTGTATTTTATCCATAAGGCTTCCAGTCAACAGTAGGCTACTAGCAGTAGTGAAGTTTTTGGGGAGCCAAAATTGAAACGCAGATCTTTAACTGCACAGGAGGCAGCATCCCCTAACCCCATGCTGTTCAGGGATCAATTCTACTTTTGTTGTGAATTCTGTCTCCGTCCTGTTGAATGCTTTGGTCTGAACCCTTCTTGCCAGAGATCAATCACATGGACCTGCTTCCTTTCTAATTGTGCTTTCTTAGCATTTTTTTTGCTCATGTTGTTATTTTAATCCTTGTGAACCTCTTTGTCTCACACAGATCTCATGCATGTATCATAGAGGCAGGTCTTTTTTGCTCACATAGCTTTGAGTGGGGGAGTTAAGCCTTTGTACATGCACTGATACAGCCTATATGTCTGGCCTCAGCACGCTCATGCGTGGCTTATGATTTCTTAAAATTCTTGGCTTTTTTGGCTGTATCTGGTGTTTGGGAATATTTGTGTGTTTGTTCTGATACAGTTATCCTTGCATTTTTTTTTTTAATCTCTGCTCTTCTCATGCATGGCTGCTCTGCATTCGTTTCCATAATGAGCAGTTGTGAAATGAGCCAGCAACCTCTTCTCCCTTCCCACCCTTTTCTTCAGCATTTCAACAAAGTCACATCTTGCTGCTCTCAGTCAAGATCTAGGAGGCAATCAGAGAGTTCTCCCACCTTCCACATATCCTGGTTTTCCTGCAAATTAGTTGTAATTGTGTTTTCTCAGCGTACGACAACCCCACACTGCTGTGTGTGCTCAGCCCCTGTCTTACGCTGAGGCTTCTGCCGTAACCTCTGGGTTTACCTGCGGGCCCTTCTGGAGCTGGTTCCCAGGAAGGACCCATAGGGGATGTGGGGCTTGAGTTCTTACTTGTTCATAACTGTCTGTGGTCTATACCTGAAGGTCAGTTAGGTAGGATACAAAACCCTTGACTTGGCTGGGCGCGGTGGGTCATGCCTGTAACCTCAGCACATTGGGAGGCCGAGTCAGGTAGATCGCTTGAGGTCAGGTATTCAAGACCAGCCTGGCCAACATGGTGAAACCCCATCTCTACTAAAAGTACAAATATTAGCCAGGCGTGGTGGTGCATGCCTGTAATCCCAGCTACTTGGGAGAGTGAGGCACGAGAATCACTTGAACCCGGGAGGCAGAGGTTGCAGTGAGCCGAGATTGCACCATTGCACTCCAGCCTGGGTGACTAAGCGATTCCATCTCAAAAAAACAAAAACAAAAAACATAAAACAAAAACAAACTTGCCTTGCATTTTGCTTCTGGAGTTTCTTAAACGTTTCCCCATTGTTTTCCGGTACAAAGTGTTGCTGTTGAGAAATCGAATGACAATCTCGTTACTTTTCTCTTGCACGCACAGTGGCTGTGTGTCCCTATTTGCCCAAAACAGTCCCTGTTTATGGCTGTTGTCCATGCAGTAGAGCTCACACAAACATCGATTCCTTTTAGCTCAGAAATTCCCTATTGGCTGAGAAATTCTAACGTCACCCTACTGATTTCCTCACATTGTCCAGCAGACGCCTTCTCTATCTTCAAAGCCCAGTGTTTTATTAGAATATTGTTCAGTGTTGATCATTCTGGGTGCTTTAGGGTCCTGGGTACAAGAATGCACTCCCTGGACACATCTTCCTCGACGATGGCTTTCAGGACGTGGCAAGCCTGGCGTCTCTTCCATCGTCTTCCTCTCCACTTTTGGGCGTTTCTGTTCACCTGTATCGGGATCTTCTTGGCTTCTATCCCATAACTGTGATTTTTTTCTATCATCTTTACTTTGAGATTCTCCCCTGCCCCCCATTTCTCCTTTCTACCTCTCACTGATTTGACTGTGATCTCTTGGTGTCTGTTCACTCTGTGTATGTATTGTTTCAATTCTCGTTTCTAAAATGTGCCTTTTTCTTTCAAAAAAATTGTTCCGCACCCTTTCAGTCTTTTGACTTCCCCTCCTTGTTTAGCCAGCGTATTTCCGAGCTTTTCTATTTTAATTTCTTGTGTTCTTGCATGCATCTGGCATTTCCCTAATTTTCCTCAGTTCATCTATTGCTTCGAAGAGTCGGGCTGCATCTGCTCAGAGGCCGTATTTTCCAGCGCATGATCTTAACTAGCTCGTTATTCAGTTCCTGTTTACGTTTTATTTTCACAAAGGTGTCTTTGTGTGGAATTTTTCACAGCCCTTTTCTCTCGCTTACTTTTGAGTAAGATTGATGCTCCTGTATTTTAGAGGGTGTCCGTGTGCAAGGGGAGGGCCGTGGGCCAAGGTGTTTTCCTTACCCTCACCACCCAAGGATTCTTCCTCTGTTGTCATCAAAAGTGTTGAAGCCACAGCATCTTGGTACAGCCACCTCTATGACACCAAGGGCCACTGGCCAGCGCCTGGCCCCAGACCTAAGCCACACCCTCTTTTCCCACCATATCCCACCCTTCACAATTTGGAATCTACGCCAGAAGGTTTCGCAAGGTGGGGCCTGTCCTTCTGAAGGGTGACTCTGTTGGGGATTTTCTGCATCCCTGAAGGCCTCGGCTGCCCCAGAACCCCCTCGTCTTCCCATGGTCCCCCACAGTCTTTTGTGGCCACCTCAGAACGGGGCCCCGGAGACCTCTCTGGGTGTCATGGCTCTTCTTGAGGAGACACCTGCTCGGAATGTGAGGCTCTGGCTTGGGGGAGCCTCGGATCGGGTTCCTGTATCGGGGGCTCTTAGCAGAGGTGGGCGCTCACATCCCTCCATCCCGAGGCGTGCTCACGTGGCCCCGCTGCAATCTCTGTTCCCAGATGAGCAGGGCTGCCGGGGAAAGCAGCGTTCCTAGTGATGCTGTTTGGGGCCTCCGTCAGCACCTGTCCTGGTTTTATCCCAGTTTTTCTTTTTTTTCCCCCAAGATAGAGTCTCACTCTGCCGCCCAGGCTGGAGTGCAGGGGCATGATCTTGGCTCACTGCAACCTCCACCTCCCGGGTTCAAGCGATTCTCCTGCCTCAGCATCCTAACTAGCTGGGAATGCAGGTTCCTGCCACGACACCCAGCTAATTTGTCCCCGCTGTTTGTTTGCGTCCTCAGGAAATTTGGGAGATAATAAACAACACGGCCTCGGTGATCTCGCCTGAGCCGAGCTGTTGTTACTTTCACGGTTGTTGTTGTGATTGCTGCACTCTGCCCGTGTTTCTAGGGGCCTACAGGGGAGAATCGTCAGGTTATTCCATTTTGTCACATTCATGAAAATGGAAGTTCTTGTCTTTGTCTGTCGCTGGCTGCCTTTCTGTACTATGTCAGGAATTCGTCTCTTTGTGTTACTGAGGAAGCAGCTTAAGCCAGTGGCTGAGCGTGCGGATACTCAGTCATTCCGCCTGCGTCCGTCGCTGTGCTGCCGCTCGTTAGCCGTGCAGCACGGGGCAGGGTAAGTAAACTCCCCGAGACTCCACGGCCCCCTCCACAACCTTGGGCTGATCCTGGCGCATTTTCCATAGCAGGATTGTGAGGATTTGATAATTCCCCCAGTAGTGGACCGTGTCAGGCACGCTGCAAGTGTTCAGCAAATAGCAGTTTATCACGGGGTCCACCAGCTTTCTAAACTTTAATTCTAATTGCACGAGGCACACCTTTTTGAGACTTTGCGGTGATGTGTGCTTTCCTTCGATCTCAGTAAGTTTTCACTAGCTGTGTTGATAAGTATCTGCATAGTTGCAAGTGGGAGACACCTGTTCAGTGTCACACTTCGCTGACGGGCCCTGCACGTGCACGTGTGTCCTGGTGCAGGTGGAAACCACTGCCCGCTTACAGAGGGAGGGTGGGCTCCGGCGGGTGAGTGGGTGGGAAAGGAGAGGCCTGGAGGTTAACTGCCAGGTGTGGCTGCTCTGTGGGCTGCCTGCACCGTGGTGGGGGGTTTCAACCCCTCTCTCGGCACCACACCTGCAGCCCGGCTCCACGACATGGCTGAGCCGCCCGTGGGTTGGGGACCCCGGGGATAACTGAGATGTGGGAGGAGCACAGAAGGTGCAGGGGGGCGCTGGCTTGTCTGCAGAGCCATTGCCCATCCCAACACCAGCCTTGGGCCCCTGCACCCCCAGACGTGTTCACTCAGACCCGCTCGCCCGCCAAGACCCATCTCCCTGCTCAGGTCATCCTGGTTCTCCCTGACAGTGCCGTCCTGGGAGTTCCTCGGGACTGAGCATTGATCCCTGGAGTTCTGGCTACGAGGTGTTGGCAACAGTGACAATGGACATGGGTCTTAGGGCCACATGGGTCTGTGTTCCCATCCTGGCTCCACCACCTGCAGGGCTGGCTATGTGCCCTTGATGGTCACCTCTTTCCGAGTCGATATTTCCTCCTCTGTAAACGGAGTTGACACCGCCTGGCGAAGGTCTGTGAGGATTCGGTGAGAGGATGGAAGCCACATGCCCAGTGAGCGATGGGCCAGGTGGGACCAGCAAGCCCCAGTGCTCCCTGCCCTTGGCCCCTAGGGTCTCTGTGGCTCCCTGGGAGACGCGGCTTCTGTGAGGAGAAGGGGATGTGGGGCTTGGCTCTCTTCGGCCGCTCCACAAGCCTGGCTTCGCTGGTGCTTCGACCATGGTGGGTGTTGAGCTGTAAGAACTTGTTAGAGACATGTAGGGCTGAGAGCTCAGTCCTTGGTGGGAGGAGTCCGGTCCCGGGACAGAGCTCTCTGCATTCAGGGGTCCGAGCTGTCGGGTCTGCGGGCTCTGAGGCCCCAGCCCTGGCTTCTCCCTGCTGTGGGGGAGGGGCTGCTCTAAGAGCCCCTGGGGGGCGGGGGGTCACCTTCCTCCCCTGGCCAGCCCCAGCTGGTGGCTCTGCCACTGGACCTCAGCCTCGCTCTAGGACACCCCAAACCTTTCTCAAACCAATCATCTCATGTTGATGGACGAAATTAGTCTCTGAATTCTAATGAGACTGTGCACTCGGGAGACAGACAGCTCATCTGAACATTAAATGAGAAAAATTGCCACTTTTGCTGGTTCCTTTAGAAACTCATTTGCATTCTGTCAGCTTTCATTATGAAAGGGAACTGCAGATATGGTGGGATGTGGGCGGGGGGGTCCCTCTGGCCTGGCCTGGGGCTGGTGCAGTGTGTGGCAGGGAGGCCGGGCCCTCCCAGCTCCCTCGGCGGCTTCTGCTGCTGGCCCCACGGAGGCACTGGGGCCACCCTCCTCACCTGCACATTGCCGCACCCCATCCTCCTGGGGCGGGGGTGAGATATACCTTCTCTTCTCCCTTCCTCGCTGTCCTAGAGCTAAATCCAGAAGCCGAGCGTCTTCCCTGCTTAAACTTCCCTGCGCAGGGGTCTGAGCAGGCGCAAAGCCCCCAGTATGGGCATGGGCACAGGCACGGGCAGGTGGGCGCCCTCCTGCGCTGTTTTCTTTGGCTGGGTGAAAAATCACCCTCAAACGTTGTGGCTTAAGACAACAGTGGTCCTTCCTCACCACCCTGCATTCTGACTGGGCTGTTTTTCTGCTGAGCTGGCCTCCTGAGCCTCACCCACAGGACTCACCCATGGGAATCCACTCAAGGGACCCACCCAGGGGAGCCACCAACAAGACTCATCCACGGGACCCACCCACGGGACCCACCCAGGGGACCCACCCACAGGACTCACCAGAGGACCCACCCGCGGGATTCACCCACCGGACTCACCCACAGGCCCACCCAGGGGACTCATCCAGAGGACCCACCCAGGGGATTCACCATCCATGAAGACCCACCCTTGAGGAATGGGAAGGGTGGGACATGGGTGGCCACCATCTTCAAAGACCGAGTGGCAGTCCACATGAGGCCACAGGGAGCCAGAGCCCTTCTCACCTGTCGAAGTGGCTGCTGAGATGTCTCCCCTTCACCCAAGACCCCAAAGACTCCTTCCATTGCGGGAGCAGCTTCAGGTCCAGCTGTGGCTTCTCCTGGCCTGGAGACTGCAACACCAACCATGCGGTGATGATGGGAGGACGGCCCTGTGACGGGTGTTCCAGCCAGGACAGGAGGACCCGGAAGGGGCTGGGCAGAGCAGTGCTGACATCCAGCCAGGCACATGCACTGCCCCCAGACTCAAGGCCAAGAAATAGCTCCTGACCCACGCCCAGTGCTCTCCTCTTGGGACTGTTCCTTAACCCTTAATCAAAATCTGGCCCACTGCTTGCATTGTAAATAAAGTTTTATTGGCACACGACAATGCTAATTCATTTAGGGTTGCTTTTGTGCCCCAGTGGCAATGTCTATAGCTCCAGAGACCCCAGGACTGGCAAGGCCTGGGCAATTTGTTTTCTGGGCCTTCAGAGAAAGCCTGCCCATCCCGGCTGTCCTACCTGGCTGTCCTCAGCTGGAGGCTCTGCCCTCTGGGCTCTGGGCACCACCCATGGAGACGTCTCCCTTTCTCAGAAGTGGCCTGTGTGTCTGGTGGCGTTGCCTCCTCAGCTGTGCCCTGCCCTCAAGTGCTCAGAGGCCTCTTGGCTGCTCCTCACTCTGAACTCTCTTCCCTCTAGTCCAAGCTAGTGACACTTGCTCTGAAACAATTCTCTTCAACTGTGAGTTTTCTAAAAAGTGACTCTCACAGGGTTCACCCCACGGGCTCAAAGCCACATCCTCCTTTCCTCCCGAGGCAGAGCCCTCCCTGCTGTGAACAGATCACGCTGCTTCAGGAAAAGTCACCATTCTTAGGATGCACCCTTTTCTTTCCTAGCTCAGATGCTGTAACTCAGGGCTGACCAATCTTTGGGCTTCCCTGGGCCACATTGAAAATACACACTAAAATACACACTAACGAGCCACATATAAAATACACACTAACGCTAGCAATAGCGAAAAAAAAAAATCACAAAAAAACTCATACTGTTTAAAGAAAGTTTACAAATTTGTGTCGGGCTGCATTCAAAGGCATCCCGGGCCACATGCAGCCTGAGGACCGGGTGGGTTGGACAAGCTGTAACTCTGTAGGTTTAACAAGAAGCCTTAGAGGCTTGTAAAGACAGCCAACCACATGCAACATCTGGAAAGCCTCGAAGTTCTCGGGGTCTGTGGCTTCCAGCAGCCTTTGAGGGGCTATGCATGGACTCTGTTTGTGGATTTTGGGGAAGGTTGCAGCGTGCTGAAGTCCTGTGTTTCCCAACGCTGGACTGGAAGGCCCATGAGCTGGTCACGGCTTCAACCCAGGGTGGCATGAAGGTCTCTGGGGGTTTGGCCCAACTCCAGCACAAAGCTGTTCAAGGCCCAGGCCAAGATGAGGCGCTCTCTGCAAAGAAGGGCGGGCTCTCAGTTCCTTGCAGACAGGCAGGTGCACACCAGTCCAAGGCAGGGGAGACCTGTGGAAAACAGAGCCTCCTTGGTGCCAAGCAGGTGCTCTTCAGGCCTAAGCTGAGCCAGCCAGGTCTTGAGACAGAAGTATCCACATCAGGTGTGTGAGCGCCAAGGCCCGTGAGTTTCAAGTTCTTTCACTTAACGTCCAAATCACTGTTTGCTCCCAGTGACCTCTGCCTTAGAATCTCACATCAGAGGCATAACACAGGCAGATCATTAAGTCAGTCACCAAAGCTAACAGCTGACATTTGCACTAATTGTAATTAAAAATTAGCATAGAAATGTGCTTTTAGGAGATTAAAATTATTGGTAGGTCCTGACCTGTATGCATCACCCTAAGTGATGGGCGACAAACGAACGTCACATTAAATAAAGTACATCTAATGGGCTTTTGAGGGAGAAAAGATGCAAATTCATTGATTTTCCTTTCTCCTTGATTTACAAATACGCCTTCTGCATAAACACCACGCATTAGGACTGTTGGCACGTCCCGCTCTTTTGGGAGCTTCTGGAGGCTGCGTCTTCATCAATTCCGCACAGGTCCACGACCTCTAATAACAGCTTTGTACTGTAGGCACTTTCTATACTCTGGAAATTGCATTACATATTAGAAGTATTATCTCCATGCAGCAAACTATCGGTTAATGATTAGTTGAGTGGTAAAACGCATGTCAGGGAGAGGATGCAGATTTCATGGAGCAATCACAGTCTGGCGTTTGTTTGCATTTGGAGCGGTATTTACATCGCGGGCACGGGATCCGGGGAGCTGCTGGCACGGACAAAGTGAGAGGAAGACGGAGGTGTCACCGGGGCCCCTGGCAGCCACGATTGCAGGGTTTCTCGCCGCCTTCCTCCCAGGGTTCTGAGGTGGGGCAGGGGCTCGGGGCCTGAGGTCTCCCTGGAGAGCTGGAGGGCAGTGGCCGGCTCCCGTTTGCTGGCACAATGATGAGCTGTGCCCTGTGTGCCCCACGCCAGCCCTCTGTGGGGGCTCAGTTCAGTCATTCAACAATCAGGCAGGCAGCGCCTCTGACAGGCTCCGGAGAGAAGGGAGTGAGAGGCAGGGCGTGGACTCTCACAGCACCTGGGGGTGAGGGGGAGGCTGGAACCAGCAAGGGAGGGACAAGTAAAGGCCAGAACAAAGCCTCATGCTATAAGAAACACAAAGGAGATGGGAATCGGGCACAGCTGGGCAGCCGGCCTAACTGCTGCAATCACGGAAGGCCTCTCTGAGGAGGTGGTGGTTGAGAAAAGTCCAGAAGGAAACGGTGGAGTGAGTCACGTGGGGTGGGTGGGAGAATAGACTCGAGCGAGTCACGTGGGGTGGGTGGGAGGAGAGAATCCTGAACAGAAAAGACTTCAGGCTCTGGGGGTCTTGCTGTTTTTGGAGGGGTGTGAGCAGCCCAGCCCGGCTGGAGGGGAGTGGGCGGGAGGAGGGTCCCGGGACTGCTCTAAGCGGATGCTGGGCCTCTGTCTTGGTGAGGTGAAGGCGTTGGAGAGTCCTGAATGGGGGAGGTCACGCTCGGCCCTAGGTTTCCTCCTGGTTTCTGTGCAGAAAATCCAGAGACCGGATACAGAAATTGGGCAGGAGAGAGCAGCCTGGAGGAGAGCACTTTGAGAAGCGCTGGATTCCGGGCACATCTCGAAGGTTGGCCAAGTGGGCAGCTTTTCCGTAGGCTGGCGACAGGTCGCAGGAGAGAGGGAACTCCATGGTGACGCCACCCTGGGTCCGGCCGCCGGGCATGCAACGACGCCTGATGTGAGATGGGAAAGCTGGTCGGGGCAGCCGCCCGCGGGAAGATCACGAGCAGGTGAGTTGAGATCCAGCTGCCTTTAGGTGTCCAGGTGGAGCCCATGGAGTTGAGTCCTCCAGCCTCTCCCTGCTCTGGTGGTCTCTGGGCCGTTGATTTTTCTTGTGGATTCCGGGGTCCCCCTCACAATTTATCAGAGATGTTTCCACCTGATTGGGCTGTGCAACCTCAGGTCTGAAAAGCTCAGCCCCCACCAGGCTGAGGCCGGAGTCCTGTGGCCTAGCGGCCTGTCCCTGCCGTGCCCTTGCTGCCCCTCCCGGCCCCCTGTGTCCTCCCCGTCTCCTATGCCTGCTCCTTCCCCCGGGGGACACCAGGCTCTGCCGTCAGGGCTGTCCTCTCCACGCTCTGGCGCTGATGACCCCATACTCCTGCCTCAAGACCTGACCTTCCCAGAAGTCCCAGGAGCCTCCCACCAACGGCGCGTCCTGTCCTTCCCTTCTCCCCATCACCACAAGCCTCCTTCCATGCTGGGGTCCTGACTCACTGTCCTAGGCCCCTTGTCTCCCGGCCCTTGCAGAAGGTGCTCCCTGTCCCCATACCCTGTGGAGTGTGTGCTCTCCAGGACAAGGGCAGCTGCTCCTCCCAGGAGGCCGCCTGGCTCCTGAGCGACCAACCAGGGCCTGGGTCTGGCTGTAGCACGACTGTCCCGTTGACCAGGTGCCCCTGCAGGCAGCAGCTCTGCCCACCTGGCTTCCCAGCACCTGGCACAACCAGTGTTCAGCGAGCTTTTGTTGCAGGAAGGACAGAGTCTGGGCTGTGGAAATGCAGGATCTGCCCTCAGGCTGACCCATGTCCTGAGATGGGAGGTTGGACCGGGAAGCTGGGTCCCGGGCTGGCTGGGACACCTTTTCTTCAGCTACTAAAGAGGAGCCATGGCCAGGTGCAGGGGCTCACGCCTATAATCCCAGCACTTTGAGAGGCCGAGGCGGGCAGATTGCTTGAGCTCAGGAGTTCAAGACCAGCCTGGGCAACACAGTGAAACCCTGTCTGTACTAAAATACAAAAAATTAGCCGGGCATGGTGGCGCCTGCCTGTAGTCCCAACTACTCGGTAGGCTGCGGCAGGAGAATTGCTTGAACCTGGGAGGCAGAGGTTGCAGTGAGCTGGGATCACGCCACTGCACTCCAGCCTGGGCGATAGAGCGAGACTCTGTCTCACAAAAAAAGAAAAGGAGACCCTGCTCTAGGACCACCTAGGCCCCTTGAACTCAAAATTCTGTGTGCTTAGGAGTCTGTGAGCGAATCACGGCATAGCTCATAATTATTTTAAAGCTGACCACCAGTGCAATCCCTGGGTTTCCAGCTTCTCAGCCTGCACCTGCGGTTTCTACCCAGTGAGAACCAGGCTGGCTCTGAGCCTAAACTCCCGGTGATTAATGGATAAACAATCCTATTCCCTTGAATTGGGCCTTGAAGTCCAAGAAAGGGATGGGGATGGGGTCGCCGGAGAAAGGTTTGCGCAGGCTGTTTTATTAACCCCTTGATGACCTCAGAAATTTCTTCTTCTGAATGGCTGCCCCGGCGAGCCCACAGGCCATGGAAACTGATAGTGTTTATGGAGACGGTGGAGGCAGGGGATCCTGAGAAGGAACAAAGGGTCTCCAGCCCGTTCACCTTCGCCGTGGTGATTTCACCCGTTCTTTTTTGGTGGTTAGAAGAACATTGACTGTTGTTGTTTGGAGTCTGAGTGAATTATTTACTGCGGAGTGAAAAACTGCCCTCTGAGTGCCTCTAAGAACACGGAGGAATTAGAAGGTAGATTTGTTTTCCTTAATAGCTGTCTTTGTTTTTCCTGGAGGTGTCCTGGGAGAGCCAGATCTTGCCACTGTGCAGCTTCAGGCGGAGGGGGGGTGTGTGGGGTTTGCCTTCTCCTTCACCGGCTCTCTGCTCCATCGAAAGCCCCCGCCCAGGGGAGGTGGTTTAACCTGTGGGGCCTTGGTCAGCCTGAGGGATTGTCTGACCCTGCACTGCCCTCGGGCCTCCCTTCCGGGGACCTCAGCCCTCATCCCATCAGCCCACCGCCCGTCAAGGGCTGTCACCGCCGGTCTTGGCTGCTTTCCTCTGGACCTGCCAGCAGACATCGGAGTTGGGAGGAGGCCCCTGGCAGGCGGGGTGGCGGCTCCTTCTGTCCCTTGCAGCCTCTCCCTGCCCCTGCACTGGCTGTGGCCATGGCCCTGACACTCAGACACCCCTAGGACTGGGGTCCCTGCCCTGGGGAGAGCACTGGGGACTCAGCTCCAAAAGGGAACAGGTCTCACCAGCTGTGTTCAGCCAAGGGGAGTGCCTCATGGGAGGTACAAGGTGAGCTATCGGCTGGAGTCCCAGCCCTATCGCATCCCAGCCTCCATGGAGTGAGGACCCCCAGGACACAGGTGGCCTGGATAAGGTGCCTGACACCCCACTGGGCACACAGGGGAAGGAATGGGAGCTTCAGGAGTTGAGGACAGGATCCTGGGGTCAGGGAGCATTGCCAGGGGATGATGTCATCATTCTGAATGAAAGGCCCTGGAGGGAAGTGGTCCCCACTGGAACCCACCTGGAAACCTAACGCGCTTCTCTGTGGGTGATTGCAGCTCCGATCATGGGCCCCCTGAGCCTCTGGACGTACCCCGATCTTGCATTCCGGAAGGGTCAGGATGCCCATGTCCCAGCCAGTCCTCCGGGATCCGTACCAGACTCCAGGCAGGTTTCCTTATACATGCGCCTCATCCCCAGGCCCCTCGCCCCTCGCCCCTCAGAGCCTGGCGCCGTCCATCTGAAATGCACCCTGCTTGTCTTCAGCTGGGCTCTGTAGGGGTGCACTGTAGGGGTGTCTGAAAGCACCAGGTTACCTTGGTGGAACTGAAGAGTGGCCCAGCCCCAGGCCCCCGGTGGGGAGGCAGGTGTGGGGATGTGGCCCACTCTGGGCTCCTGTGGTGTCTGTGGTGGTGCCCATGTGGGGTGATGGGGCCTCATGCCACACTGTTATCAGGACTCACGCTGGAGGCATGAGGGAGGTCAGAGTTGGGATGTCAGGGATGAAGGTCACTCAGTCCTTCATTTTTGCTTTAAAAGTCACCACTGCACTTGCCAATCTCATTCATCAAATTATGAAACCCTGGCTTTATGCCGGGTACTGAGTTGGGTGCTAAAAATACAGACATGGATGAAATACAGTCTCACACACTGGGGATGTGAACTCTGGCGTCTCGTCCAGTAGACAGACCAGAAACAAGCTGTTGAAGACCACGGGGCAAATGTTTGAACTGGGAAGCAACAGTTGGCATCGTGGAAAGACTCATTGCTGCTGGACGCAGAACATGCTTTGTTTGTTCACACTCTTGGCTTCTCAGTTCTTTGCTGTCATCATGGCATCCAGCAGGTGCTCGGCAGGTGTGTCTCCTCCGGACGAGAGAACTCCAGGTGGGTGATTCGCTACCCCGTGCCCACACTCTCCTCTCTGGGGACTATCCTGGTAATGGAGCCTGGTAAGGGATCCTGGGGAGCTTCCATTTATAGCAATGGGATTAGATAGACTATCCATCAAAAAACATAGAAAAGATAAAGACATTAAATATTTTAAAAATGGGCAGCTAACCTCCAAATGAAGTAGAAGAAATCCCTACGAACCAAAACCGAAGAGGAACCCGGAAGCAGAAGTGCCGGGCTTCCATGGAGCTGGGGTGGCTTGAGAGCTGCCTGCCAACCTCAGGCACCAAGGGGCCTGGTTTTCAAAGACTTCAATGAAACAGGAGGAAAGGGTTAGTGCGTGGCAGACACCATGGGGTAGGGGATTAGTGCGTAGCATGGTGGGGTAGGTAGGGGGTTAGTGTGTGGCATGGTTGGGGTAGGGGGTTAATGCATGGCATGGTTGGGGTAGGGGGTTAATGCGTGGCATGGTTGGGGTAGGGGGTTAATGCGTGGCATCGTTGGGGTAGGGGGCTAAGGTGTGGCATGGGGTAGGGGGCTAAGGTGTTGCATGGCTGGGGTAGGGGGTTAATGTGTGGCATGGTTGGGGTAGGGGGCTAAGGTGTGGCATGGCTGAGGTAGGGGGCTAAGGTGTGGCATGGTTGAGGTAAGGGGTTAATGCATGGCATGGTTGGGGTAGGGGGCTAAGGTGTGGCGTCGTTGGGGTAGGTGCCCCTTTGTGCAGACTCCTGCATAAATAAATAAGAAGGTGTCTTGTCAGGGGCCCCCACCCCTGGGAGTGTGTGAGTGTCGAGGCCATGGCCAAAGCCAGTGCAAGGGCCAGGAGAGGCTTCAAGGGACAGAGGGAGCCGTCACCTCCGCTTGCCCAGGGGCCTGTTCCCAACTCTGAGGTCTGCAGGCAGGTCCAGAGGGAAGAGGAAAGAAGCCAAGATGGGTGATGGGCTGATGGGAGGAGGGTTGAGGTCCTGGGAAGGGAGGCCCGAGGGCAGTGCAGCGTCAGACAACACCCCAGGCTGAGCAAGGTGGTCAAGTTAAGCCACCTCCTGGGGGCCATCCCGATGGAGGAGAAGACAAACCCCACACCCACCTTGCCTTAAGCTGCATGGAGCTGAGATCCGTCTCTCCCAGGACACCTCCAGGTGCCCCTCAAAGGGGCATTGCCTGAGTGAGAGGCTCGAAGGGAAAAACATCACCCAAGGGTAGAGGGAAATGATGGCCACGGGCATGTACTATCATCCTCCGGGTTTTAAATGCACACTACCTGCAGATTTTGTGAGACCAAAATTATCATCCTCCGGGTTTTAAATGCACACTACCTGCAGATTTTGTGAAACCAAAATGACAAGGAATTAGGGTAAAGTGCATCAGATTCTTAATGCTCTGGGCCATCCCACTGAAGCAAAGAAAAGAGCCCCCAGCAGGACACAGCCTCATCCCAGGGCCTGCGGATTCTTACGGCCCAGTCCCCACTCAACATGAGCCCACAATCTCAAATCACAAAACTCACAAGGACACATGCCTTCCTGAGCACCAGGAGGAAGAACAGACAGCAGAAGCTGACCACCAAGATGCTGGACACGTGAAGTGCAAAAGGCTGAATATAAAATGTTTTCAATATTTAGTAAAATAGGATTTAGAAACATAACCACATTATCAGTAAAACATTAAAAAAAATCCTACAAGAATGTCTGAAAAATAAAGACACCTTAAGAAGTGGAAAAATAATCATACTTTTTTTTTTCTTTTTGGAACAGAATCTCACTGTCACCCAGGCTGGAGTGTGGTGGCCCAACCATGGCTCACTACAGCCTCTGCCTCTTTGGCTCAAACAATCCTCCCACCTCAGCTTCCCAATTAGCTGACACTACAGGTGCACACCACTACCCCTGTCTAAGTTTTTGTATTTTTTTGTAGAGAGGATGTCTTGCTATGTTGTCCAGGCTTGTCTCAAGCTCCTGGGCTCAAGTGATTCTCCTGCCTCAGCCTCCCAAAGTGCTGAGATTACAGGCTCAAGTCACCTTGCCTGGCCCTATTTATTTCTAAAGAGAGAATTGTCAAAAATGGAAGCTAGAGCTGAGTAAATTTCCTGGTAGAAGCAGGAGAAAACATGAACAAATTCAACAGTGCACCATAGTTCAATTTTAGTTCCAGAACAAGAGATGCGAGAAGATTGGGCACAGGCAATGGCCATGAGGTAAGCACTGGCAATGTTCTTAAATTGGTGAAAGATGTGAATCCTCATATTCAGACAGTGTTATAAATACCAGAGCATAAGAGCTCCGTGCTGAGATACATCATAGAAAATGAATCTGAAGGACACCAAAGTCAAACAAAAGAACTTTAAAAGTAGCCAGAGAAAAAAGACACATTGTCTGCAAAGGAAGGCCAAGTATTTTGATGACAGAATCCTTAGCAGAATAGACAACAGAACCACAGCTCCAAAGGGCCGAAGAAAGAAATTGGTCAACTCATGTTTTTGTAGCTAGTAATCAAAATATAAGGAAAATACAAATATCTTCAGACAAAAGCAGCTCATTTATTATTAAAATTTTCTGGTAAGTGATTTTCTAAAGCAGAGATTAACAAACTTTTCCTATAAAAAACAGGTAGTAAACACCTTTAGGCTTTGCAGGCCACATACAGTCTTTGTCACCAATTACTTGTTGATACACCCTTTTAAAAAAGAAAAATCTGAACAAAGATGTAAAATTCATTTTTTGCCCAGAGACCATAAAAAATAATGCTGTAGGCTGGGCGCAGTGGCTTATGCCTGTAATCCCAGCACTTTGGGAGGCTGAGGCAGGTGGATCACTTGAGGTCAGGAGTTCAAGATCAGCCTGGCCAACATGTTGAAACCCTTTCTCTACTCTCTATGAAAAATACTAAAACTAGCTGGGCATGGTGGCAGGTGCCTATAGTCCCAGCTACTCAGGAGACTGAGACAGGAGAGTAGCTTGAACCCGGGAGGTGGGGGTTGCAGTGAGCTGAGATTGCACCACTGTATTCCTGCCTTGGTGACAGAGCAATGCTCCATCTAAAAAAAAAAAAAAAAATTGGATTTGACCCATGGGCTGAAGTTTTTTGACCTCTGTCAGAAACAGTGGTCTTAAACAAACAAACAAACAAAATGCAAAATAGTGTTGATTTGCAGGAAGAAAGAGAATAGCCAATGACTGGGTAACAACTACTTTTGCAAATTCAGGTGAGTTTCTATTCAACAAAACTCAGTGTCACAAAAATTATTAAAATCTGAAATGTTAGCAACAATTTATATTTAGTAATTTAATCATAAATCAATTTTAATTTTTAAATCATAGTCATCTAAAAGGATATAATAATGATTCAATAATAAATAAAATAATGTGATTTTTGATCCCTAATGTGTTTTTTGGCATGATCTGGCCATGGACTGTCATGTGACAAAACAGTTGAGCACTTTGTGGTTTCAGACACCCACAGTCATTTTGTGATTTTCCGTGGGTGACAGGGCTTAGCTGTGCGGTTGTTGCACAGGTTGTGACTCATGGGGGTGAGGCTGATGTCACCTTGGAGGCTTCCTCATCACACAACTGATCACTGGGGCTGTCAGCCACACCCCTCCCTGTGGCTTTCTCTGTGACCTGGGCATCTGCACAGCGAAGTCACTGGATTCTAATACCAAGTGCCTCAAAAACAAATGACCTCTGCAAAAACATACATTACAGTTACTTTGTGTGGGATTTCTTTGATTTTGCTTTTTCAATTTTATTTAAAATTTTATAAATTTAATTGCAGTAAAATACACACAGCCTAAGATTTACCATGTTAGCCATTATGTAAAAGTGTCTAGTTTGGTAGTGTTTGGTATATTCACACTGTTGTGCAATGAATCATAAGGAATTCTTCAGCTTCCCAAACAGAAACTCTGTTCCCATTAAATCCTTGACCCCCAGGGCTCTAACACCCGCCATTCACCATTCCACTTTCTGTTTCTATGAATTTGACTCCTCCACAGACCTCATGTAAGTGGAGTCATGCAATATTTGTCCTTCTGTGCCCGGCTTATGTTCTTTAGCATAATATCTGTGTTCAATCTGTGTTTAGCATGTGTCAGAATTCCCTTCCTCTTGAGGGCTGAATGATATTCCCTCCTATGTACAGACTATATTTTGCTTATCCATTCATCTGCCCAGGGACAGTTGGGTGGTTTCTATGTTTTAGTCATTGTGAATATTGTGCTCTGAACATGGTTGTGTAAGTATCTCTTCAAGGCCCTGCTTTTAATCCTCTGCAGGATGTACACAAAACTGGGATCCCCAGATCATAGGGTAATTGCATGTTCATTTTGTTGAGGAAAGTGCCATGCTGTTTTCCACACAGTCTTTCACACTCTCACCAGCAATGCACAAGACTTTTAATTTCTCCACATTCTCACTAATACTTTTTCTTTCTGTTTATCTTTTTTTATTAAGGAATGAGCATCAAAGGGGGTTGTGGGGTGTTTGGGCCGATTATCAGGGTCCTATCGTGGGCAGACAGGACGTCCGTAATCAAGGCTGTGAGTGGCAGGTTGATCCTGAGTTGGATCAGATCAGAGCCCGTCTCAGCAATGTGTGCTCCATGGGTTTTAGGCAGCCGGCCTCTTTCCTCTCAGCTCTCTTGGGGTCCTCACATCCTCCTTATCCCATGGGTGGGTGGCTCTGGCCTCTCTGGCCCGCCACTCACAGCCTCGGTCTACGGACGTCCTGTCTGTCCACGGTAGGGTCCCGATAATCTGCGCAAACACCACCACGCCCCACAACCCACTTTGCTGCTAATTCCTTAATAAAAGAGCGCGTTTATGAAAGTTGACAGCATCGGGGAGAGTTTTAAACGCTGTACATTAGGCCTTTCATGGGGAACAGCTAACGACAGGCAGGCTCAGCGCAACAGAGATTTCATCTAATATCAGTTTCGGGAAAGACAATTGCAGGGTTATTTCTGCAGATTAAATTAACTGTATTTGGAGGTCACCTACCGTGGCTAGATTGAGAGAGACAGATACGCAATAGCAAATGCTATCAACGAGATATTAATTCCACTCCACAAACAAAGATATTGTGCCCCACCCTTGAATACTTTCAAAGAGAAAGTTTTTCTTTTCCAACCCTGTCCCCCAATCTTCATGTGGATATTGAAGGACAAAACGTACTGGCCAATTATCAGGACTGTGCACATTCATTTAAAGCACTTCTCACTGGGTTTATTTGAAACGTGTGGAGGGAGCTGAATTGCTCTGCCCCTGCCCATTTTCTGGCTGGGTGCTCAGGCGAGGGCAGCAGCAAGCGGTGACAGGGGGCAAAAGCCTTGGCGGAGGGGAGGGGGCCTCCCATCAGGGTCAGGGGATGAGGGGGCTGTGGTGCTCCTTGCTGAGGCCACCAGCTCCCAAAGCTGGCCAGGCTTCCAAATCCCAGGGAAGCTTTGAGTGGGGCCAGCATGAGCTTCTGGAAGGCCAGGGCTTGAACCTGCTCCTCTCTACCACCTCCCGGGATTCTGGGTTTTATTTTATTTTTTCTCTCTTTGTTTCCTTTTTGTGGTGAAGCAGACTGGAATGGTTTTTGGAGTGAACAAGTGAAGGGTCGGGGCCATGCCCAGTCTTCCCATGAACCTGGAGTGGCACTGGAAGGAAGCACTCAGCAAGGCCCTCACCTGGCCACACGTTAGAGCTCCCAGAGCCTGTTCCTGCATGGTCCTGGGGGAAGGGACCTGCGTCACCCCCTGGCACATGTGAACGACCCAGGGAGGTCGGTGACAGGAACGTGATGTCGGGTCCAGCGGGAGGCCCTCCGCAGTTACTGGGGAAACCCATGAGCTGAAGATCCTCCCCACTCCTCTGACCCCTCTGCCTGTTCACACCACGTCCCCTGGTTCAGTGGCCTTGCCTCTCCCTGCCCCCCTCCCCTCGGTCACAACTCCTCCTTGGCTCTCGAAGGCCCCTCTCCACTGACTGCCCTTGTCCCCGTGTTTCCCTGGGACAGCCCGTCTGCGCCCTGGGCCCCCCCTCCTCTCCTGGTCCCTGAGCTCACCTGCTGCCCCCCCCCCCACACCCCATGTGTTCAACCCTTTATGCCATGTGGCATCAAGGCTCCAACTCACCTCCCCTGGGACAGACGTGCCCCCCACCCCCCACAGCAATTCTCAAAGCATGACCCTTGAGGTGGAGCCAAGTGGCCCCCAGAAAAGATCTTCCCACGACCTAACTGGAAACCTGGAAGTGTGAACTGGTTTGGACAAAGGGTCTTTGCAGATGTAAGTCAGGAGGTCGGGATGAGATCAGCCTGGATGAGCCCTGTGAGCCTTGAATCTAAGACCGTGTGTCCTCATGGGAGCACAGCAGGGCCCAGTCACACACAGGAGAGGGCCGAGTAACGACGGGAGCAGGGAGAGAGGTGGTTCCACAAGCCAAGGACGCTGGAGGCCACCGAGAGCCGAGAGAGGCAGGAAGGACCGTCCCCTAGCACCCTTGGGGTGAACAGGCTCGTGGACACCATGGTTTCGGAATCCGGCCTCCATGCCGGAGATGAATTGCTGAGGTTTCAGACACCCAGTCTGTGGTGCTCTGTGATGGTGACCTAGGAAACACACAGGGCCGGGCTAAAACGCGGGCGCCTGCACCCTTCTCACCACATGCAAGGCCCAGGAATCAGCATTTTACCAAAGTCCCCACGCGGGCCCTCTGCACACTCCCCCTTCCTGCCTTGGCCGCTCTTTGCCTTCTAACCCCCTCGCCCCTCAGGAGGGTCAGTGCCTTCCCTGAGGCCTGGGGACCTCCCACCCAGGCAGCAGGACCTTTCTTGCCAGAGCCTCTCCTGCACAGCTCCCCAGAGAGGCCTTGTCTGGGGCCTGCTGTCTACTTAAGGAGTTGGGCAGGCCCCACGGCCACGCTGTCTGCTAGGCTGAGTTACAGCTCCACGTGGCTGGTGCTGCCCTGCAGGACCGACTCCCAACTCAGCAATGCTGAACCCTGAGGTGGGTGTGGGGATCAGATCCCACAGGTGGCAGAGGAGAAACGGCACCCTGGGTTTTGTTTGTTTCAAATGTGCATTGTTTTCCCTTCTCCCTTCTCCACTCTTTCCTTCTCCTCCCTCTCCTCTTCCTCCTCACCCCTCTTTCTTTTTCTCCTCCTCCCCCTCTCCTCCTCCTTCCCCTCTTCTTCTTTCTTCTCCCCCACCCTCTCCTCCTCCTCTTCCCTCTTCTCCCCTTCTTCCTTCTCCTTCGCCCTCTCCTCTTCCTCCCTCTTCTCCTCCCTCCCCTCCTCCTTTTCTTCCACCTCCTCCTCTTCCTCCCCGCTCAGTGCCTGCCTTAGTGGTCCTGCTGTCTCCCACGAGGCCCATCCTGGAAGCATCTCCCGGGAGGCTGCTTGTGCCTCAGCTGTGAGCAGTGCGTAATCAGCCCATCCCAGGGCAGGCAGTGCTGACACGTCTGTGAGACGGAGCTCATTTAGGGCAATTTTAAGCGGAGACTAATGACTTTGGGGAAGCTTCAATTTAGTGGATAGCAGCATAAAAAACAAATATTAGGAGAAAAACTGGGCATGGAAGGGGCCTTGGGCTGTGAGTCAGGAACAAGGCCCCAGGTGGTCAGGCTGGGAGCCTAGCTCTCAGGTGCTCTGGATCCTGCCCAGGTAGAGGGCATCCCTGGGTCTGCAGCTCTGGACCCTGCCCGGGTGAGGGCATCCCTTGGTCTGCTGCTCACAGCTCCCCTTCCACGCCCACCCCCATCTCCTCCCCAGCGCTCTCCTCTCCAGGTGGGCGTCTAATCCCAGCGACGGCAGCTGGGGCGGGTGGGGGCTCTGCAGAGTGCTGGGCGGGGTCTTCAGGGATGCAGAATGGATGCCTAGCCAGGATCCAGGCTGCTCACTGGGCCGCATTAGCAAGGACCCCATCTCTCTCTTGAAGTCCTGGGGACACTTGGTGTCTCTTACAAAAAGTTCCACCCAGCGCCCGTGTACTCAGCCCCCAGTCTGGGGGTGTGGAGCTGGGGCTCCTGACACTTCCATTTCTGGAGCATTTTTCCCAGCGAGTCCTCTTCCCTGCAGATGCCTCATCCCAGGGATGGCACCCTGGAGAGCCGGGGGTGCAGCTCGATCCTGTCCTCGGCCACGTGGTGTTGATGGGATGGCTCACTCAGGCCAGCCCGTCCTGCTGCCCATGCTAGGAATTTGGGCTTAAAACAGGGGCTGCAAGTTGTGGTCTGTGTGGGGCTGACGTGTCTCCACAAACTCAAGATCTCCAGGCAGCCTCAGCCAGACTGAGGGTCTGAGGACCACAGAGAAGGATTGTTGGTCAAAGCGGCTCCATGTAACCAGATCCTACAGAAAGAACTAAGCTAAGGAAGGAATCGTCCAGCCGGCAAGCAGGGGCGGTGAGAACAGAGACAGAGTCCCACAGTTAGGACACTGGCAGGGTTTCAAGGGGGAACTGCCAGGACAAGGTTAGCGGATCCTGGTTAGAGCTCAGCCCTGCCGAGGAGCCCGCCTAGGGTCAGACCCGCGGGAGCCTGATTGACAGTTGCTATGAATTAACTCATCTCAGAGCAAAAATGCATCCAGACGTGGCAGCCAGGATATCATCTGGTGTGGACACAGTGGCCCAGGAAGGGAGGCAGACTGGAGATGTGGATCTCTTGTGGAAACCACCTAATTCGAGCAAAAGGTCTGCGGTTAAATCCGGGGGAAAGGGAGGTGGTCACAGAGGCAACAGACACAGTCAGTGTCTCTGTCTCTGTCTGTCTCTCTCTCTCCTCCCACTCCCCCCTCCCCCTCTCTCCTTCCCTCTCTCCCTCCCTCCCTCTCTCTCTCTCCCCCTCCCCCTCCCCCCTCCCTCTCTCCTCTCTCTCCTTTCTCTCCTTTCTCTCCTCTCTCCCTTCCTCTCTCTCTCATCTCTCTCCTGTCTCTCCCTCTCCCCTCTCTCCCCTCTCTCCCCTCTCTCCCTTCCTCTCTCTCTCCTGTCTCTCCTCTCTCTTCCCTCCTAGCTCGTGTTTCTGTATCCCTGAGCCTGCTGCCATTGCCAGTTGCTATCAGAACATCTGCAAAGCTGCGTCTGTCCTCCCCAAAGGCCACATCTGCACCAGGGTAAGCACGGCCCGGAGAGGAAACTCACTCACACGCAGCTCCGGGGAGGAGGCATCAACTGCTTCCTCTACCTTTAAGGAGGGCAATTTCTCAAGCTCTATAAAAATCCTTTAAATGGGTAAGATGTGACCTAGAAATTTCATTTCTAGGATTTTGTCCTAAAAAATATATAAAGATATATGCAAAGAATTAGCTATAAATATGTCCATCTCTGCCTTGTTTGAAATAGTAAAAACTTGCAAGCAAACAACATTTCCAACATTTGACCATCCTTTACATATATTAAGGGGCTATCTATAACATAAATCCACTGTAGTCATTGAGGGTCATTTTTGCAATAATGGACACAAGATTGTCAATTAAAAAGGATAATTTCATCAATGTGATGGTGACAGGAAAGTCACATTTAGAATGGGGAGAGAGACTGGGTGCAGTGGCTCATGCCTATAATCCAGCACTCTGGGAGGCTGAGGCAGGTGGATCACGAGGTCAGGAGTTCAAGACCATCCTGGTTAACACGGTGAAACCCTGTCTCTACTAAAAAATACAAAATCTTTCTTTCCTTTCTTTCTTTCTTTCTTCCTTCCTTCCTTCCTTCCTTCCTTCCTTCCTTCCTTCCTTCCTTCCTTCCTTCCCTTCCTTTCCTTCCTTCCTTCTTCTTTCTTTCTTTCTTTTTCTTTTTCTTTCTTTCCTTCCCTTCCATTCCTTCCTTCTTTCCTTCCTTCCTTCCTTCCTTCCTTCCTTCCTTCCTTCTCTCTCTCTCTCTCTCTTTCTTTCTTTCTTTCTTTCTTTCTTTCTTTCTTTCTTTCTTTCTTTCTTTCTTTCTCTCTCTCTCTCTCTTTCTTTCCTTTCTTTCTTTCCCTTTCTCTCTTTTCTTTTCTTCTCTTTTTTCTTTTCTTTCTCACCCTCCATCTGTGTTTAACTGCATGCATTTACTGGAAGAGGGCACAAATTCATAAAACTTGTTTTCAAAAACACATTATCTATATCAGCAATCAAACCTGATGCATGAGTTTGTTAGCCACTTTAAATTTTAGTAGAAATTAATTGCCAAATAAAAGATTATGCATTTCAAAAAAAAATACAAAAAATTAGCCAGGGGTGCCGGCTGGCACCTATATTCCCAGCTACTCAGGAGGCTGAGGCAGAAGAATGACGTGAGCCTGGGAGGCGGAGCTTGTAGTGAGCCAAGATCACGCCACTGCACTCCAGCCTGGGTGACAGAGCGAGAGACTGTGTCTCAAAAAAAAAGAGTGTGTGTGTGTGTATATATATGTAAATATATATATATATATAAAAATATATATATAAATTAGCCAGACGTGGTGGCGGGCGCCTATAGTCCCAACTACTCAGGAGACTGAGGCAGGACAATCGCTTGAACCTGGGAGGTGGATGTTGGAGTGAGCCAAGATCATGCCACTGCGCTCCAGCCTGGGCGATAGGGCGACACCACCTCTCAAAGAAAAAATTAAACATTAAAAATCAGAATGGAGAGAGATGGCGCATTTGCAGGAGAGCCATGTGGTGGAGTATTATGCAGCCACAAAGAGGAACGAAGCCTGACACAGCTGTGATGTGGATGGACCTCAAGACAGGCTGTGGAGGGAAGAGGCCAGTACCAAAGGTAGCAAACTGTGTGGCCCCATTCATACGAAAGATCCAGAACAGATCGATCCACAGACAGGCACAGATCAGCGGCTGCCTGTGCATGGGGTTTGGCGCTGGGATTTCCTTTCGGACTGATAGAAGTATTTCAGAAATACAGATAGCAACCAAGTGCATGTGCTACCAGCTGCTAAACACCGCACGTTAACATGGTTTATTTCAGGTTTGCCTGCAGCACCTGTGATCTGTCTCCTTCTGGACGCTGAGACCCCCCGATGTCGCCTCTGGGAGTGTGCGGGACCCTGCACACTAGATGGAGGTTTGCCTGACTGTTAGTTGACTTGCTCAGGGTCAGGCCCCTATTCAGCACCAGGCCAGCACCGCCGTCCTTCCGGCTCCCTCCAGGACTTGCTGGGCGGGCTCTCGCTTAGTTCTCCCACCCGCATTGATCAAAGCCCTTAGGAGACAGTCGGCCTCTTGCCAGCCCATCCCCTGCCCAGCACAGCATGTTCTCGAGGTTGGAGAAGGCTGCAGGTGCCACGCCCAGGTATCCCAAAGGAGACTCCAGGTTTTGCAGGCTCCTCCAGCCTGCCTGTTGTCCCGATCGCTCCCTGCAGCCTCTGCTGCCTGCCAGCATGGGGGGACCTGCTTATCAAGCCCGACCCCATTCATCGTCAGCCACGTACTGGGTGCCCGTGACGGTCTGACGCTGACGCCTGATTCTGCTTTCTGCCACGTGGCATTCGTGGCCGTCGCCACAGCCATCAGGTCTGTGGAGCCACGCGCAGGTGCGCATTCCTGGGAGTGGGCGCCAAACCTCAGGTGGGAGAGCAGAGGCTGCAGGGCAGGTAACGTGCTCCCCTCTGTGACCTGGGCAGACGCCTGCACACCCGTCCTACCTGCGGGCACTGAGCACTCACACAGACCTGTGGCTGTGCCCTCCACGTTTGTCATCCAGGCCCAGCTCCCCCTGCCTGCCCAGTCTCAAACTGGAGCCCTAGCCCAGTCCCAGATCGTGGGGTGCTGCCCTGGGGTCCCCCATCAACACAGGATAACACCACCAGCGCCAAGCACCCCTGAGCAATCTGCCCTGAGCAACCTGCTCTATCACTGTTTCAATGACTCAGAGCCCCGTTCTAGATGCCCAGGCACCTGCCAGCTTCATTGCTAGAGTGAAACCGGGGTGACGGGGCTACCATAAAAGATGACAGTGGGACCACGTTGAGGTCACCTCGTGTTTCTTCTTCAGGTCTCCATGACTGAACTCACTGGGCTGCCCCAGGACCACTGCAGTCAGGACCATCTTCTGCAGAGTGTGGGGGTAGGAGGTGCCTCTGCTGTGATGTCGGCCGGCAGGTGGGGAGGGCGGGGGAAGGCGGCTTGTCGGAGTCTCCTGCTGGGTTGGGGGTCGGTAACTCCTCGGTTTTGGGGAGGAAATCCTGTTTCTGGAGGAAAATGGCAGCTCCTCGGGGGAAGCTTGTCTGAACTTTGGGGCAGCCTGGGACACACGTGTGCATGCACATATGTACATACATGTGCACACAGGCACACACCGGCACGCACATGTCCCCACACGTGTGGACACACATGCACACGCATGTCTTCACACACGCACATGCGTGCACACGTCATATCGCACATGCACACGTGTCCTCACACACATGCACACACGTCCTCTCACACATGCACACACGTGCCCTCACACACGCCCCCAAGTATCCACACACATGCACACATGTGCCATCACATGCACATGCACGTGGCCTCACACGCACACTCACATGTGTCCTCACACACATGCACACATATGTGTCCTCACACACGCACACACGTCTCCTCACACACGCACACACGTGTTCTCTCACGCACACTCACATGTGCCCTCACATACATGCACACACAAGTGTCCTCTCACACATGCACACACGTGCCCTCACACACGCCCCCAAGTATCCACACACATGCACACACGTGCCATCACACACATGCACATGCACGTGGCCTCACACGCACACTCACATGTGTCCTCACACACATGCACACACGTGTCCTCACATGCACACATGTACACACACACAGGTTATGAGGTGGGGCTGTCCCCAGGGCTGTGCCCCGTCTTGGCCATCCTATCCCGCCGTGTCCTGGTCACACTCCCAGCAAGGACTTACCTGACTCAGCTGTTTCTGGACTTCCTACCTGTGCCTCCGTCCTGTGTGCCATCACGCTACTCCAGGATCACAGCTGATTACTCATCGATTACTAATACCTGCTAGAGCTAGCCACTCCTTCCTTCTGCTCATTTTTCTTGAGTATTTTTGCTTTTATTTTTCCGTATGAAGTTAAAGTCCCTTGACTAATCCCAGGGAAAGCAACACATTAGTATTTTGATTGCAATTGCATTCAATTTGCAAATTAACTTAGAAGAATAGACATCATTGTCATACTAAGTTTTCCTGACCATGTGAATTTCCATTTTTGTTTTTTTCATGAATGTTGTGAAGTTGTTCTCACGCAGGTCTCGCCCATTTCTTGTTAAATTTATTCATAGGTATTTTATCTCTTTTGTTGCTGTCGTAAACGGGGCTTTGCCTTCCATTGTGTCTTCTAACTGGTTGTTGTGCATTATCGCATTTTGTCTTGTAGCCTGCGTTCCTCTGCCTGTGCCTCATTCAGGCTTCAAGATTGGATTCCTTTAAAAGGCAAAGACTGTAGCTCCTTTCTCTTCAAATCCTCCTAGTGTCTGGCTGAAAGTCTTGCCCCTTAGGAGGGAAAAATGGCTTTTGGAAGTGGATTAGGAAATGAGAGCATGGATGTCGGACAACGGGCTCGGATCGGCAGGTCCTCAGTTTCATAATCCGTCAGCTAAGGTTGTGGCACCTGTGCCCACAGCACATACGCTGCTCGCAGATTCGGATACACGTGTGGGTGTGCGCTGTGTGGACGGCGGTGGGGTCCATGTACCTCAGGCGGTGCTGCCCTGGAAAGCTCAGGACTGGCACAGACTGTCACCACGAGCTGAGACCCAGGTATAGACTAGTTCCCAGGTGTGGTCAAAGTCAGCATCCACCAGACTAGAGCGCCCTGGGGTGACGGCAAGTTCCCAAAGTCAATGCCAAGCCCATGTGCACTTTCTGCCTCTGGAGACAGAGTCTGAGAGGTGGGAAGGGGGCCTTGCCAGACCCCTGCCTGGGTCCCTGGCTAACTGTGAGGGTTTTGCTTTGGGGAGGGGCTGAGACTGACACACCTCTGAGCTGGGAGAAGGAGGTGGGAGTGAGAAAAGGGAAAGAGGGGGTCAGAAGGAGCCACAGAACGTCCCTGATGCAGCCCTGTCCCGGGATGCTGGCAGCGCAGGCACTGGGCTCTTGCAGGCTCCTGCGTCCCCAGGCCTGAGCCCTCGGGGCAGCAGCTGGCAGGGGTCATCTTTGTGCAGGGCAGGGGGGCACCTTCATGCACACAGGAATGTGTGCCACGGAACCGCCTGGGGCCTCACATTGAGGACGCACAGCCTCTACTGAGGGCAGAGGCCCAGCCCATAGGCCTGCACCCCACAGCAGCTCGACGCACCCCACCTCCAGGTGAGCCGGGCATGCCACAGACAGGACACACTTGTCAGCGGGTTTGAGTAAAAATGACATTCCCGAGGAGAATATGTTTAACAGATTATTCATTTGCTGAAAACCAGCAGCTGATAAATATTGAATTGCACTTCTTCACAAATACACCAATTATCTCCCCAAAAGCAGGAATTAGTGCTGCATAGCGGTGCATTAATAAATGTCATTCAGCTAATTGAATTTCTTGATTGACTAAAATATTCCCTGTTCTGAAATTCATTCAGACAACAGGGAGGTTTCCATGGCGACAGCTCTTCCCCGGGGGCGAGGTGGGGAGCAGCCGCCCTCCCTCCTGCTGGGAGAACCCCAAGAGGTTCCAGGGTTCCCCTCCGGTGAGCAGGGTGAGGGCAGGGCAGCCCCGCTGGTGGAGACTTCATCGGGGTGGACGTTAGCACCGGGGAGCCTGGGCCCCATGGAAACCTGGCCTCACTGTTCTCAGTCCACTGCTTCCAGCCTCTTCTCCTTAGGGACATGGGGTAGCCTTCCCCGCCCAGTCTCCGCGTCCCATTGCCCAGTTTGGAGACCTCCAGGGCTTCCATGTGCTAGGAGGAGGAGCTCCCACCCTAGGCTTCCATGCCCCTGGCCCTACTGTCCTGCGGCCTGGGTTCCCTGACCCGCCCTTGTTGTTGGAAAGTCCCGCTCGCTCTTCATGCTCGAGGCCTCCAACTCACCAAGGGCTAAGGGGGCTGCTGAGGCAGGAGTCACTTCCTTCCCCAGGGCCCAGCGCCAAGGAACCTCCCTCCCTCCAGCCTCTCTCTTCCTTTCCTCCTTCCCCTCTCCCTCTCTCTTGGTCCTCCTCCTGTCCACAAGCATTTTGCGACGTCAACGCCTTTCACATTTTATTTTGCTTTATTATTTTATATTTTATTATTTTATTTTATTCAGCCTGCTGGTCGCAGACGAGGAGTGGAGAGGTCAGCTGGGAGCCTTCTAGTTTCCCTGGAGTGAGGGCCTGAAGGACCCAGGTCTCCATCTCAGTGTGCGTAAAGTCGGGGGCACACTTCTGCCTGGGGGTCTCCAGGGTTGATGAAGAGGGGCCGTGCCTGTTTCTGTCCCTGGTGCTCAATCCAAGAGCTCTGTCTCTGAGGATGGAGCATTACATCAACCCCTGGTTAAAGCAGCCCAGAGGCTGGGACCTCAGCCCCTCAGGCTGGTGTCTCTACCTTAGCTCAGCCCTCAACAGGCCACAGCCACTCCCCAAGGCCGGCACTCCCCAGTCAGGGACACTTGCCCACTCGTGAGGCCACCACCCACCTCCTGTCCATAAGACAGGCACATTGTTCCAAGGCAGGCGGGCCTCGGGGTCTGTGTGGATCAGGCCTGATAGAAACGTCTATGCCAAAATGTGTATGACTGTAATCTCTGGTGCTGGTGATTTCAATTTTGTTTTCTTAATTTACATTATCTCATTTTTTTCCATTAGATGTTCTCTATTGAATTGCAACCTTGACATGAATATTAAAATAATTTTTAAAATAAACCTGGCTGTTGAAATGAGGCAGCAAAAGTGCGCTGAACCAGCAGGCAGTGAGCACGGGTAGGTGCGGCTTCCGAGTAGATGTTCAGGGCCCTGATGATCCCATGTCCAGGGAGGTGACCTTCAGGAGGGTGGAGGAAGCCAGCTTTGCAGGGCATGTCACTACATTGCCACACTCAGCTGGGCTCATTACACAGCACCTGCAGCACCTCCAGGTCTGGGCTGTGGGGAGCTGGTGCAGAAGCCAGGCATTAGGTTGGCCTGAAGGGTGGGAGGAAGGTGGTGGCCCATGGTCACAGGTCCAGGCCACAGGGGGCATGTGGTCCGGATGCTGCTGCTGGACTCTCTCTGGCACCAGTTTGACTGGCATTGGAGACTTGTATGGAGTGTTTGAGATGCCAGGGCCAGCCGGGCTCAGTGGCTCACACCTGTAATCCCAGCACTTTGGGAGGCTGAGACGGGCAGATCACGAGGTCAGGAGACCGAGAGCATCCTGGCTAACATGGTGAAGCCCCATCTCTACTAAAAATATTTAAAAAATGAGCCAGGCATGGTGGCGGGCATCTGTAGACCCAGTTATTCGGGAGGCTGAGGCAGGAGAATTGCTTGAACTCGGGATGCAGAGGTTGTGGTGAGCTGAGATCACGCCACTGTACTCCAGCCTGGGCAACAAGAGTGAAACTCTATCTCAAAAAAAAAAAAAAAAAGAAAAAGAAAAAGAAAAAAGGAAATACCTGAGAGTGAGTAATTTATAAGGAAAAGAGGTTTAATTGGCTCTCGGTTCTGCAGGCTGTACAGGAAGCATGGCGGCATCTGATTCTAGGGCCATCAGCAGTTCAGAGAGGTGACATTACTTTCAGACTGGCCCAAAGCTGATAAGTAGCAGAGACTGGCTGAGGGAAGAAGAGCCAGATGTCTACCCTTGATGCCAAGTCCTGCCCACACTGGCCTCACATCCAGCTCCCTGGGTCCTTAGGGAATTCAGCCCCCAGAGGCCCTGCCCACCAGATGCAGCCAAAGCAAAGGGCAGCCCCACCCATGTGGCCCCTCACTGGGCTGCTGGTCATGTAGGACTCTCTGTATAGTTTAGGGTAGAGCTGGCCTCATGGAATGATTTAGGAAGTATCCCCTCTGCTCTCATCCTCTGAAAGAGATTGTAGAGAATCGATATCATTTCTTTCTTAAATGTTTGGTGGAATTCACCAGTGAACCCTTGAAGATAACTAATTAATGATTTAATTTCTTTGCTAGATATAGGCCTATTCAGATTGTCTATTTTTTCTTGTGCAGGTTTTGGCAGAATTGTGTTTTTCAAGGAATTGGTTTATTTCAATTAGGTTATCAAATTTGTGGGCATAGAGCTGCTCGTAATATTTCTTTATTGTCCTTTTAATGTCCGTGGGGTATGTAGTGACGTTCCATCTTGCATTTCTGATGTTAGTAATTTCTGTCCTCTCTCTTTTTTCATAACTAGCCAGGTTAGAAGTTTATCAGTTTCGTCAATATTTTCAAAGAGCCAGCTTTTGGTTTTATCAATTGTTTCTATTGATTTCTTTTTTCAATTTCATTGATTTCTGCTCCAATTTTTATTATTTATTCTCTTCTGCTTACTCGGAATTTAAGTTGCTCTTCTTTTTCCTAAGGGGGAAAGTTAGATGGTAGATTCTAGATCTTTCTTTTCTAGCATGGGCATTCAATGCTATAAATTTACCTCTAAGCACTGCTTTTCCTGCATCCCATAAATTTTGTTAAGTTGTGTTTTCATTTTTGTTTAATGGAAATGTTTTTACATTTCTTTTGAGATTTCTTCTTTGACCTATGTGTTTTTTAGAAGTGTGTTGTTTAATTTCTAGATATTTAAGGATTTCCAGCCTTTGTTTGTTATTGATTCTTAGCTTAATTCCAATGTGATCTGAGAGCAGGCATTGTATAATTACTATTCTTTTAAATTTGTTAAGATGTGTTTTGTGGCCCAGAATATGGTCTATCTTGTTTGACTTTTCATGTGAGTCTGAGAAGAATGTGACTTCTATTATTATTGGATGGAGTATTCTACAGATGTCAGTTATAGCCTATTGACAAATGGTGTTGAGTTCGACCTGGCTTTACTGATTCCCTTCCTGCTGGATCTGCTTATTTCTGATAGGGGGATATTGAAGCCCCCAAATGTAACAGTGGATCCATCTCTCTCTCCCTGGAGTTCTACAGTTTTTGCCTGACAGAATTGGATGTTCTGTTGTTGGGTGCATCCATGCTATAGTTTGTTATGTCTTCCTTGGTCACTGGCTTGTTATGTCTTCCTCAGCCATTGACTTGTTATGTCTTCCTGGGTCATTGACTTGTTATGTCTTCCTGGGTCATTGATTTGTTATGTCTTCCTGGGTCATTGACCCTTTATCACTAAGTCATGGTCCTCGCCCTCCTTGGTCATGTTCCAGATGATGGTCCTCTGCAGTCTGTCTGAGATAATGTCACCTGCGCCTGATTTCTTTTGATTAGTGCTAGCATGATATGTCTTCACATCTCTACTTGTCACCTATGTGTGCCTTTATTTTTATTTTTTTTAATTTTTTTGAGATGGAGTCTCACACTGTTACCCAGGCTGGAGTCAATAGCATGATCTTGGCTCACTATGACCTCCACCTCCCAGGTTCAAGAGATTCTCCTGCCTCCCCCTCCCTAGTAACTGGGACTACAGGCACATACCACCACATCTGGCTAACTTTTTTGTTTGTTTGTTTGTACTTTACTTAGTAGAGACTGACTTTTGCCATGTTGGCCAGGCTGGTCTTGAACTCCTGACTGCAAGTGATCCACTTGCCTCAGCCTCCCAAAGTTCTGGGATTACAGGTGTGAGCCACCACGCCCGGCCTGTGTGCCTTTATTTTTAAGGTGGGTTCTTGTAGACGACATGAGCAGCAGCCCCCCGTGATCCAAGGTTTTGCTTCCACAGTTTCAGGTATTGATGGTTTCAGCTCTCTGAGGCCAACCATGGTCCAAAAATATTAAATGGAACATTTCAGAAATAAAAACTCATAAATTGAATGGCGTGCCATTCTGTGTAGTGCAATGGGATTTTGTACCATCCCATTCTGTCCTGCCCAGGACATGACTTACTCCTCTGTCCAGGGTTTCCAGTCTCTGCACACTACTCACCCACTAGTCCCTGAGTAGCTATCTCAGCTATCAGATACAAACAAACAAACAAACAACAAAAAAAAACACGTAATATAAGGTAAGTCCTCCCTTATAGTAAAATAGAAATTTGTAAAGTCTATGACAATCCTACAAATGCATGACAGCAAAGATTGTGATAGGAAGCGCTCAGCGAGCTGCTTTATCTGTGATGGTTTGTGAGCCACCATGCAGCTCATAAACCTATCAGGTGATAGGTTCTTGGAAACTGTGACTTTAACCCAAACAAAGCAGAACAAAACCAATTTTATAACTTGATTTTAACAAGAGTTAAGTTCCAGTGGTGTATTTCTGGTCACAAACACTTCATCAAACTTCTAAATGAAGACCCAGAATACTTCTAGTATTAAACATTGAAATAAATTTAAGCTATACATACATTTAAGAAAGCGTAATGAAAACAAGCAAGATGACTATTTATCTAATTGTTGGTGAGTTGGTGAGTGGCGGTGGTCATGTGCTGGTGGGTTAAACCAAAGAACAAATGTTTGCAAAGGGAAAATTGTAAGAAGCACCTCCTGTCCCCACACAGCTCACAAACCAGCACAGACATGGCGGCTCGCTGACTGTTTTCCCTCCACGTCCTTTACTGTCACACATTTGTATAATTATCGTAGACTTTACAAATTTTTATTTTACAATAATTTGTATTCATTCATTCATTCATTCATTTTCCAGCATGCTTATTCCAGGTGAGAGCACAGGAAGGAACCAGCCCTGAACAGGACGCCCTCCTCACCAGGCGACCCCCACACACCCTCACTCACTCACACCAGACCATGTAGATGCACCAACTCACTGAGCGTGCACATCTGTGGGAGGTGGGAGAAAGCCGGAGCACCTGGAAAAAACCCTCGCAGACAAGAGGAGAACATACGGGTTCCACACACACAGAGGAGATGACAGGGAATCAATGTTCTTTTTCTCATCAACATTATAACAAGACAGCATTGGACAAAAAGATGTTGTTTGAGGATCTGCTGTGCATGACATGCTGGAAAAGGCGTAACTACGGGGCTAGTACAGAAATCAATAGTTGCTAAGGGCTGGCGGGGAGGGAGGGATGAAGAGGGGTCGCACGGAGGGTCTGGGGGCCCCAGATGAGGCTGCAGTGCTGGATTTAGTCCACGCACCTTGTCAGAGCCCACATCACTGCAACAGCGAGCCCTGCTGTGACACTCAGGCATAGAGTAAGCCCTACTGTGAACCAGGGGCGTTGGGCCATAATGATGTGTGGATGTTTGCTCATCAGTTCCACCAAATACACCTTCTCATGGGATGAGTCGATAATGGGGGAGCCTATGCATTTGTGGGGCCAGGGGGCGCTGGAATATCTCTGTACCTTTGCTCAATTTTGCTGTTCTGAACCTAAAACTGTTCTAAAAGATAGACTTGCCCAGGCATGGTGGCTCATGCCTATAATCCCAGCACTTTGGGAGGCTGAGACGGGCCGATCACCTGAGATCAGGAGTTCGAGACCAGCCTGGCCAACACGGTGAAACCCTGTCTCTACTAAAAATACAAAAATTAGCCGGGCATGGTGGTGGGTGCCTGTAATCTCAGCTACTTGGGAGGCTGAGGCAGGAGAATTGCTGGAACCTGGGAGACGGAGGTTGCAGTGAGCTGAGATCCTGCCATTGTACTCAGCCTGGGCAAAACAGCAAGACTCCATCTAAAAAAAAAAAAACCAGATAGACTTAAAATAAACAAACAGACAAACGCACCAGGGCTGACCCCTGGGAGCTGACCAGCTAATCCGGTCCATGAGCCTCTCATGAACTCACGGGGACTGGTGGCAGCGTGGAAGGCCTCCGTGTACTGACCTGCCTGTGGATGCCGCTGCTCACCGCCATCTCTGGGAGGCGGCAGGTCCCTCGCAGAAGCGGGCCTGTGGAGGCATTTCTGTATCTGTTTTTTTTCCAGGGAGTTGTGTGTTCAGGCTGACATTAGCAGGCTGTGGTGTATGCACATTCCACTGGTGGCAGAGCTGAGTGACCGGCGGGCTCCACTCCCTTCCAGAAATGCATGCCCATGGCAGAGCTGCTGGCCTCCCTCAGTCCCTGGGAAGTGCTGGCTGTGAAACCTGAGCCTCCAGGCTGTCCGGGACTGGGCTGAGCAGCTGTCCCCACGAGACAGGTTGACGAGTCTGGATTTTGTGCCCAGAGCTACAGTGCAATGAGGTGACGTGGAGTTGCTTTCAGTGAGAATGTGTCCATGACCTCAGAGTGGTTTCGATGATGCTGGCATCTAAAGGTCCTGAGGAGTGTGCAGAGAGAGGGAGCTGGGAGGGCAGATGGGCGTGTGCGAGAGGAGTGGGGATAGGAGAGTGGAGAGTGCTCAGTGGGGTGGGGGCGGAGAGAAAGGGAGATGGAGAGAGAGGAAGAAAGTGGGGAGAGAGGAAGAAAGGGCAGAGAGAAAGAGAAAGGGTAAAGAGAGAGACAGAAAGGGATAGAAGGAGACAGGGATGGAGAAAGCAGTTAGAGAGGGAGAAAGGGCAAAGGGAAATGGATAGAGGGAGAGAGGGAGAGAGAGGGAGAGAGCCAGAGGAAAAGAGGTGGGGACAGAAAGGGAGAAAGGGGAGAGAAGAGAGAGAGAAATAGATAAAGGGAGAAAGGAAGAGACTGGGGAGGGAGAGAGAGGATAGAGAGGAAACGGTGGCCCTGGGGTGAACCTGGGGAGGGACACTGTCTCCTGGTCAGTAACAGGAGCAGCTGTGGGTGGCAGTGTCATTACTGGGACAGGGAAGATGGAAGAACGGAAAATCAGAGGTGGGAGATGAGAGGAGCTGTAGCCACAGCGACAGCACCTTCCAATCAGGCCAGCTGCCTGGACTCTGGGTAGGGTGTGGGCTCCACAGGCACCTCTGGGAGTCAGGGGAGTGAGTGGTGCTTAAAACCACAGGGAAGCTCAAAGCCACTTAGGGAGTCGTGGGCAGGGAAAGGAGCCTCAGAGACCCCAACTATGTGCAAAGGAGGGAGGTGAGGAGGAGCTGCAGAGACTCGCCAGGAGCACCCGAGGAGGAGGGAGGTGAGGAGGAGCTGCAGAGGAGACTGGCCGGGAGCACCCGAGGAGCCGGGGGCGGGGGCCATCGCAGGCACCGTAGAGCCTCCCCTGTCCAGGGAGAGCCACACAGGAGCTGTCCCCACAGGGGTTCCTCATCTGCTTCCAGAGCCCCACCCTGGGCAGAGGGGCACATGAGAGGCCCACCTGGAAGGGGAGGCCCACCTGGGAGGGAAGGGCCAGGGGGGTCCCAGAGCTCCTTTGGGGTTTCTGCATCCATCCCGTTCTTTCTCCTCTTTAGATGGGAAAAGGAGGAGAGAGGGTGTTTCTGGGCTCTGTGCACCAGGTGACGGCTTGGTCGCTCTTCCTGCTTTCTCTCTAGTAACCCTCCAAGCCTCCTAAGAGGGCACCGCCGGGAATCCCCAGCTGCAGACAGAGGGCTGGCAGCTCCCTGGGCTCAGGAGATCTTCGCACATCCCTTCTCTCCCAGGGTTCCCACCTTGCAGACAGGAGGAGGTGACTGAGGCCCAGCCAGCGCCCCCCACAGCCTCGCAGCAGATGGCTAAAGAGGAAGCCTGGCTCAGCTATGCCTTGGGCCCAACAAGAAGGGACAGTGCTCAGTGGTAGAATGACACATGGCTGCTCTAACAGATTCTAGTTTTGTGAAGATGAACAAGCTCTAAGCAGGAGGACTTACGGGAGGTCAGTGGCTGGTGGCCCCGGCAGACCTATCATGGACCTGTTCCATGAAGAAAGAGACACAGATCTCTCTGTGGAAAGGTGCAGGCTCTGCTGCAGGAGGAAAATGGCAACAAGAAGCCCAGCAGGTGAGCTGATGGGACTCTGTGCAGCCATCTCGCGTGACCACCATGAAGTATGGACCAGCCCAGGGGAGGGTTTAGTTGATGGGACTCCGTGCAGCCCTCATGTGTGGCCACCGTGAAGTATGGACCAGCCTAGGGGAGGGTTTCAGGTCTGGAGATCTTAGTTGAGAGCATAACTGCTCCAGAAATGACCACAGACAGTGTCATTCTGAACTCACTGAGATACCTGTGGACCCCAGGCCCCATAGACATGCTGGAAAATGGGTTCTGGAGCCCAGGTGGACACCGTTTTCATCTCAGATCTTTTGTCCTCAGCACCTGTCCACTCCGACGTAGACGTATCAGCTCCCTGCATCTTACTGAGACACCGGAGCCAGAAGGGCCCTGAGGTTTTCATCACGGTGCTCGCCCCAAGTGCCTCCCAGCTTTGTGTGAGATTGTGGAGGCATGTGGCTTCAGGAGGTGGGAAACGGAACAGACACCCCGCAGAGTCCGACGGGGCGCTGAGCTCCTTCCCTGCTCTGCCGAGACAGTCTCGGGCCTCATCTGTTATTGGCCAAGGGAAGCAAGGAACCAGGGGAGGTGTGAGGCGTGCACCAGAGGCACCCCTTGAGTTAGGGACGAAAGCCTGGCAGAGCCTGGAGCTATGGCATGTTTAATCTCAGTACATCGGTGTCCGCAGGAGCAGAGGGCCCCTCCCAGAGCCAGATCTGTGGTCTGTCCCGGGCGTCCTCCTGGGCATCCTGGAGACTCACAGCTCCCGGCCGTGGCTGTGGTCTTCTCCCTCTGTCCTTGGGTCCCCCTGCAGTTGCAGACTGGATTAACCTTGAGGATGGACAGTGGTGGCCTGGCTGCTGATTGACAGCCAGGACAGAGCAAATATTGACTCCTCACCTCAGGAAAGGGGCCGACGTTCCTTCCGCAGGCACACGCTGACCTTGCTTCCGTGGGAATCGATAGAAACCTCTTGAGTCAATAAGTCTTAATGTTCCTTTCAACAGAAATCCATGCACCTCACTATTGTTACTTGCCTGGAATGCGGGGCGGGAGCAGGCCCGGGGTCTGTGCCAGTGATCAGAGGGTGGTTTAGCCTCGAAGCTTCATCAGACCCTCCTGACTGAGACGACTAAAGACCCCTCCCCTCGGAGGGTGCTGACAGCACCCCCCAACTATTCACAGCCCACTGGGCCCATCCCTAAACCACCTCCTGCCTACAGGAACAGCATGGGGAGAGAACAATGGAAAAGCCACGTGCTGTCACCTGCCTGGGACAGAATCCCTCTTGTCTGCCAGGCAGGTGACTTGACCCATCCTTTGAGGGAACTTTGAGGAGTAAGACAAACCCTCACTGTGGAAGGCCAGAGGGTCCCCTGTCCTCCCTGGAATGATCCCCCAGCTCCATCTGCAGAGCCCCCCCCCAGCACAGCCCAGAAGCTGAGAACCAGAGCCCCCAGGATACAGCGGGAGGGATACAGGCCACTCGGGGGGTTCTGGGACTCGGAACAGCCTGGCTGGAATTCAAGCATCGCTAAGAAGGAAGTTGAGGAGCCCTGGAGTTCCTGGAGTGTGGGTCTGTGGTCCTTAAACACATCCCTCGTATTTAAAAATAGCCCTTCCTGTCCCACTCCTGTCTGAGCAGCTCTAGATCCTGCTGGCCAGCCGCTTTGTCAGATGAGTTCACTGAAAGCAGAGGTCGTCTTCCCAGCCATGCACCTCTGAAGCCCAAGGAGTTTCCATGACTTTAACCAGAGACTTGTGCAGCCAGGACTCCTCTAGCGCTGACATGGTTGGGTTTCGTGTCTCATCCAAATCTCATCTTGAATTATAATCTCTGTAATCTCCATGTGACAAGGGAGAGACCAGGTAGAGGGAACTGAATGGTGGGGGTGGTTTCCCCATGCTGTTCTCCTGATAGTGAGTGAGTCCTCATGAGATCTGATGGTTTTATAAGGGGCTCTTCCCCCTTCACTTAGCACTTCTCCTTCCTGCTGCCTTGTTAAGAAGGTGCCTTGCTTCCCCTTCACCTTCCACCATGACTGTAAGTTTCCTGAGGCCTCCCCAGAGCTCTGAGTCAATTAAACCTCTTTCCTTTATAAATTATTCAGTCTGGGAAGTTCTTTATAGTTGTATGAAAAGGGACTAACACAAATGCCAAAGGGAGGTGAGGCTCATGGGTTTGGGTATCATCAAACCCTCATGTTCCCACCATTGCTGTGTGAACATGGAGCAGTTTCAGCTTAAGCTGGGCCTATGGGGATGGTCATGGGGCCCACATAACCCAGGACCTGGATCCGCTCTGAAAGAAAGGGAACAAGCTGTTAAGAATGACCCTGTCCAACTGTTAACTAGCTAGCACAGACATATGACACAGCCCAGTATCGAGGAACGTGGACAGCTTCCCACTGGGACCATATCCCAGTCACCCCACTGTGCTGGCCTCTCCTCCCCTGATAGCACACGGTCCCTCTGGACAACAAGAAGATAGAGGTGGCTTAAGCCTGGCCAGCTGGACCCCTTCCCAGAGAGTGAGGCTCCCTGGCCTCTCCCTGGCCAGAGATTGGAAACCATGAATATGGTCTCATGGAGAAAAGCAGGTGCAGTGGAGAAAAATAAATCCCTGAACAGAGACACAGAAATGAGAGTACATGGAGGGAGGGACACAGAGGCCGAGCTGAGCTGGCAGGGCTGTGTGGGCTGACAGTCCCCTTTTTGCTCTGACAGAATCATGGACTGCCTTGAGTCTCCCTCACTACCAAAGTTGGGGTGGGGAGGGGGGACCAGGGACGGGACAGGGAGGGGGACCAGGGATGGGATGGTGAAGGGGACCAGGGACGGGACGGTGAGGGGGACCAGGGACGGGACGGTGAGGGGGACCAGGGACAGGATGGCGAGGGGGACCAGGGAGTGTCTTAGTGGCGGGACAGCGAGCAAAGCTCCTCTGGGGAGGGCGCTTGGATGACGGGACGGAGAGGGGCGGCTGGAGAGAGATGCAGCAGCATTCTGCACCTTCACCCCGCTCAGTTCTCACAAAGATTTAGGCGTGGATATGAGAGGACCCAAGGATCGTGGGAAAGAGCAAAAATGAAACAGGGAAGTGCTGGGTATAGTTTAAATATATGTGTATTTTTTAGTGTATGAAAAAATCTAGCAACTCCACAAGAAAAAAGAGGGCACACAAAGTCATCACATGGACTCTGAAAATCGTTGCTTCTCCTGAAAAGAAACACATTCATTTTCTCCAAGTGCTTTTCCATCTTGCTCCACCCAGTGGAAAGGGTTCCAGGAAAAGAAGGAGCGTCAGTATATCCCAGGACTTCCCCACATGTGGAGAGACATGACATGGAAGTGAATGGTCAACCAGAGGAAAAGTTAAGACAAAACATTATTATGAAGAAAAACCCTCGTCCACCACTGTAGGATTCCAGCAGAGGAAGAAGGAACATTGAGGACCCACCCTGTGCCAAGCTTCCAGGCTGAATTAAAGGAAAGCCAGGGCCAGGCATACTGGCTCACGCCTGTAATCCCAGCACTTTGGGAGGCAGAAACAGGTGGATCATTTGAGATCAGGAGTTCAAGACCATTCTGGCCAACATGGTGAAACCCTGTCTCTCCAAAAAATACAAAACTTAGCCAGGCATGGTGGCGTGAGCCTGTAGTCCCAGCTACTCGGAAGGCTGAGGCAGGAGAATTGCTTGAGTATGGGAGGCAGAGGTTGCAGTGAGCCGAGATCACGCCACTGCACTCCAGCCTGGGTGACAGAGTGAGACCCTGTCTCAAATAATAATAATAATAATAAATAAAAATAAAGGAAGGTCTGGTTAAAAAGACAGAATAAATGGTGATTAGGTGGAGGAGTCAGACCTGAATAGGTCACTTAGAAATCTCTTAGCAGGAGTTAGCGACTAAGTCTCTTACAGAAGCATCTATAACCACGGAGGCCACTTCTCCATGTGCCACTGATTTACTGATGTTGAACAAAAGGAACATCAAGAGCCACAAACCCACAGGAAATCCTGCCCTGCAACAGCCCAGAGGGCAGAGAAAATGGGTACTGGATGACGGAGAGCCCCGGAAAGCCATTCCAGCCTGCATCGGAGCCAACAGGATGGCCAGAGAGTCCAGCGCTGTCAGGAAGATCACATGGAGAGAGACAGGGTCTCGCGGTGGAGCCAACACTGGCACAGAAGGAATGGAGGACAAAAAGAAGGGAAAGGACAGCGGCAAAAAAGAAAGAAAAATAAGTGAACATTAAAGAACAAACTGGAAGAAAACATCCCCTATAACAATAGTCAGGGAGTTAGTCAAAGGCTTAATTAGAACAGTAAAGTGATGAACAAAGGTTTGGTAAAAATGCCAGCGGTGTCCATCATGTGCACTTACTAACACACATGTAAATGTAGAATGAAGATGAAATAACCTTGGCAACGACAGGCCTTAAAAAAAACAGAAGTAAAAATAATAGAACTAACACAATCCGAAAGAAGCCCGGACATGTGAGAGGAAGGGAAAACTGGCTGGGTTCTTCCTCTTTCACAGCAAATTCAGTGAATAGAGAGCAACTAAAATGTGAACACACGGCCGGGCACAGTGGCTCACTCCTGTAATCCCAGCACGTTGGGAGGCCGAGGTGGGTAGATCATGTGAGGTCAGGAGTTCAAGACCAGCCTGGCCAACATGGTGAAACTCCATCTCTACTAAGAATACAAAAATTAGGCAGGTATGGTGGCGAGTGCCTGTAGTCCCAGCTACTCGGGAGGCTGAGGCAGGAGAATCGCTTGAACCTGGGAGGCAGAGGTTGCAGTGAGCGGAGATTGCACCACTGCACTCCAGCTTGGGCAACAGAGTGAGACTGTCTCAAAATAAATTAAAATAAAATAAAATAATAACACATGTGCATTCGCACTCACTCACACACCCTCATTATGAAACGTCTCAATGTTTCTATTTTTTTCCCTTAAAAAGATCTTTAGAAATGAACTTTTCCATGGTAAAGAAATGAAGATCGATCATTCCCTTTGTTTTACTTCATTTTTCATATTAAACACAATTTCAAATAAATCATCTAATTAGAAGCATGAGTAGAAGGACTTCCCAGCCTCCCTGCTCTTCCTCCCGCTGACCTTCCTCCCGCTCGGCTGCCGGAGACTGTCTGGAGTTGTTTCCTCGTATGAAGGCAAGTTCCTATTGGGCGATGAGATTGGGGTGATAATGTTGCTTTCTATATTAAAAAACATTTTCCTAATGCACATGTGTAATTTTCACAAAAAATAAAATAATTGAAACTACTGAAGAGAACAAGCAGACAGATTCTCACAGTGGCACGGGCATGGATACCTCTCTTGACCTTGTTCTAAGACACATGGGGGCTGCTGGGTGGAGCACGGGTCCAGACAGCAGGCTGAGGTGGAGCCTCCTGGCAATCAGCTTCTGGAAGGAGGGAATAGTGTGCAGGCCAGCACCGCCTCCTCTCCATGGACCACTCAAGGCTGAGGCCCCAGAGCGGGTGCCTGTGCTATTCCTGACTATTCCTGAAGAGATCCGCACCTGCGGGGCCCGCGTGTTTCCCTGCACAGAGGAGAGCAGGGACTTTGGTGACTCTGGACGCAGCTGGGGACACTCTGGGCTCGGCTGAGTGCTGTACGAGAGGCCAGTCCTGGTCATGGTAGAATCTGGGGCACATAATGCTGGGGATTAAGGCAAAGACACCACGTCCAGCCTGGCCACACTGTGGTTTCCATGTAAGTTCCTGATAGGTAGGCCTGACTCTGATGGGCCAGCGGCTGCCCCCATGCCCCGGCCCCCACACCAGTCATCTGACGTGACTTGGATGTCATCCAAGGTCTGAAAAGGAAGCATCTGAGCCACTATTCCAGCTTTGGAATCATGAACTCAGCCCTTCCTGAAAGTATCGTGTGTGTATGTGTGTGTGCATGCCCATGTACGTGTGCATGTGTGTGTGCATGTGTCCACGTGTGTTTAGTGCTTGAGGCGTGTGTGTCTGTGGCTTATTGAAACTATGAATTTTACTGAATCAGTAGAGCTGATCATTCTTTCAGTGCACACCTGGTCCCACCTCGGTCATGCCTCCCTCTGACATCTATCAATCAATCAATTTACCAGTCAATGCTAGAATAAAGTCAATTATCAAAGCTGGCAGTGCGGCCGGCTGCTTTCTTGAAAGTGACAGTCAGTCGGGGAGCATGTCTTGCTAATTCCATCCTGAATCTGCCTTCTTCCCTCTTGGGACAGGTGCCTGCGTCTGCACCTCTTTCCTCTGCCAGTGTGGAGACCACAGGCTTCCCTCCCTGCATGCATGGGCCGGACCCCTCCCCACCTGGGCATGGCTTGTATTGGGGCAGGAAGGTAACCAGGAGCATCACGGATGCGAAGCGGTAACTATTTTAGCACATCCAAGGGAGGGAGCTGCTTCCTGTTTTACACCCAGGTCCAACAACGTGAAGACAGGAATCTCAAGAAAAACAAAGTTATACATCACAAATCAAGATCATAAAACAAAATCAATATTGAAATAATGGCAGTAAATGGGTGCTTTTGATGTGGTCTGTGTTGTAAGACACAGGGAGAAAATGCCTCCGCAAAACTCTAATAAATCACTTTGTTTAATCACTAGGATATAAATGGAATTTAAAGTGTCATCTGAGAGTCATCCTTTAAAATAACACATTAGCTTTTCATCTATGACAGTTTGGGGGAAAAGATGCCATTATTTAGAACTTGTTTACTTAATGTATTTTAAATTAATAGTTTTTTCATGTTCTAGCTTCAAACATTCCCTTAAAGCATTCATATACTTTATTTCCTTTTCCCTAATTTCAGAGAAGAGTGTGTGTCTTTATTTCCTTGTCGTGGACACAGAGAGCTCCTGCGGGCGTTTGCAAAAGGTCCCTTGGTGTCATTCTGCTTCTTGACCCTTTGTCACTTGTGGAATCACAGCTGATACCTGGGCTCACAGGTCTCCAGGAAATCACTGGTGTCGGGAAAAAGTGTTCTCTGATTGGTATAGCACACTTTTTTTTACTGTTAAAATTTGTTTTTTATTATACTTTAAGTTCTAGGGTACATGTGCACAATGTGCAGGTTTGTTACATATGTATACATGTGCCATGTTGGTGTGCCGCACCCATTAACTCATCATGTACATTCGGTATATCTCCTAATGCTATCCCTCCGCCTTCCCCCGACCCCATGACAGGCCCCGGTGTGTGATGTTCCCCTTCCTGTGTCCAAGTGTTCTCATTGTTCAATTCCCACCTGTGAGTGGGAACATGCGGTGTTTGGTTTTCTGTCCTTGCGATAGTTTGCTCAGAATGATGGTTTCCAGCTGCATCCATGTCCCTAAAAAGGACATGAACTCTTCCTTTTTCATGGCTGCATAGTATTCCATGGTGTATATGTGCCACATTTTCTTAATCCAGTCTGTCACTGATGGACATTTGGGTTGATTCCAAGTCTTTGCTATTGTGAATAGTGCCGCAATAAACATACGTGTGCATGTGTCTTTATAGCAGCATGATTTATAATCCTTTGGGTATATACCCAGTAGTGGGATGGCTGGGTCACATAGTATTTCTAGTTCTAGATCCTTGAGGAATCACCACACTGTCTTCCACAATGGCTGAACTAGTTTACAGTCCCACCAACAGTGTAAAAGTGTTCCTATTTCTCCACACCCTCTCCAGCACCTGTTGTTTCCTGACTTTTTAATGATCGCCATTCTAACTGGTGTGAGATGGTATCTCATTGTGGTTTTGATTTGCATTTCTCTGATGGCCAGTGATGATGAGCATTTTTTCATGTGTCTGTTGGCTGTATGAATGTCTTCTTTTGAGAAGTGTCTGTTCCACTTGCTGTGGTTCACAGTTCAGCCCAAGCTCTAGCTGCTGTTGCTTAAGCAAATGTGTGCTATCTTCGTGGAGGTGGCGGTGGAGAAGGGAACTATTAGCTCTCAGTGACAACACCCAGGGCCACAATTACGCTGGCACGTCCTTCACTCTGGGACCTACCTGGGCCTGAGGCCGTGTGGGCCTTGCTGGTTGGGTCCTCCCAGCCCTACGAGGGGCAGGTTGCAGATCCCGTTTTGCAGACCGGGAAGTGGGGTCACCAGACAAGGACCACACACCGTCCCACCACAAGGAATTGTTGGATCCCAGTCTCAAACCCAGTGAGTGTGACTTCAGAACTGGTGCTCTGAGGAGCTTCTCAGTCACCCAACAGTGTGCGCTCCCTCGGCGGGGATGGATGTGGAAACTCACTCCTGAAATGGACTATTGCCGTTTTCCATGGAGCTGCCGGAAAGATCACTGCAGAGCAAAGGTCACCAGAGCACGACTCAGCTGTAAACTCTCACTGCAATGAAGCTAAACCTAGACGACAGATCTGGCATGGCCCGGCCTCTGCTGCCTCCCAGCCTGGAGGACTCCAGCCATGCCTGGGGGACATTTCTGGGCTGGAGCACAGACGAGCCAGTGCACCGACCTCCGGTTCTCAGTCCTGCCGTAACACCTGGGAGGAACGTGTGAGTTGTTGATGAGCCGCGATCAGAGCAGCCTACATGCAAGCCCTCGTGTTGGGGGCACTGGCCCGGAGGCTGCCCTAGCCATGCTGGAGGAGTTCGCATGAATGGGAAATCTACCTTTCTTGCAAAGTCCACCGATATGCCACTAAGAATTCAGAGTGATAAGCTTAGCCTAAAGCTGCCTCCTCACATAAGTGCAGCCTAAATGGCGGGAACCCGGGAGGCGGAGCTCGCAGTGAGCCGAGATCGCGCCATTGCACTCCAGCCTGGGTGACAGAGTAAGACTCTGTCTCAAAAATAAATAAATAAATAAAAAGTCTCTGTACACAGTGAACTGTACTGAGCTGGATGTGTAAATCGTCTGTAACCTGCTCCTGTGCCAGTCGCCGAGTTTTGTTCGACGGTGACCCACTCCCTGCTCAAACCCTGTCCAAGTAAGGCAGACCCTAAGCTGGAGCCAACAGGGCTGCTGCTGGACCTCGCTCCGTCTTCCGTAAGTCACCCTCTGTTTTCTGTTCATGAATCTTGTTTGGTCCCACAGCAGCACTGGAGTCTCTCTGAACCTCTTCTGGTTCGGGAGGCCGCCTGATTCCCGAACCATTCTTTGCTCAATTCAACTCTGTTAGATTTAATTTGGGTAAAGTTTTTCTTTTAACGAGAGTTAACTTCCTCCTCCCTGGCCTCGCCTGTCCTTGCTGATGGGGAAACGGGTTCCGAGAGAGGTGCCTGAGTGCCGTCAGGAAACTTCCAGACATGGCAGAGCTGCGGTGATGAGGAGACCCTGTCTCAGGCTGGGGACGTGGGACCCAGGTGTGCAGGCAGAAGAGCTGGAGAAACTGAGAGCTGCAACGGCGTAGCAGGAAGCACAAGCACTGTGATCAAGGGTTCAACCCTGCAGTCCGTTCCCTGCCCACTGTGGGGCCCAGAGCTGTGAGCTTAGATGCTGGTGTCATGAAGTTAAAGCACACGGCTTCCAAGTCCCCATCTGGAGGACAGCTGCCCTGGCACGCTGCCCAGGTGGCTCTGACATCGGTCTGAGGACAGACTCTCACTGACCCTGCCCTTGAGCGGGACAAGCCTGTGACTCACTTCCAGCAACAGAATGTGGCCCCATGCTGCATAGTACGGAATCTTCCAGGCCTCCATCCTGGCACCCCCGCTGCCTGAAGCACCTTCCCTGAGGAAGAAGCCACTGGTTTGCAGCAGACGAGGCCAAACAAGGGGCCGGGGCCTGGGAATGGTGGGTGGCTGTGCTGAAAACCATCGGAATCAATTCAAGTTAAACTTTAATTGCATTTTGTTCCACTGACATCAGAACTGGATCTCCTCGGGGGTTGTGGGAGGGATTAGATATTTAGAAACATTAATTACTTCAACTAATACCACATTCTGCCCACTGCGCGGTACACATTGGGGGCAGGATTCAAATTAAACCGATCCCTGCTCCCGGGGAAGCCACCTGTGAGGAGGAGACGACGTGAATGAAGCTGCCTGGAACGTAACAGGGCCGTCTGCCGGGGAAGACAGGACTAGCTCCACCCTGGGTCATTAAAGGTCTCCGTGAGATGGGTCTTGAGGGTTGAGTAGGAGCTTAAACAACAATTTGAGGGGATGAGTGTTTCTGGGAAGCAGGAATGACCTGTGTGACCCTGAGGGCGTGCAAAGGACAGAGTGTGCTGGAGAAGGAAGGACTGCCTTGTCCTTTGTTCTGCCTGGCAGAGCAGGGCCTCCAGGGTGCAGACCCCACCACCCGCATGCACCAGGGGTGGGTGACTGCCAGCTCTGTGCCGATGGCCTCCAAAGCGGTGCCTCCTGGGCTTAGTTTCCCTGAAATTAGAAGCAGACGCCTGTGCACGCGTATTATCAGCTTTCCAACATTGAAGGAAACAGCTCTTTTGCGATGGCTGGATTCATCATGATACAGATTTTCCCTGTGACCTCTTTATTACTTTTAAGCACCACCTTGCATTAAAAAAAAAAAAAAAAAAAAAGAAAACATCTCCGGCTTCTACTCCCTGCAGGCTGGCTGACTCAGATTTCTTTCACTGTTCCTCCTATACAAACAGGCAAGGGAATGAACGTCGCCTGCCACAGTTTCCAAGCGTATTAAACTACGGTCACCCCTGCAGAACTCCTAATGTTCTTGTTTCATGTGTCAAAAAAGCAAATGGAATTTCATTTTGCTTTGGCACCAGTGGAGAAGAATAATCGTGCCCTCATCAGGAGGGCTGGAAGCAGTGTCCATTTGCAAGTCCTGCAGATGGGCAGCCAGGGAGGCTCTGCCTGAGGCTAAAACGCCCTCAGAATCCTCTGCCAGTTCCTGGCCTGGAGGCCCTGGTGTTAATTAGCTCTACAGCTGCAGGGAGAAAGCCCGGAAGATGGCTTCAGGCCTGCAGCGTCCCAGGAACGGAGGTCAGCAGCCGTCTCCAAAGTGATCCTTCCTGGAAGGTTTAGAGACAATCAACCCCTAAGCAGGGCCCGTGCCTGGCGACTCCCGGGTCCAGGGATGGCTGGCATATTCCTGGCACCGTCCATGGGTGGGAGCAAGGGCACCATTTGGTTTTTGCCTGGAAATTGGACCTTGGCTGTCTTTGTTCCAAACCAAATGTGGCTGAGGAGCGCTCAGATAGTTTCAGGAAACACCTTTCAAATTCAGTGTGCTAGGTTCAGCAAGTAAAAAATACAGGATTAGTTACATTTCAATTATAGATAAACAAGGCACTTATTTTTAGTCTAAGTATGTCCTATGCAATATCTGGGCTAAACTTATACCAAAATTTATGTGTCGTCGACCTGAAATTCAAATGGGACTTAGGGTACTGAAATTTACCTGGCAATCTACCTCCAGTGCGCTGAGGTTACAAAGGGACCTCTCTGGGTGGTGGAGCTGCCCGGCGTCCTGACTGTGGGGTGGGTACAGGCCTGCGGGTGTGCAATGCACAGGCCCACAAAAAGGTCGATGGCAGTCCCAGGTGATCAGGACCAGATGAGACTGTGGGGCCGAAGGGAGGCTGTCACACCTTCGGGGCATGGGGAGGGAGCTCTCAGAATCGGGAGGTGGCTTGGATACGGTTGGGGAGTTGGTTGTCCTGGAAAGCCGGTGGGTTGGGACATTATTTCCCAGGTTAGGAGGGAGTGGGGAAGGGAATGCGCTTTGCCAAGACGTTCTTTTGTCTAATTATTTGGACTGGCACAGCATCGGACTGGCCCGATAGCACTCAGTGTATCTATGTGGAAGTACCTGGCTTGACTGCCCTGTGTCCACCTTCCACCCTGGCCCCCAGGGCTCCAGGCTGACAGTCAGACCTGACCGCTTTACCTTCATACTCAAAAGCCTGTGCTGCCTGCTCCTAATAAACTTGAAACTGGCTTGTCTTCTGAGCTGGGCCTTTGGTGGCCGTGATGATTTGGCCTCCTGACAGTGGCTACTCCAGCATCATTTTTTTCCTTCCTTTTCAGAGAGCCATGATCTTACTCAGGAGGGCCACGCACTCATCTAGAAGAGGTCATCTCCAGGCCTACTCTGCAGCTCGATAAGTCCAGACCACTAGGTTCGGGCCAAGGTGAGGTCAGCAGAAGTGTAGCGGTTTTCTGGGAGGGCCCCTTCTTCCGGGATAGCACACGTGATGGTTGGCGCACACGCAGTCATCTTGGACCCCGAGGCAAATTCAGTAAGGATCCAAGTGCAGCTAAGAGAAGGGGCCTGAGCCCTGGAGGATTCCACTCCCCCTCTCTCTGCCCTGCCCACCCACCCACCCATTTGTGCAGGAGAGATAAATGATCTTTCACATTGGATAGGCCATTGTTCCTTCTTTGTTTTCTTTCCTAACTTTTCATTCTCCTCTTTTACTCTTTCTTGCCTGTTACTCCTTGAAAACGTGCTGCACCATCTTGCTTTGGTCCTTCCCCTGCCTCCTGCCACGAAGCCTTCTCTTTTTATTTTCTGCACCTTACAAGTGTCTGCTCGGTCCCCACCCTCACCTCTCCAGTCATCCTCCCGGGTAGATTCCACAGCGCGTTCCATCCTGCTTCCTCCAGGCAGCCTTGGTGTGGCCTGTGTGCCCCTGGGGTGGGTGCCTGTCCTCCTCCTCCGCTGCAGCTAAGCTCCCGGGGAACGTGAACTGCGTCTCCTGCCTGATTTCTCCATGATTCTTGATCCCTCTAAAACACAGTGTTTCCCAGACTCTCATGCCATCAAATGCACTTCCGCTCTATGAACTGCTCATCTCATGGGCCTGAGGCTCCACGGAGGGCAGGTGGTTTAACTTGTCATGGAAATCAAGGTTGTGCTGTGAGGGCACACCCGGCTGTTGCTGAGGATGCAAAAGAGAACCGAACACACCCTGGGCCCCCCTGTGGGGTCGGGGGAGAAAGGTCAGGGCCAAGGGTTGTGCCAGGGGCTGGGACTCTAGGCTGAGGCCACTGAGGCAGGCCCTGAAGTTCGGCTCCTCCTCGCCTGAGCCTGAGGCCACTGAGGAAGGCCCTGAAGGTTGACTCCTCCTCTCCTCAGCAGCTGAGGCCACTGAGGCAGGCCCTGAAGTTCGGCTCCTCCTCGCCTGAGCCTGAGGCCACAGAGGAAGGCCCTGAAGGTTGACTCCTCTCCTCAGCAGCTGAGGCCACTGAGGCAGGCCCTGAAGGTCGGCTCCTCCTCTCCTCAGCAGCTGAGGCCACTGAGGCAGGCCCTGAAGTTCGGCTCCTCCTCGCCTGAGCCTGAGGCCACAGAGGAAGGCCCTGAAGGTTGACTCCTCTCCTCAGCAGCTGAGGCCACTGAGGCAGGCCCTGAAGGTCGGCTCCTCCTCGCCTCAGCTGCTGAGGCCACTGAGGCAGGCCCTGAAGGTCGGTCCCTCCTCGCCTCAGCAGCCAGAGCCACCAAGTGGCACATTTCCCTTCAGGGGAAATTTGCCAATGTGTTTTGAATGACCGTCCAAACTGTGCGCCCAGAAGCCAGCTGACATAATGAAAATGCTCTTTTGTTGGAAGTCATTTTTCCATGCAGGTATGTGTATAAAATGTGTACTTGAGATGGAAAAACAGATGGCTTAACTATCTCTAATCTCGTAGAGGGATCACCTGTTACCAGGCCATTCGTCATTTCAGCCAAAATTTCCACCATAACGGCGTGCCCCGGAATCAGGGGGCTGTGCCACCTCCACATCACCCGTGTGTCTGGGCGATCTTCCTCCAGCAGCGGCGGGAGCACAGGCCCTGTGCCGGGGGCTTCCTGTTGCTGTGGATTAAACGGCTCTCAAGGGTCCATGTACTGGTGTTGTTTTGTCAAGATGTGGCTTTTATTTTTAAAGACGCAGTCTCACCCTGGGTTCTCAGCGTGAGGGGGCGAGCTGGTGCCCTCCCGTGGTCGAGCCAGTCTGCAGCCCCCAGCTATCTCTCCAGGGACCTGAGATCCCTCTGGGGGTGTCTTATTCTGAGCAGGGCTCAAGCTTCTCCGTGGCAGCACATCCTCTGGCTCTGCAGCTGAGAGCAGCGCTCCCGGGAAGCACGAGGTGCTCAGAAGGGAGGGCTGGGTTGAATGCTGGAGTTTGAGGAGCGATGGAGGCGGTGAGCAGATGCCTGCCCCGCTGTTCATTTTCTTACTTGGCACACATTTACCGGAACTCTAAGAGGTGGCCATCCCCCTGCCCTCCCCCAGCTGGGCATCCACCCCAACACCCCAGGAAGCAGCTCTGGTCTGGTTCCCTGTTGGGTCTCTACACACCCCCCGCCAGCCTTCCCGCTGTGAGTCCTGTTCCTCTTGGGCTCCTGTGAGGCCAAGTCCTCCTGTCCCCCACCCACCACCCTGCTGCCCCTCCCAGCTGCTTCCCTGGATGCTACTGGGAAGGCTAGAGTTTACCTTCCTCTGCTTCTCTGGCCCCCCGTGGCCTCCCCGCCCCTGGCTGTGCACATGCACCTGCTCCCTGGGGGCCTCAGGCTCTTCCTGGTCTGGAGAGCCCTGGAGGTCCCCACAGCAGAAACATAACACAGAACAAAGGCTCCAAAGCCACAGCTTCAGCCTCTGCAGAATTCAGGGCCTGATAAAGTCCAGGAGGCTAGGCTGGTCCAGCCCCTCCCTGGCTCCCTGAGAAGCGGCTGTGGGGCTTCTGTGGTCTCGTCCCTGGCTTTGCCCAGGTCCACCTTGTTCGTTTCACTGAGGAACATGGCTGTCGTGTAAGGCACTGGGGAAATTAACATAAGCCTCCAGGCATCCAAGACAGTGTGTGCCACCAAGGCCACGGGGTACAAGTCAGGCCCCTGTCTCTCCTTCCTCCCCATGGCAGGGACACCCGGAGCTCAGTCCTAGGGGCTCGGAGCTCTGGGGCCTGATGCTCCATCCCCATCCCCCCGTCGCTTCCTCCCTCCTTCCTCCCTCCTTCCTCCCCATGGCGGGGATGCTCAGAGCTCAGCCCTGGGTGCTCTGAGATCTGGAACCTGATGCTGCATCCCCATCCCCCGCATCGCTTCCTCCTCCAGCAACGCAGGGTAAACATTTCCCGAGCCCCTTCACTGATGGAGCCCTCTCCCCGCAAGGGGCTCACATCCAGAGCAGGGCAAATGCCAGGTTCATCCAGCAGGGAGCCTCAATGGGGGAAGGGAAACACTAGGTGGGCAGTGGACAGAGCAGCCTCCAGGCCAGTGAATTCAGCATGTGCTTCCTACCCAAATATACACATGATAAATAATTTACTTATTACTTGTTTGTCTTGCTTGTCTTCTGCTAGAATATTAGCTCCATGAAGGCAGAGATTCCCTCCCTCCCTCCCTCCCTCCCGCCCTCCCTCCTTCCTTCCTTTCCACTATTACATTCCAAGCATCTTGTACAGTGTCTGGCATATGGTGTGTTTTCAAGACTTAAGCAAATGAATGAATCAACACAGGTGTTGGCCAGTTGTCAAAGGCTTCTTCTTCTCTCTCACCTGAATCAGGCATCCCACTACCAGGGCACAGGACCTGCTTCCAAATGTGTGCCTTTTCTGTGAGATTCCCAGACTCAAGCTCAGGAACCTGTGGGTGTCGTGCAAAGTGGGGCTCCTGCAGCAGGGGCTGACGGCTGGGACACCTTCCCTGGGCCGGCTGCTGGCCGTCCTGTCTGATGGGCCAGATGTCTCCACCAGCTTGGATTCAGAAATCCCCGACTCCAAAATGAACCTTTAAGTGAGGCGCAACTTTCAGAATAAGCAAGGGTCGAACCCCAGCAGCTGCCTCTTCCTGGGGACCACGGCCCGGTGGCTGAGGAGCGGCAAGTGCCATCCCTGAGACTCTGTCATGCCTGAGGCTGACCTTGCTCCCATGGACTGCGTGGGAATCATCACTGCTGCCACATGTCATAGAAATTTTTCTGTGAAATGCAGATTGCATTAATTTCCCCATTCCCTAATCCGGAACACTGAATTTTGTACTAATCATGCCAGCAGAATCTCGTATGAAAACCACAGAGAAATCACTGGGTCCTTCCCTCCCAGGGACTGTCTCAGCTTTGGAAATATCACAGGCACCAAGAGAGGGGCTGTTCCCCAAACAGACCATTATCACAGCCACATAGTGAACGGAGTGCTTTTTCTTTTAAAATCATTTTATTGAGACATGATATCAATATAATGAATGCAGCTCTTTTCAGTATAGTGTAATGAGTATTGACTATTTTACACCCATGCAACCACCAAACTCCAATTTGTTATTTTTGAAAATTATTCTCATCATTCCAGATCCTTTGCATTGTCCTACAAATGTTAGAATCAACTTACATATTTCTATTTAGAAAAAACAGTCCTGCTGGGAATTGTATTGGGATAGCATTGATTGCATAAGTCGTGTCAGACAGAACTGTTGTGCTAACAATATTGTTTCTTCTACTTCAAGAATATTCTCTATCATTTCATTTATTTAGGGCTTTCGTTTCTTATTTTTCTTAGTAATATTTTGTGGTTCTAAGTATACAGATCTCACACTATTTCAAAAAATTATCCCTAAGTGTTTCATGCTTTTTTCATGCTACCGTAAATGTTTATAATTAAATTTTCCATTGGTTCATTGTTAGTATTTAGAAATACAGTTACCTTTGTGGTCTTGCTGAGCTCATCAGTGTAACTGTTTTTCAGATTCCATAGGATTTTTTGTTCATGTCACCTTCAGATAAAAATGTTATTCCTTCTTCAATCTGCATGTTCAGATTCGTTTCTGTCAATGAATAATGAATATTGTGATGCCTATGTCAAATTTATTGACTTTCTTCTATATTCTGTTAATATAGGGTGTTATATTGATCAATTTTCTAAATCCACTTGACATTCCTGAGAATGAATATACACACACACACACACACAGATACACACACATATAGGTATATATGTATATGCATAGGTATGTGTCTATGTCTTTGTATACATATGCATCCATATTCAATTTGCTAATAATTTATAAACATTTGCATCTATATTCATGATATTTTTAAAAGTTAACATTGTATGAGTTTCCTCTCATCATAATCGTAGTGATGCTGGACACATAGAATAAGATGGAAGGTTTTTCTTTTCTGTTTTCTGAAAGAGCTCACTTGGGACTGGCTCTGTTTCTCCCTGAGTGTTTGACAGAATCCATTACCAAATGCATCCAGGTCTGGAGTTTTCTTTGGGGAGAGACTATAAATTATGCATTTAATGTCTATCCAGATTTTGTACTCCTTTTTTCAATATTGATAATTTGTGGCTTTCAAGGATGATTTTCATTTTGTCTATGTTGTCTAATCTATTGCATAAATTTACTCATGTTTCTTTTCATCCTTCTAATTTATATTGTACCTGTAATGAGTCCCTTCCTTCATTCATGATATTGGTATTTATGTCTTATCTTGTTTCTCTCATTTTGTCTCTTTTATGGCTTTTTAAATTTTTATTTTTTTTTTTTAGAGGCAGGGTCTCACTCTGTCACCCAGGCTGGAGAGCAGTGGCCACCATGGCTTACTGTAGCCTTGAACCGCTGGGCTGAAGCCATCTTCCCACCTCAGCCTCCTGAGTAGCTGAGGCCACAGGCAGGCACCACGTCCCTCCTGAACAAACTGAAAGCAACCCTTCTCAGATCTATCAGAGTTTAGGTCACAAGGCAGACACTGCCTCCACAGCTGCAGAGAAATGCATGTGCGTCCAGAGAATCACGCCTTACCAGGAACAGAGGCCCAGGAGCTGGCAGCCAGAGCCAGGACGGGTAGAAGCACCGCAGAGGTTCAGTGTGGACAGGCCTGAATGGCAAACACTCGGGAGGGGACCTCAGTCTTAGGAGGCCCCATGCTGTCCGGACCTCACAGTGAATATCAGAGAAAACTCCCCTCTGCTTCCAGCAGGGGCAGGAAAAGCTCTGGAGCTCTGCCCTTAATAGGGGCTGCTCTCAAGAGAAAAAGTGTTACCAGATCTTAACCCCCTGGGGTTTTATCAGAGCCTAATGACCCAGGGATGAGACACACCCAACTCCAGGCCCCTCTGGCTTTCCTGTCTTCTCTAAGGGAGAGGAAATGAAAACAAAGCTGAACAGCACTTGTGAAGGTCACAGCCCAGGGGACACAGGCTCCCTAAAAGCTGAGACTAATCAGGGACCAGAGGACACCCTCCCACACCTCAGCACCTTATTTAAGAAGGGGAGACCCAGGGACAGTAGGGAAGACCAAAGCAAGAGCCTCAGAGGAGCTTTGAACCTCCATTCCCAGCCAGAGAAACTTCAAACTGACAAGAAAGGCTTCTTTATCTCAATTTCTTTTACCCACTACAATATGTTTACCTCTCAGCAATATATGTAGAGCCGGGCGCAGTGGCTCACACCTGTAATCCCAGCACTTTGGGAGGCCCAGGCAGGTGGATCACCTGAGGTCAGAAGTTCGAGACCAGCCTGATCAACATGGTGAAACCCCGTCTCTACTAAAAATACAAAAAATTAGCCAGGTGTGGTGGTTCAGGCTTGTAATCCCAGCTACTTGTGAGGCTGAAGCAGGAGAATCGCTTGAACCCGGGAGGCAGAGGTTGCAGTGAGCCAAGATAGCACCATTGCACTCCAGCCTGGGTGACAGAGCGAGACTCCATCTCAAAGAAAAAAAAAATGTTGCAAGGCATATTACAAAACAAAAATGTAATTTGAATAGAAAGAGCCAGCATGAATACCAGACTCAGATATGGCAGAAATTTTGGAATTATCAAACCAGAAGTAAAAAATAATTACTTTATTAAGGGAAATAATGAAAAAAGTGGACAACATGCAAGAACAGATGAATAATGTCAGCAGAGAAATGGAAATTCTAAGAAAGAGTCTGGAGGAAAGGCTGGAAATAAAAAAAGACTGTCACCGAAAGGAAGAATGCCTTCGATGGGCTTATCTGTAGACTGGACGAGGCTGAGAAAAAGTCAGTGGGCTTGGAGACGTCAATAGAAACTTACAAAACTGATGAAAAAAGAAAAGAACCAGACTATCCAAGAGCTCTGAGACAATTAGAAAAGGGGTAACATACTCATCATGGGAAAAGTAAAGGACAATCTAAAGAGACAAGAGCACAGTACATATTTGAAGGGATCACAGCTCATAATTTTCCAAAATTAATGATAGACACCAAACCACAGATCCAGGAAATTCAGAGAGCATCAAACAGGATAAACACCAGAAAATCGACACCTAGGCATAGCATGTTCAAACTTCAGAGAATCAAAAACAAAGGGACAATATTGAAAGAACAAGCTCTTGGTTCTATTAATCTTTTCCATGGTTTGAGGTTTTTCAATTTTATTGATTTCTGTTCTCATCTTTAATATGCCCTACCTTTTAATTTTAAGTTTCATTTGCTGGATTTTTCTTTTCTTGTTGTGTCATATTAGATCATTGATTTCAAAACACTTTTCATTTTTCACATGAACGTATAAAACTACAAATTTTTTCTATGCTTAACTAAAGTCCACTAAATTTTCATTCAGTTTATAATGTTTTATAATGTTTCATGTGATTTCCTCTTTGACCCATGGGGTATTTAGAAGAGTAATTTAAAAATTCAAAATATTTAGCGATTTTCCAGATAGGCTTTACTACTTGGTTTGCAATTTAATTCTATTTTAGTCAGAGAACATGCTATCTATGCTTTTAGTCCTTTTAAATGTACTGGAACTTAATACATCTTAATTTCCTGTCTGGTTCAGATTTTACAACAGTGTTATTTTCCAAATCTACAATCTGTCTTTAATTTGGGTTAGAGCATTTTTCACTTTCTCTGTCTCTCCTCTCCTCCCCTTCCCCCTTCCTCTCTCCCTCTCCCTCTATGGTAGAGTATAATGAGTTTTAATACATGCACAGAATCCTATAACCACCGTCACAGAAGTAGAGAGTCCTTACACCCCCTGCAGAGCTCCCCCATGCTGCCCTCTGTATTGAAACCCCACCACATCCCAACCTCTAGTAACCATTGAGCTTTTCTCCACCAATATAAGTTTGATTCTCAAGAATGTCAACTTTTGAGAGGCTTATTTTTCCCTTAGCATAATGCCTTAGAGATGCATCCAAGTGGTGTGCATCCATAGTTGATTTCCCTTTATGACTAAATGAATCCCACCGTATGGATGCCTATTACTCCATGCATTCTACCGTTGTCGGACAGGTGCGGTATTTCCAGTTAATGGACAGAATAGATAGAGCTGCTACAAACATCCATATGCGGTTTTGGGTGTAAACACAGGTTTTCATTTCTTTGGGGTAAATACCTATAAATAAAATTCCTGTCATCTGGTAAGTGTATGTTTAACTTCAGTAAAAAACAGCCAATTTTAGAGTGTCTGTATACTTCTGCATGTCCACTAGTCATGACACACGAGATGTTCAGCTGCTCACTTTTCTCACTAGCACACAGTGTTGTGTGTATATGTATATATTCTCCATTCTAGCAGGTGTGCAGTGATCTCTCCTTGTGGATTCCTTAATGCCTAACGATGTTGAGCACCCTTTCATGTACTTCGTTGGTAATTTATTTGGTGAAGTGTCTACTCCAATTATCTTCCCATCTTTTAAATGAAACAGTTTTTTGTTTGTTTGTTTGTTTGTTTTTTTAATGGATGAATCATGAGAATTTTACATATTGTGCATATTTCATCAGGTATATGATTTGTAAATATTTTCTAGCATTCAATAACATTAACGGGTTCTTTCTCAGTATAAAGCAAACTTAAAGTTTTAATTTATCTTTGTTTAAACGGAATGTGCTTATGGTTTTATATGTCAGTATCTTTTCCCTAATCAAGGGCCATACATTTTCTTCCTATATTTATTCTAAAATATTTACAGCCTGGCTGGGCGTGGTGGCTTAAGCCTGTAATCCCAGCACTTTGGGAGGACGAGGTGGGAGGATCACTTAAGGTCAGGAGTTCAAGACCTGCCTGGCCAACATGGTGAAACCCCGTCTCTACTAAAAACACAAAAATTAGCTGTGTGTGGTGGCGGGTGCTACTTGGAAGGCTGAGGCAGGAGAATCACTTGAACCCGGAGGCAGAGGTTTCAGCGAGCCAAGATCATGCCACTGTACTCTAGCCTGGGTGACAGTGAGACTCCATCTCAAATAAACAAACAAACAAACAAAATATTTACAGCCTTACATTTTGAGGTATTACAGCTATGAGTCATTTTGAGGTAATTTTTATATAAGGTGTGAGGTTTAGGTTGAGTTGCATTATTTTTTTAGCATATGGATGCTCAATGTAATGAAAATACTATCTTTTCTCTGTTGAATTGCCTTTGTAACTTGTCAAAAATCATTTGGCCGTATCTGTGTGCCTTATTTTGAACTCTTTGTTGTCTTTTATTGACTTATGCGTCTTTCCCTTTACCCATGTCACACTATCTTGACTACTATAGCTTTACAGTCAGTTTTTTGAGACGGAGTCTTGCTCTGTCACCCAGGCTGGAGGGCAGTGGCATGATCTCTGCTCACTGCAAGCTCCGCCTCCTGGGTTCCAGCCATTCTCCTGCCTCAGCCTCCCGAGCAGCTGGGACTACAGTCATTCTTAAAATTAGGAGGTGTAAGTTCTCCCACTTTGTTTTCTTTCTCGAAATTGTTTTAATTAATTTGGCCCCTTAGACTTTCCATATACATTTTAGAATCCCCTTGTCTGTATCTACAGAAATTTCTGCTAGGATTTTGACAGAAATTATCTAATTAAAGCCCTTCTGAAAGATATGAGGAGGTAACATTTTCAAACATTTCCTGGTTTTAAGCTTGTCATTTTCAGTTTTTTTTTTTTTTTTTAAGTATTTTACCTAGATTTTCCAATTCATTAATACTGAGCTGTCTGAGGAAACATTGTTTTGTCTCGTCTGTGTCTGGCTTTTATCACTTTCAGTCTTAAGAATTTTATTGCCATTGTCTCTCTTTCTTTTCTCCCTTAGTCTTGACTTAAGTTTACTATTTTGCAAGCATTTTCAGACAGTCATCTCTTTTTTTTCACTAATTATCCTGAATTTTACTGCTTAGAAGACTTACAAGACCTTGTTTTTTTCTGGTAAATATATTTTGAACTCATAAATTCCTCATAGTGCTTTACTACATCTCACCAATGAATATAATATGTTCATTTTCACTGTACTCTAAGGTATTCATAATTTACATGATTTTATTTTTCCCAAGGCATATTGAGTTGTCTGTTACTTAAGTTCCTATGAGATTTTAAACAATACTCTTCAATGAATAGCTCCTGATTTTATTATACATTGGCCAGCAAGATCATCGGTATGATGTTGATTCTTTGGAACTGGGGGAATGCTTCTCTAACTTTGCTCATGGTTAATTTCTGAGCACATGCTGTTCCCAGTGTGTTTACACAGAATATGCCTTTTCCGACTGTTGGCGTGAGATTGTCTTCTACTGGGAGCTCTTTAATTAGGTTATCTAAATTTGCTGACTTTTTTCTACTTGTTCTGTCCATTACTTGTAGCGATGTGTTAAAATCTTCGGCAGTGTTGCTAGCGTATCTTCCTACCCTGCAGGTGGGTCGCTGGCGGTTGATGTATCTTGAGGCTGCTCCTACGTGCTCATGGTCATTACGCCTCCTCCATCACCTGCTCCCTTGACCAATATCTAACTGGCTTCTGTATCTTTCCAGTTTTGCCCTTGAACTCCAATGTGTTTTACATAATGGTTCATCTTGGCCCTCATATATATATACACACACACATATACACATATACATATATACACACATATATGTGTGTGTGATACACCAGCAAAATATATATGTGTGTATATATGTGTATATATACATGTGATACACCAGCAAATATATATGTGTGTATATATGTATATATGTGTATATATATGTGTGATACACCAGCAAAAATATATGTGTATATATGTGTATATATGTATGTGTATATATGTATATGTGTATATACACATGTGTGTATATGTATATGTATATATACACATGTGTATATATGTATATATACACGTGTATATATGTATATGTATATATGTGTATATATGTATATGTATATATACACGTGTATATATGTATATGTATATATACACATGTGTATATATGTATACACACATATATGTATATATACACACATATACATGTATACACATATATATTTTTGCTGGTGTATCATTTTTATCACTCTATTTGTACTTTTTCACATTGGAAAACATTTCAAACATTGAGAAGTTACAACAGTACAAAGCATACCCCCATGCCATGTGCCGGATCCGCCATGGCTGCAAAGTTATCCTGCCCGTTTTATCTCTGTTGTAAACGCGGTGGTTGTTGCTGATGCCCCATTGGAAGGTAACTTTCAGAATTGTGACTTCCTGCGGCAAATGCAACATCCATACCTTCTAAGAACATTCACATACCTCGAGTCTCTTAGCAGACTCCATCACTGACATGATCCTACACGTGTGGAGTCCGTGCCCACATTTCACTCCCTCTTCAAATCATGTCCTTGTTAGCAACTATGGTTGTTATTAGTCAACGGCTCAGGATTCGCGCAAGATCACGCATTGCATGTAGTTGTCACGTGTTCATCTCCCTTATTCTGGAAAAATTTCTCATCCCGTTTTCACAACGTTGACATTTTTGAGGATCACAGCCCGACTGTTTTGTAGAACGTTCCCTCACTCGTATTTCTGGAATGTTTGCTCGTGCTCCTCTTTCTGGCAGGAAATCCAGTGAAGTGAAGCCGAGTCCTCTTGGTGGACGATTTGAGGGCTGCCCCGCCGCTGGTGCTGCAAGCGCGATGGCGTGGTCTGACCATGCTGACCACGCTGACCATGCTGACCAGGAGGCCTTCTCCACGGTGGATTCTCCCCCTTCTCCCTTGGAATCAGGAGATCACCTGTGGGGCCGTCCTTTGGGCTGTGCCCTCCTCTTTTGCACCAGAGCTCCGGCCAGGGAATTGGGCCTGAATCCGTCCTGTCCTGCTGGCCGTGGGTGGTGATACTCCTCCGACTCCCGGACCGCACCTGCCTGGATCTGCTGGGAAAGGCCCAGAGCCCCGCTCCTGCTCGTCTGCTCGTCCTGCGTCCACCCTCGCCTGCTTTTGGGGCGAGCATGGCCTCCTGGGGCGCCTGTGGCTCCGCGCCTCCTTCCCACCAGGCTGCGTGTCTCATGTGCGGCTGCCCAGGCCCAGCTCCTCCTCCAGCCTCACGCACCACACAACCCACATGTAGACACACACACCACACAACCCACGCACGACCCATATGCACCACACACATGCACACATACCCACATCACACACCACCACATACACAACACACAATCCATGTGCAAACACACACACCACACATACAGCACACACACCGCACGCACTACACACCACACACACACACCACACACTCAGGACACACACCGCACACACACACAAACACACACACCACACACACAGGACACACACCGCACGCACTACACACCACACATACATACACACACCACACACAAATACACACACCACACACGCAGGACACACACCACACACACACCACACAGGACACACACCGCACACACACACACCACACACAAATACACCACACACACGCAGGACACACACCACACAAACACACACCCCACACACTACACACACACACACCCCCCACACAAGACACACCAAACACATGCACACATACCTGCATCACACACCACCATATACACAACACACACCACACAACCAATGTGAAAACGTACACACCACGCACAGGACACACACCACACACCCTACACACCACACTCAAACACACACCATGCACACAGGACATGCACCACACAACCCACGTGCAGACAAACTCCACACACCACACATGTAGGACACACACCACACAACCCATGCACACACACCACATGCACACACCCTAAACCATACAACACACCATACACCACACACGGACACACACCACACACATACACACAACACATACACACTTACGCATACCCCAAACCACTCACTACCACACACACACGATACGCACCACACAACCCATGTGCAAACACAAACACATACACCACACACCACATACACACAAAGACATTACACACACATACGCAACCTACACATATACACATATCACACACACAGCACACACCACACACATCACACACGTACACAAACCCCAAACCACACACCACTGCACAGACACCACACACACCCCATACCACAAACACAGGATACACAGCACACACATAACACACAGGTACACATCACACACACCACACCCTGTACTAACATCCTGCACCGCAGACCCAGCCTGGGGGAGGCAGGACAGTGGCCCATCATGTCCCAGGGAAGCTGAGCCAGCTGTGTCCTCAGCCCTTCCTGGGGCTGACCTGGCAGCCCTCAGCTCTGCCCTGCACCCGAGTTCCCCTCCTTAGTGGGAGGCAGCAGGACTGGAAATACCCCACTGTTTATTTTCCCACACACAGCTGGGAGAGCACCCAGCATCCACGGCTCTGTTCGGCCTGAGCGCCTGGCCCACCCCCAGCCCAGTGGGGGCAGCCCTGCCCCTCGTCCATCCCTCCTGAGCAGGCTGGGGTCCAGGGGCCATGCCCAAGGAGAAGGGGCCCTGGGCCTGCCGTCCCCACTTCTGCCCCGGCGAAGGCTGTCCCTGAGGGACAGTCAGGCAGGAGGAGGTGCTGCCAAGACCCACTGCCCAGCATCAGCCCTGGGACACTTAGAGTTGCCTTCCTTGGTTCAAACGTTTCATTTGGAACTTGGTCTTTAATTATGTCAGATTAAAGGTGTATGCTTTGGAGATTTATGGAGTCATTAGGGATGTTGTAGAAACCACACCCGGAGCTAAGCCCACACTGGCGTTCTCCGCATGCATATTTATGTACAAATAGCTGAGGGCTTCGTTAAACAGCTCAGCTTGGAAATTTAACGGGTGGTCTTCTGTGCTGCTGGCTCTCCGCTGGTGGTGGGAGACAGGAGCCCAATGCTTGCCCGTCCCCAGGCCTCCCAACTTGGCCGGTGTCCACCATGGGGTCTCTCTGTGCTTGGACCCGTGTTCATCCTTCCATGTCTTCAGGGATTCCCAGCATCCTGGATCCCAGGGATTGGGTGAGACTCACCTGCTTCTTCAAGGATGCTTCAAGAACAAGTCCCAGGGCCTGGGAAGGAAGGGAGTGGGGCATCCAGGAAGGAGAGGAAGTGGCCCTTCTTATTCCATGTCACCCACATCACTGGGGGACATCAGTTCCCATGAACGTGAGTACGCTGAGCTCCTAGCAGGGCATCTGTGCTCACAGCTCAGCCCCTGGGCCAGTGCTGGTCTAAGCCCATCCATGCATCCAGCCACCCACATATGTACTCATCTATCCATCATCTATCCACCATCTAACCACCCACCTACTTACCAACCAATTCATCCATCCACCCACTCATCCACCATCCATCCATTATCCATCCATCCATCCACACACCATCTATCTATTCACTAATCCATTCATCCACCATCCTTCCCTCCATTTATCCACTCACCCACCCATTCCTCCATTCATGATCCATCTACCTACCCATTTCTCCACCATCCATCCATCCATCCATCCATCCATCCATCTATCTATCTATGCATCCATCCATCCAAGCATCTATCTAAAATTTCATTATCCCCTCTGCCAACTCACCACTTGCTTTTTAAATACTTCCTGAGCTGAGGAGACGCTTGCCTCTCTGGGTATCCTCCGTGCTCGACAGAGAAACACACTCTGTGTGCAGAGCCTTTGCTTCCATCTTTCAGGCATGAATTCTAATGAAGATGTGAGTCTCCAGTGTCTCTGATATGACCTTGCCAGACCTCTAGTTAGGATGGTGGTTCTCAGCAGTGGCTGTTCATGAAGCTAATTGGAAGTCACTGGAAGAATGCTGGAACCCAGGTCCCTATGTGACATTGGGATTTCATTGGTTTGGCGCGTGGCCTCGACATTAGAGTTTCTTGAATCCCTCAGGTGATTATCTTGTAGAGTCAGGGCAGAAGCCCTTACTGGATCAGGGAGGACATCCTGATTGCAGCTGTGGAAACGAAGGCAGCAAGGCTTGGCCCCTGCCTCCTGAATCCCTGAATCCCAGAATCCGGGGGGTGACACTTACAGCACTCAAAAGCTTTCACTTCTTATTCCCAGGCTGCCTGGATTTAAGGTCTATGTTTGTGTTTGAGAGACGTGTCACTGTTTGCTGGGTGAATGTGAGATGGGCGTATTTTCTCGCTGCAGGTGCCCTGCTTAGCTCCCTGGGGTGTGTTGTCTGTGATACAATTAAAGGTATCGTCAATGCCGCAGAAAAGATGGGTGTCCGCCCCACGGGAGCCAGAAAGCTCATCCTGCCACTGTAGTCAGGAGAACCACAACTCCTGGGCCGGGGCTGCGGCCCGGGAAGGTGACCGGAGTCTGCTGCCAAATTGCCAGCCCGGAGGCCTCACTTCCATGCCGTAATCCCGTAAGCAAATAGTGTGATTGTATGAGTTGAGGGTAATTTTTCACACTTCACAGTAGCTGCTCAGTTTGCCTCTCGATTCTGCTGACTCTGCTAGGAATTTGTACAATAAAATAATGGAAAAACTACAATAACCAGTGAAGCCAAACCAAGAATCTCATTCTATCAAACTCTCAGAGCAGAGAGGGCCCACAGGCCGCGGTCAACCCTCTCCCCTCCGGTGCCCCCGTCTGCAGCTTTCCTCCCTCATTCAGGCCTGGCAGGGCAACAGCTCAGCTTGCTCTGTGGCCGTCTAGGGTGCTGTGTTGGGTTTACCTTGCCTTCCTCCTATTTTACTTGGTTTCGTCGGATTTTCATGCCACACACGTTTCTGAGCCACAAAGCCAGGTCCCTGCATGGGGCAGACTCCTGATGTAGAACAGAGGTGGAGGCCTGGAAGAGACATGTCCTAGAGGCAGGACAAGGTCCTCTGTCCCTGTGGCCGGCAACGCTCCCTGGGGGGCATGGCCAACTGGGGGCTTGGGAGTAGGAGAGAAGGCACAGTGGTCTTTGTAGGCTTCTCTCGGGCAAGGGGCGACTTGAGCTGGCAGGAGAGAGAAAAGGGTGAGTCTACTTCTTGCAAACTGAAGGCTGGGGATAGCTCTGCTTGTCCACACTGACACCTGTTAGCCACAGTGGGCTGGGCTGCTGGCCCCAGAAGACCTGTCCGCGTCCTAACCCCCGAAACCTGTGAGTTTGGATTCATTTGGAGAAAGGGCTTTTGCAGATGTGATTAAGTTAAGGATTTCAAGATGAGAAGGTCACCCTGATATATCTGGGTGGGTCCCCAAGTCCAATACCAGGTGTCCTCTTCAGGGAATGGAGAGGGAGATTCGGGACTCGGACACATGGAGGGGACGGAGCCTGGGATTAGAGCCGTGAGGCTGCAGGAACGTGGCAGCCACCAGAGGCTGGAAGGAGCCTAGAGCCTCAGGAGGCAGCACAGGCCTGAAGACACTTTGAGTTTGGATTTCTGGCCCCAGACTGTGAGAGGATACACACAACTTGCTTTATGCCTCCGAGCTCGTGGTGGCTCCTTCCGGCAGCCCCCGGGCCTCGCACACAGGCTCTCTCTAGCAGGCCCCGAGTCCCATCTCACCCTTTCGCAGGCCCTGTGAGCTCTGCTCCAGGCTGTTTCCAGGCCCCAGAGCTAAGCAGTGGAGACTTAGAACTGTCCAAGCCGAGCCACATGCTCAGGAAGTGAGTCGGGATTGCCTTTCTATAGAATTTTACTCATCAAGCCGGTAGGCTGGGTGGGGGCTGTTTTTGTGGACGGGGGTCTGAGAGATTTGCCCGGTGTCGCAGACCGTCTCCAGGCTCTCTCCTTACCTTCAGTCAGCAGGGTGGACAAGCAGGGGCTCCTTAGGCCACAGGGGCTGCAAGGTGGCCGTGGGCAGGCAGAGCGTGAGAGGGACCTGCAAGAGGAGGAGGAGGCCCCAGGACCCACGAGAGGAGGAGGCGGCCCCGGGGCCCACGAGAGGAGGAGGAGGCCCCGGGGCCCGCGAGAGGAGGAGGGACCCGCGAGAGGAGGAGGAGGCCCCGGGGCCCGCGAGAGGAGGAGGGACCCGCGAGAGGAGGAGGAGGCCCTGGTTAGGAGGAGGAGGCCCTGGGGCTCCAGCCTGGGGCAGCAGCTGTGGAGGAGGGAGGCAGGGAGGGAAGACGGAGGTGGGGCAGCGTTTCCCCTCTGCTGTCTCTTACGGTCGGGGGTGTCTTGGCCTCCTGATGGGATGGCGGGTCACTGGCAGACAGGAGAGGGGTACAGGCTGTGGGCCAGCCATGTTCACATTCAAGTTCTTCACCAGGGCAGAACCAGATGGAGAGACAAAGGGCTGCTGACAGAGCGGGGGCTTCAGTGAGTTTTTTACACATGTGTCCGACATTTACCCACTGGGTACTAGGAACAACCACTAACCTAGTAACAAACGTAGACTTTTTCACTTTTTGTTCAAAGTTGGGAATTTTAAAAAAATGTCCACAGCCAAGCGTGCCGCCCTGCCCACCGCTCCGCTCCCCTGTGATGTCACCCTATTTCCACGGCCCCCAGTGTGGGTATCGTCAACCCGCCTCCGATGGAGATGTCTGTGAGCCTCTGCGGAAACGCGCTCGTATTCAAATGCTGTTTCTTCTTGTCTAGTTTTCCTATCAGCAAGTCATCTCTCACTTTGGTGTAAATTAACTATCCTCCTCCAGTTTTCTTTTCTGGTTTTCTAGATCAAGCAGCATCATAGGAGGCACATTCATGGTTTTATATTGAAGTAAAGGAGAAAGGTCACTTTCTCCCAGTAGAATCATGAGGCCCGGAAAGCTCCTCAAATACCCATGTTTTCCCCACACTCCCCAGTTTCCGGGGAGGGGCACGTGGCTGATTTTCCTGAGTGAAAGGTAAGCGAAGGGGTGCGGGGCTCAAGCTCACTGTGCTCTGGTGCCTCACTCCCTCCTTCTCCCATCCCCGAGCTGGGCTGGAAGTTAAGGGCTGAGATGGGGGAGCTGCAAAGGGAAGAGGCTGGGTTCCCCCATCACCCCCCAGAGGAACCCATGTCAGAGAGGCAGCTGGCTGTCCTTGGGGCTGGAGGGTTGGTGGTGCCAGTCCCATTTCTGGGGATCTTTGAGGAAGAAGAGCAGTGGAACAAGTGGTTTTGGATTTCCACCTCTGGGTGCTGTCCACATCACACCTGTTGTAAAAGGTCAGAGTGGAAGCCTGGGGCAATTCCCAGCTTGTCTCTGATCACTCACTGCTCTTAGGATGTAGGGCACCATTTAACCCAGGGTAACAAAACCTCCGTTTATCCATCCAAAGGGAGGGAGTGCTGGGCTGGTAGGGTGACTCTGCTACCTCATTAAATGGCTTCAAACTCTGAGCCCAGGATAGCTGCTCTGGCTCCTGCCATCACATCTGCATCCCAGCTAGCTGAAAGAAAGAACGGGCCAAAGGGAGTGCATGCCCATTACTTTGCAGAACATTTCCCAGAAATGGTGCCCATCCCTTGTGCCTAGGTCCCATGGGACCGACCTAGTCACACAGCCACACCATGCTGCAAGAAAGTCCAGAAAAGCCTGCCTCTATCTGGGCAGAGCCATGTGCTCAGTTACAGTTGAGGGTATCTCAAAGTTTGAGTGACTGGAGGTTGGCAGAGAGCTGGCAGCCAGGCTGGGGCTTCTCCTCCTGGTGGGTCTGAGGCCAGCTGGCATGAGGTCTGGTCAGGCAGGAGGAGGCGGGAGGTGAGGCTGAAGACTTGGAATTTACTGCAAAGAGGTGTTTCCAGAGTTCACTGGCCTGTGGTTTTCTCAACATGGGCACTGCTTCCTGCAGCACAGCAGGTAACCCGGGGAGGAACTGGAGCCCAGCGCAGCTCGGTCACTTTCCTGTCATCCGTGTCACACTTGTCACAGATAAAGTCTGCAGGTTTCAAAGTGTGTGGTTCCCCTCCCTGTATCCCAGGAGAGCTACATGCTGGGGGTGGAGGTCTGCAGCGAACCTCCCGCCATTCAGACGCTGGTTTCGAGTGTTCTGACCACAGCTCGGACAAGCAGGGGTCACTCGGAACTCGTTTTGCTGGATGGTGTTGGATAATTCCTCTTCCCTTTTTTCCCAGCTGTTCAATGGTATGCTTTGTTTTGGACAGAAGTGGACTCCCTCCCCAGCAGAGAGCGGGAGGCAGGCACTGTGATCCCTGTGCACTGAAGAAGCCGGCGTTCTAAAGACGCCCGGCGTGACGTGACCTTATATTCTGGAGCCAAACAGACTTCTAGGGGGGATGGTGTCTCCGTTTCCCCAACCCCAGGGGCCCAGCTGGGAGGAGACAGCAGGCAGGGGTGCCCCTTGCTATCTTTCCACAAGACCTGCACTCAGTCCCCACATCGAAGGGCACTGCCCACCCAGCCTGCGCCTACTACTGTGCACGGCACCCAGAACCAGTGCTCACGATGGGAAGCCAGGAGTTTGGAGAAGTGGGAAACTGGAGCCCAAGGGCAGGGTGCTCAGGAGAGACCCATCCAGAGAGCAATACTCAAGGCCAAGTGAGACCCACGACGTGAAGCCACAGAGAAAGCAGTGCCTGCCCCATCCAGACCCGCGTCCCGTCTGCCTGTCTTGGGCCTGTCCAGGGTGCAGCCAGGAAGGGTCTGCACACGTGGGCCGAGGGTGCTGACCACAGAGGGATGAGGGCACTGACCATAAACAGGGACAAGGAAACTGACCACACACAGGACGAGGACACTGAGCATGTACACAGGATCAAGTATCATAGGAGGGAGTGAAGAACTCCCAGCAAAATCCAGGAAAGAGCGCTGCAGAGACCCGGGTGTGGACAGAGAGAGACCCGGGTGTGGACAGAGAGACCTGGGTGTGCAGAGAGACCCGGGTGTGGACAGAGCACCGCAGAGAGACCTAGGTGTGGACAGAGAGACCTGGGTGTGGACAGAGAGACCCAGGTGTGCATAGAGAGACCTGGGTGTGGACAGAGCACTGCAGAGAGACCCGGATGTGGACAGAGAGACCCGGGTATGGACAGAGACTCGGTGTGGACAGAGAGACCCGGGTGTGGACAGAGAGACCCGGTGTGGACAGAGAGACCCGGGTGCACTGCAGACGCATGGACCAGGCACGCCCTTCCTGTCGGCGGCCATTCTGGGGGTGGTGCCCCCTCTCCAAAATCAGCAGCACACCAGCTCCCTGTGCTCTGTGTGACAAGCTGCCGGGGACAAAGGTAGCACCCGGGCTTTTCTTCCTCATTCTAAACCCCACTGAAGCCGCAATCTCCAGGGATCATAGCAGCTTGTTAACAAATCCTGTTTGTGTTGCATTTGCTGACAAAGAGACTCCCCTGGGACCACAGCAGCAGGCACAGCATTCCCGTGACAGAAATCGATGCCACAGATCGGGGGGCGGAGCCACCGGCTCCCCAGGCTGAGTCCCCTTCCGGTCACGCAGCCACACTCCTTCCTCCCTCCAAGATCCCAGGGAGGGCAATCCCGCCTGGATGGGTCCCTCACTCCCTATCAGGTGGCCCCAGCCGCTGGGCATTGGGAGGTGGCCACATGGAGACATGGACATGAAGGCTGGGCGAGTGTGGGGACCAAGCGAGCTGGCTGCTGGACACCCACCCACCCTCTGAGCTGCACCCAGACCGCGCCCTCTGTGCTCTGGACCCCAGGAAGCAGTCAGCATGGGGGGGTCCCACTCACAGGCCCCGGTGCCTTCCACCTGGGCAGCTGCCACGTGCACCCTCAGGCTTCAGACTCCTGGCCGTGGGGGCGGTGGTGCGGACCCCAGGCCGTGTGTGCAGATGCACTGGCCCTCCTGTGCTGGGCCCGCAGGGAAGCCGGTTCCATCTGCAGAGTCTGCAGGTAACGGGGTCTCAGGCCAGGCGCTCCCCTTAACCCCCTGTGGGTTTGTTCCTGCCACCCACTCTGCCCTCCCTGGGTGCCCCCCACCCCCAGATCTCCTGCAAGATGGACATCAGGGTCCTTGGAGAAAACAGTTCCGTGCTGGGACCGTTTTGACTCCCAAGGACCCCGTGTCCGATGGCAACTTGTAACCCTATCCCTGTAATGAGAATGAAAATGAATTCAATTTGTATCATTTCCTATTAACGTTACTGTCCTCGGCCTGAGATGGAAATTGTGAGATGGTATTTTCTACTGGAGGCATGTGGTTTTTTTCCAGGCAGTATTAGAATTTTAATCCTTCATGTTCTGAAAAGCATTAGAATCCATTAGCCTTCTGCAGCGCACCGTCTCCACTCGCGATGAAGCCTGTTCCTTCGGAGGGGCTCCCGTTGGAGGGCAGCAAAGGGCCTCACAGTGGTGGGGGTCTCGGCTCTCAGAGCAGCACCAGGTGGGCCAGACAGGACCCAGACAGCGTCAATGCCTGCACCTCCAGGAGCCAGACGTCATCTGTGAATGTGGGCCAAGCTCTCAGACACAGGGATCATTGGATGAGAAGCCACCTGGGTGCCCAGGGAGCCTCCAGGGTCTCTCCCACTCTGGTTGACTGTGGGTCCAGGGTCCACCGTGGCACACGGCTCCGTGCTGCCCCGAAGCTGGGCTCCTCTGGTTGGGGCTCTCCGGATCTGGGACATGAATTTTTCTCCCAAGTCCCTCCCACTGCCTGGGGACATCCACCCTCCACCTGTGCCGAACCATCAACACACCCATGCACAGTCTGGCCGCCTTCCTGTCCTGTGGCCCCGCCCCACGCACAGCTCGGCCGCCTTCCTGTTCTGTGGCCCCGCCCCACGCACAGCTCGGCCGCCTTCCTGTTCTGTGGCCCCGCCCCACGCACGGCCCGGCCGCCTTCCTGTCCTGTGGCCCCGCCCCACGCACGGCCCGGCCGCCTTCCTGTCCTGTGGCCCCGCCCCACGCACGGCCCGGCCGCCTTCCTGTTCTGTGGCCCCGCCTACAGCCGCCTCGTGAAAGGGGCAGTCACAGTGTTGAGCGCCCACAGAGTGGCTCCCTGGGGCAGAGTCTCGCCTCAATGCCTCCCGAAGGAACCCTGTAGCAGCAGCAGGACCACCCTCCGTGCTTGACAAATGAGGCGCCTGGGGCTTGGAGAAGCTGGGTGACTTGCCCAGGGCCACTGGCAGCCTGGGTGGGCACCCGCTCCTGGCCACTGTCTGTGGGCTCCCAGGTTAGTGGGGGCAGCTGTGCTGGGATTTTACTTCTGGGAAACGTTCCCGTCTTGATACGTGGAGATGCTGCAGTGTGGCACTTGGGGACACGGACGGTGACTCTGCACTGGAAGCTTGAATCTTGTTCTCTGTTCCATGCTTGTGTCTCTGTGGGTGACTGACTTTATCTTCCTGCGCCTCATTTCCCTAACTGTAAAAGAAAAATAATTTTCTCTCTACCCTACAGGGTTATCAGGGTGACCAGCATTAAATCATCCAGCGGTGGCTCCTGGCATGAGTGAGTGGTGAGGAGGCTGTGGCTGCAGCCTTGAACCTCAGGATAACCCTGTATTCCTCGTATGCTAAGGGGAAACTGAGGCATGTGCCCCACCTGCTCACGGTCACGGGGCAGAGGCTAATGGACCGACGGTGCCTCTCAGGCCCCGGGTCCGCACTGGCTCCTGTCTGCTGCCTTGCTGTGGGCATGAGGAACGGAAATGCTTCCAGAGCAGGGTCTGCCCTAGGGGTCTCCTCCAGGCCAGGTGCCCTTCCCAGGAGTGGCGGCTCCATCTGTCCAGTGCCGTCCACCTGGACACGCACCGCGTCCTGGCCACCTGAGCGGTTGTTATTCTGCACGCAGAACACCCAGAGGCCTTCTGGAATGGAGCCGTATTAATAACTGTGCACAAGCGCCCACCGGGTATGGAAATTCACAGTGAAGTTAATGATGTCATTAATATTGTGCCTGGCTCCGCAGCCGCCTAAGTGGGCCACCCGTTCCTCGGTGGCCATTTTTCAAGCTGCAGTCTCGTGGTGTTCCTAGAAGAGCCGAGTGCCCGGCCACTAACTAGTCCTCCACAGATGCCCTTTACGCCGATAATGATCTTTCCTGATGAACTCGCCTCTGCTTCCCCGAAAAGCACTCCTCCAGGCTGGCATGAAGCAAGCGTCCAGTTAATTAACTGCCTCGTGGGGAGACGTGTTCCTCCGTGAGCTGTCTCTCTGTGCTGGCCCTGCTGAGCCCTGTCCGTGTCATCGAGAGAACCACCCGGCTGCCGCCCGCACGGGGGAGGGCACTGGCCCCAGACCAGAGGGGCATCACCTGCCCTAGAGGACAGCACACGTGCCACCTGTTTTCCTAATTTAGTGGCATAAGTCGAATACTTGCTACCATACAAGCTGAAGGTGTCTGCTGCGGCGAACCCACATCACACAAGGTGTGACCCTGAAGCAAACCAGTGGGGATGTTTACTTTTCTGGGTTAAACTGGGCCTGTATTCGAGGCCGCTTTCCACTAAGTAGCAGCTGTGGGCCTTGGAGGAGGCTCTGCTTTCTCCGATGCGGTTTCCGTGAATGTCTGTGGGGCTATCGATACCCCCGTCACAGGCCACACAGACCCCGTCGGCACCCATGCTACACACCAGGTAGACGCAGTGGGGTGGTCGTCTCTACTCACAGGCTCCATTTTAAAAACCAAAAGCAGAACAAACAAACAAAAGACCCACACAGCCTCCGTGAATTATTTAGTAATGATTAACGTCAATTTTTCTCTATCTGGGAGATGTACCTGGCTCCGAGCCGCCCCCTCTGCAGAGTCCAACAAACCTGGTGCAGCGGCTCTGAGCTGACACATCTCCACGGAAAACATAGAGCCCTGAGCGGACAGAATTCCACGGAAAACACCCAGCACTGAGCTGATAAAATTCCACCCAAAACACGCAGCCCTGAGCGGACAGAACTCCACGGAAAACACCCAGCGGTGAGTGGACAGAACTCCACGGAAAACACCCAGCGCTGGAGCCCGAGTCCCCTGCTCGTGGCCAAAGCTTCAGTTTCCAGAGGCTCTTGTAAGCTGTGAGAGGAGACAGTGGAGACCCACGGCCTACTTTCCTGGGCTCCCCAGGATCCCCAATATCCAGGTAAAAAACCACTGATCCAGGTCTCCTTTCCCTCAGGAAGAAGGAGACCCCGGAGGACACCCCTGACCCATTATCCCAGGTGGGAATTCAGTCTCCATCTTAACCCCGAGGCCTCACGTCTTTATGGACAAACCTCACGGCCAATCACACTTTCTCCCCCATCCAGAATCCCCCGGGACACACGTATCCACAGGCTACTCACAGCGGCCTGGATGTGGGTCCCTGTGGTGTCCTTGGTGGGCACTGCCCCGGTGCCTTGGGTTGGGGGTGACACGGCTCAGGGTTGCAGGCCAGGCCCTGGAAGCAGGGAGGAGGCTTGGTGCGAGCGTTTAGGAGTGCTGTTATCTCCCGCGCTTGGCAGACTTTTGGAGGATGAGAGGCTGTCCCACCGTGCGGGGGAAGGCACTTCGTGGGTGGTCCTTTTCAGTGCGTGGCTCTCTGTGTGGCGCCACTCTGCGAACCCTCCAGAAAGCACCTGCCCAGCGGGAGGCTCCGCAGAAAGTGCCTCTGCTGTGAGGAGGCCAGAAACTCCCAACACTGCGGTAGGGACGTCGTTGAATTGAACCTTTCTAGATGAGGCCGGTCCCTCAGCAAAAAGATCCCACTTCAGAACGATAGCTTTCGTTTTCTCATTTGGAAGCCTGAGATCAGAGGATGTGTGACAGAATAATTCCTGTGATGGAAAGCAGTGTCTTCCTGTCTGAGTGTGGGTCTGCTGGCACAGACGGGGCCCCAGGACCAAGGTTTCTGAAAAGTGAAGGCGGCCGGACGATACGGGCAGTGGCCACAGTGTGCGGACACTGTGTTGCGTGTTTTCAAGATGCTGTGAAGTCCGGTGCGAGAGAGGCCTTGAGCCACGGTGCCGGCAATGGGCGTGGACCCAGGGCAGCAGGCCTGACCCACAGCTCCGTGTCACACCTGGAGGTGCTGTGAAGGGGCCAGAGGAGCCTGCCTGTGGCCCAGGCCTCTGTGGATGGAGTGTGGAATGCACGGGAGGAAGAGGCCCAGCTCCTGTTTGGGCTTGGTGGGCGGAGGTGCCCTGGGACTGCCAGGTGGAGGTCTCAGGGTTGGCGGAGAACGTTGCTGGGGAGTGGCAGGCTGTGTGGACAGGAACATTGCTGCAGAGTGGCAGGCTGTGTGGACAGGAACATTGCTGCGGAGTGGCAGGCTGTGTGGACGGCAAGCAGGAAGGATGAGAGCAAGGGCTGGAAAGAAAGAAGGTGGAACTGGCTCAAGCAGCAGGAGGCTGAGAGCTCCAGGTGCCTCAGAGAGCTCTAGCGGGGAGGCAGAGGCCAGAGAGTTCTGGAAGCCAGAGGACAGGGCACTTCCCGCAGGGAGACGGAGGCTGGGGGTGTCTTGGAAGAGAGAGGAGAAGGCGTCTCCAGCAGGGAGGCAGAGGTTGGGGGCATCCTGGAAACAAGGGAGGGAACAAGGTGTTTCCAGCAAGGACTGGCAGGCGGGGGGTCGTCCTGGAAGGGAGAGGAGAAGGTGTTTCCATCAGGGAGGCAGAGGCTGGGGAGTGTCCTGGAAATGAAGGAATAAAGTGTTTTCTGCAGGTGGTCACCACGGACGCCATCAGGGAACTCAGACGCTGGCCATGTGCGTCTGCGTCCGGTTGCAGCTGGGAGGGGCAAGGGACAGGTGGGAGCCTCAGAATGGGAGGCCCGTTCCTGAGAGAGGAAGGCCAGGATGATGGAAGCTGGAGCCACAGAGCACCCTGCTGCACCCACTTGGTGGACTTTTGCCAGAGCTGCTTGGATCCATTTTACTTCAAAGTCAACCCTAGGCTTGACCATGGCCAGCACTGCTTTCACCCCCAGGGCATGGAACGTCCCTCCCTGTGCCCAGCCCTGCATCCAGTCAGTGCCCAGCCCTGTTCAGGAGCCCTGAGCCCACGACTGGCAGGTGGTGACCTGAGCTCGCTAGAATCTTGGGAGCTGTGGGGGCACCGTGGGACTTTTACAAAAGATACTTTCCTATTAACCAGTAATCGGGAAGTGCTGGTTCCCACCCTGTTCCTGTGTGGTCTTTGTGGTCTTTGTATTCCACGTTTGTTTCTGTTTGGACTGCGTTTTCCCACTGGCGTCAGAGGTCATGAATTCCTTGAGATCTTTGCTATCTACCATGTTTCTACAAGGACACTGACATTACTCTACAGCAGCCTCCTGCTGCCTCATTGCGGAAACCTGCTTGCCTCTAAACCGCGAGCATCAGCATGAGGGAGCCCAGCTGGGGCGCGGAGCTGCGGGCCTTCCGTAGTTCAGGTCGTGCCTGCCATGTGTTGACAGACCCAAATAAGCAGGAGAGGAAAACAACCCACGTGTGCACACACAGCCTCACACATACACACACATACATACACAGGTGAGCACACAAACAGGAGCACACAGTGAATGCACACACACACACGTACATACACAGGTGAGCACACAAAGGAGCACACAGTGAATGCACACACACACAGACGGGAGCACACAGTGAATGCACACACACAGACGCTCCGAAAAGCATGAGCACACAATACACACACACACATGCATGGGCACACATGACTACAGGCACACACTTGAACACATGGGCACACACACATACATGCATAGCTGAATGTGCTCAAACGTGAGAACACAGTGAATCCACACACACAGGCACACACTTGCATGCATGCATGCATGCCTGAACACACATGCACACATGGGGATACACACAGGTGCACACATATACATACATATGTGAATGTATGCAAACATGAACACACAGTGCACACACATGGACACTCAGAAATGTGTGAACACATAAGGGAACATAAGCACACACATGCATGGGCACATGTGACCATATATGCACACACAGGAGCACACATGCCCGTAACATGCACACATGTGAACACACACATGCATGGTGAGTGTGCACAAATGAGCACACAGTGAATGCACACACGCTCAAAAATGTGTGAGCACGTAAGAGCACATGTACATGCAGTGCATGGGCAACACATGACCCCAGGGTGCACACTTGCCCACATGCATGCATGTGCACAAATACACGGGCAGACATACACACTTGCACACACATGGACACATGAGCATGCATTTGCAAAGACTCAAACACATGCATGCACTCAAGTGCACACACACAAACACACTAAAAGTATGTTCCTGCGTGGCAGCCAGGACACACGTGCACCTGGTCTCCTGAGCTTATGTCCACGGTTACTTTTCCCCAGAAACTCGGGGAGCAGCTTGGAGCTTAGAAGAACTCTGTGAGCTCCAGGGATAGTGGCTTCATCTCTGAGTCCCTGAGTCAGGGGGACATCCCCAGGGCTCAGGCAGGGCCCTGACACTGGAGAAGGGATGGGGGGACTTGGGGACCCAGGGGAGGAGGTCCCCTGTCTTCCACCCTCCAGTGGCTCCTGTCCAGAGACTGAGGCCCTTGTCGGTTGGGTGTGACCCTCGTGTCCAGTGGCACCGGTGCCTGCACCTGCCACTACACCATCTGTGCCCTGAGCTGGGTGGCAGCTCCACCCTTCCTGAAACTGTTTTGCTGCAATGAAAGCTTGGTGTTGAGGAAGCTGCTCAGATCCCTGTTGAGAAAGACACACAGCCCTTCGAGTGTTTTACCCAATGAATCATTATAATGTTTCCAGTGGGTCCGGAAGATGCAAAGCATCATTGAATCCATTGTATTTATGGAAATGGAGGAGGAGATGGCATGAGAGCTGCTTTTGGAAAGGGGTAGGCAGACAAGGAGATTCCCTGAGTCCCTGCAGTGGGCTCTGTGCAGGTGTCAGGCTTTCAAACCATGGCGTAGTCACTAACTGCAGGAGGCTGGTGGTTTCAGCCACACCAAGGCCTGAGAAGCCAGCAGCTGCGGGCCACGAAACCTTCCACTGCGTTTGCGCCGTTCTCTGATCTGGGGGTTTTCAGCCTATAAAAGTGTCTCTTCTCCCAGACAAGAGTGAAGATGGTGAAGGATGTTTTAGTTCGTTTTCCTCTCTCTGCTCTCTGTGGCCTCACTGCCATCTTGATGGAAAACTTGTAAATGAATCATAAGTGAATACCACCCACCCTGTGAGACGAAGGCCCTCCCGTGGCCCCGCACACCCCCTCTAGCTCCAGGTTCTCTGGCCCCACTCACAGCAGCGCTCCGAGCCCCACTGTCTTCACTGTCTTTGTTTTCTTTCCTTACATTCCGTGTTTTAAATAAACTTTTGATTTGGGACAATTTAGTGGGAAAAGCTGCACACAGAGTCCCCACATCCCTCTCACCCTCTCAGTTCCCCTGATGTGGGCACCTCCCATGGTGTGGCACAGGAGAAACCCACCGTGGTATATGCCCGCTACACAGTCACTCCAGCTGTTATTTGGATTTCACCCTTTCCTCCGCAAGTGTCCTTTTTCTATCCCAGACCCCAGGCCCAGGCACCAACACACTGTCCCCCTCGCGGCCTCCTCCTGGCAGCTTGAGGAGGACTGGTCAGGCATCCTGTACAATGCCCCGTCATTGGGGTTTGTCTGGGGTTTTCCTTACAATTATACTGGTTGGGAGCGCATTTGGGAAGCATGACTCCAGGGGGTAAAGCTACAAAGTTTACAATTACACTGGGGGTGTGGGTTTGGGGAGGAAGACCCCAGAGGTAAAGCTCCAAAGGGGCATTGTCACTCTGTCATCCAGGGTGCTTGATGGCCACTTGGCATCCCAGGTGCCGCTCACCTGCCCACTTGGTGAAGTTGTCTCCCAGGGCTCTCCACTGTGAAGTTACCATGTTCGCTTCTCCTCACTCCATTCCTTGGAACTGAGTCAGTACATTCAGGCCTTTTGGCAGTAGGGGTGGGAAAGATGGTGCTGATGAGATGTGGACACACAGAGGGGCATCCTTGGTCTCCTGTGGAAAATAGCAGGCAACAGTCACCCTGTAGCAGGATGAGCCGCAGACAAAACTCAGATACTGGGTTAAAGAAGGAAGAGGCTTCATTTGGCCAGGAGCGTCGGCAGACTTGCATCTTAAAAGCCGAGCTCCCAAAAAAGAAATTCTTGGCCCTTTTAAGGGCTTACAACTCTAAGGGGTCCATGTGAAAGGGTCACGATAGATTGAGCAAGCGTGGGGAACGTGCCTGGGGGCTACATGCGTCAGCTAACAGAACAAAAAGTTTTGCAATGCTTCCTTATACAATGTCTGGAATTTACAGATAGTATAAGTGGTTTAGGTCAGGGATTGATATTATTATTCTTATTATTTTTTAACTACGAGGGCTGGGTGGTGGTGTCAGGCCATCTGGCTATTTATCTTACTTCTGTTTCTTTCTAACTTTTTGCTTTCTCCCTTTCCTCCTGTCATAAACTAGACAAGAGAGGGCAAAAGGATAGCAGGAGAAGTGGTGGTCTCCTTCCTTAACCCGGTATCCACCCCAGGTTTCTTCCTAGTCTTTTTTTTTCTTCTTCTTCTTTATTTTCTGTATGACTCTTACCTGGTATCACATCCCTGGGCTGAGAGCATTTCTTCAGAGAGAAGTGCTGACAACAATCTTTCTAAGAAATCCTTCAGCGGTCAGGATTGCCTGGTCTGTTTGCACAGCACAGAAAAGTCTGGAATAACGGAAGGTGGACAGAAAGAAATGTTTCCAGTTATTTGTTTTACCCACGTAGAGTGGATACACACAAGAGACTGTGAGTGGTTGCAGGCATTGCCTCTGGTCTTAGTCCATTTTGTGCTGCTACAACAGAGTGTCTGAGACTGAGTCATTTATGAACAGAGATTTATTTCTTATCATTCTGGAGGCTGGGAAGTCTAAGGTTGAGGGATTGCATCTGGTGAGGGCCTTAGTGCTGCACCATATCATGGTGGCAGGCGGGAAAATGAGCAGGAGAGACACAGGGAGGGGGACAAACTCATCCTTTCGACAGGAACCCACTCCTGCCATAACTAACCCACTCCTGCCATAACTAACCCACTCTTACCATAACTAACCCACTCCTGCCATAACTAACCCACTCCTGCCATAACTAACCCACTCCTGCCATAACTAACCCACAGCTGCCGTAGCTAACCCACTCCTGCCATGACTAACCCACAGCTGCCATAGCTAACCCACTCCTGCCATAACTAACCCACTCCTGCCATAACTAACCCACTCCTGCCGTAACTAACCCACTCCTGCCGTAGCTAACCCACTCCTGCCGTAGCTAACCCACTCCTGCCATAACTAACCCACTCCTACCATAACTAACCCACTCCTGCCATAACTAACCCACTCCTGCCATAGCTAACCCACTCCTGCCATGACTAACCCACTCCTGCCATGACTAACCCACTCCTGCCATGACTAACCCACTCCTGCCATGACTAACCCACTCCTGCCATAACTAACCCACTCCTGCCATAACTAACCCACTCTTACCATAACTAACCCACTCCTGCCATAACTAACCCACTCCTGCCATAACTAACCCACTCCTGCCATAACTAACCCACTCCTGCCATAGCTAACCCACTCCTGCCATAACTAACCCACTCCTGCCATAACTAACCCACAGCTGCCATAGCTAACCCACAGCTGCCATAGCTAACCCACTCCTGCCATGACTAACCCACTCCTGCCATGACTAACCCACTCCTGCCATAGCTAACCCACTCCTGCCATAACTAACCCACTCCTACCATAACTAACCCACTCCTGCCATAACTAACCCACTCCTGCCATAGCTAACCCACTCCTGCCATAACTAACCCACTCCTGCCATAACTAACCCACAGCTGCCATAGCTAACCCACAGCTGCCATAGCTAACCCACTCCTGCCATGACTAACCCACTCCTGCCATGACTAACCCACTCCTGCCATGACTAACCCACTCCTGCCATGACTAACCCACTCCTGCCGTAGCTAACCCACTCCTGCCATAACTAACCCACTCCTGAGACAACAGCATTCATCCATTTGTGAAGCCAGAGCTCTCATGGCCAAACCACCTCTTAAAGCTCTCACCTCTCCATGCCACTGCCTTTGGAATTAAGTTTCCAACATGTGGAAGTTGGGGGACACATTCACATCTTATTACCCCCCTCTCCCCACATCGTCCTAAAGAACAGCCCAACAGCTTGACCTACCCAAGGGATTTCCCCTCCACACCTAGTCACAGGGGTTTGGGCACTGCCCCTACCAGTGGTGACTCAGTTTCCCTCCACTTCCACCACCTTCCATCCTGAGACCTTGGCATTCACCCCAGCTCTCCACAGCAGGACACAGAAAATCCACTCTTGCCTTGTACACTCCAGCCAGGAAGTGACACAGGTCACTGCTCCTCATGGCCCATCAGTGGGATCAGTTAAAAGGCTCCCCTGACTCCAGAAGGCTGGGAATGTGTGGGACGGGGAGGTGGCCATGGGCCCTGTGTGTGCCATACCCTCCCTCCCGCGTTGTTCATGCGAAGGGGGCACTGGCTCCACGGGGGGAGGGGGGCCTGTGGGGCCCCTTGATCTCCCCCTCTGTGGACACCTGGATCACTTTACACATGGCGGGAAGAGGACCAGGCTGGCATTTGGAGCCTCGTGCTCTCCAGGCCCTGCTGTTAACAACTGGCAGCCCTGAGTGTGCTCCCGCTTTGGGTGCATCAATGTCATGCTGCAGACAGAGGTAGTATCTCAGCATCACAAACGTCTTGAGAGGTCGCCTTGCAATGGCAGGCAAGGGATGGTTTGGAAAGTCATGGGGCCACACACACTGGAGCTTTCCTCATAAAGTAGAGACAGGTGACCTGATGCTGGTGACAATGACGTCGACATGGTTTCACCTGACTCTGGGGCTGCATGGAACAGACGGAACCAGTGTCCCTGGGCTACCAACCAGAGTTGTGACCAGGATCCTCCGGCTGATGCCAGTGCCGGAGCCTGAGCTGGAGGGAATATCGGCCCCTCCCCCTGGGCTACCAACCAGAGTTGTGACTAGGATCCTCCGGCTGGTGCCGGTGCAGGAGCCTGAGCTGGAGGGAATATCGGCTCCTCCCTGTGCAGACTCCAGCCCTGGTGTTGCTGACAGGTGGCCGCTCGGCCTGTTTAACATTTCCAGGGTTGGATCACTCCTTCTTCCTGGTAGCCTGTCCTGCTGCCGAGCGGCTTGGCTGTGAAATTCTTCCTTTTGTAGAGCAGAATCAGCTTCCCTGTAATTTCTGCTCTCTGCTCCGACCTTTGTAGCTGCACAGAATCAATTTGATTCTTTGTTCAGGATTGCCCTTAGGATATTTGAAAAGAAGAATTCTTGGCCGGGCGCAGTGGCTCAAGCCTGTAATCCCAGCACTTTGGGAGGCCGAGACGGGCGGATCACGAGGTCAGGAGATCGAGACCATCCTGGCTAACACGGTGAAACCCCGTCTCTACTAAAAAATACAAAAAAACTAGCCGGGCGAGGTGGCGGGCGCCTGTAGTCCCAGCTACTCGGGAGGCTGAGGCAGGAGAATGGCGTGAACCCAGGAGGCGGAGCTTGCAGTGAGCTGAGATCCGGCCACTGCACTCCAGCCTGGGTGACAGAGCAAGACTCCGTCTCAAAAAAAAAAAAAAAAAAAAAGAAGAATTCTTGTATGTCCTGAAATCTACTGTTCTCCAAGATGAGCATCGGAAGTGCCTTAGACCCTCCTCTGTGGGAGGTGGGCTTTTAATGCTTCCAGTCCTGGCCGTCTCCTCCTCTGGGCCAGCGCCGCTGTTCCGGCTGTTCCTGCTTTCCCCGGAGGCCCCTGGATCGCGACATTCCCAGGGCTTGTGCAGCGTCTTCCCCGGTCCGTGCAGGGCTTTGCCTGGTTGTTCATGTCGGGTGTATTCCTGGCATCTTGGTCTCTCTCAAAAGCATGCGCTGGAGGAGGAGAGAGGCTGGGGGTTTGCTGTGGGGCCCCAGCTTTCCTGCATTAGCAAAGATGTCAAACGCTTCCCAGACCTCAGTGCTCACCATCATCCTCATCACCAGCTGGGCACCATGAGTCTTCAACTGAAAATTGCTGCTCTGAACTCTGGGCCGTCCTACAATGGGACGCTGGAATTCCACGCCTCTGTCCTTGAGATGTGGTCTAAATGGGGTGGGGTCGACAGGAAGGGCTCAGCTTCATCCCAGAACTTCCCAAGTTCTCACAGAGCATCACCCATGTCCTCATGCCCTCCTCTAGGTGGGCAGGACACTTGCCCGGTAGCTGAGCCATGCCTGCTTCTCCCGCTCTTCTTCATCCTGGTGCTCTCTGGGATTCCAAGCCAGGCAGGTGGAGTTGGTGCCCACCTCAAGTCACTCAAGTTGGTTGCCCCTGCATGTCCTTCTGAGCGCCCCGTGCCCTATTCCCTTCTGCATGAACATCTCACCAAGTGTCAGAGATTCACCCCATGTGGGATTTATCCTTGGCTTCCTTTGCAATTGTACGCATCTGTTTACGGTTCAAGACCTATGCAACAGTAGGTCAACAGCAGAAGACATGAATATTGTTCCTGATGCTGAATGTCTAAGCGTCCTTGGCATTTTTTTGGCTTCTGGTCTTTTTTCCACTGGTCTCTAAGGGATCCAACTTTATCTCTGCAATTTCTGTCTCGTGAATCCTTGCCTTTGGTGGGGGCATGTTTTCCACAAGCCTGTTGTCCGAGGCCTCTGCAAGCTACACAGTACTCCTCTGTGGGAGCTGTTACTGTCATTTTTAATCTAAGCCATTGCCTAATAAATCCAGTCTTCTTGGCTGGTTCCATTTTGGCTTCCAGCTCCTCACTTTCCATCCTTCTTTCCTCCCTGATTCGGGGCTCACTGTCCTTTCATCCTTTAAGACTCGAGTCCTCCCACTAAATGCAGATGCACCCATGGTCCCCTGTGGGGACCCTTCCATGACTTCCCTTGTGGCCTGGTCAATTCTCGCCTTCTCCACCAGATATGCCAGGTCTCTCCTGCTCCAACAGCCTTCCCTCCACTGTCCCTGCTGTGATTTCAGACCTCCCGGCTGGGCTGCCATCTCCCAGCCGCACGCCCCCGCCGCACTGCCCACATGCACTTTCCCTGCTTTCTCTCCCGCCCCAACTTTGTGGACGCTGCTCCCTCTACAGAGGCCACCCTTCCCTCCACACCCTCAACTCCTCTGCCAGGTATCTCCAGCTTCTGCGCCAACATTCAGCTAAGAAAAAGGCCCCCACTACTCTCCTCAAATTTGTGCTGGATGTTCCTTCCCCTGTACAGCTCCCGATTCATCTCTGTCACCATCAGCTGTGCTTGTGGATGTTGTTGGCTTCCATGAGGACTCCTGGGGTCAGGGAATCTGCCTGGCTCCGCCTCCCACTGCAGCCTCATCCCCTGGTTTCCTTTCCTGTGGTTCTGATGGCTGCTGGCCCCGGGGCCATGATTATCACTGAACAAATGAAGAGAGACCTGGAGATGCTCATGCACGTCCACCCTAAAAGCCTGGTGCACGGGCGACGTTCCAGACAGACAACCAAAGAAGTGCTGGAACGTTTGAATCTCTTCTTCTCTTTAGAGACCTTGATTGAAAATGGCAGTAAATAAGAAGCTGGAAACAAAAATAGAGCCAGCAAAGAGATCTGATGTATTAGACACGGGCTTAGATTAAACATCACAGTAACAGCCCCTTGAAGAGGAACACGGGGTAGCTTCCAGAGACCACGGACAAGGGGCTTGCAGGAAATGTAGAGAGTTACACCAAAATTTCAGAGACAAAGCTGGACGCCTTAGAGATCAGTAGAGAAAAGAGCAGAAGGTAAAAAATGCGAAGGACGCGTAGACACGCAGCATCAGGAACAAGATTTACGTCTCTTTTGTTGAGCTAGTGTTGTGTGGGCGCTGAATAATAAACAGATTATTAAAAGTATAAAGCAAATAATTAAATTATAACTCCATATGATTATAAATTATAATTAAATATAATTATAAATTATAATTGAGATTATAATTTATAATTAAAATTATAATTGAGATTATAATTTACAATTATAATTGTAAAGCCAAACAGGGATAAATCCTACCTCGGGTATGGGTAGGACTCTGTTGAGCTGACACGTGGTGAGACTCCCGTGTCAAGGGAGCACAGCAGGGTTAAAGCCGTGCCTGGCAGCAGGTGGCCAGAATGGTCAAGGCGAGAAATGCCAGGGAGCCCACACCTGGGCTTTAGTGGGGTGGAGAGAAGAGGGGGACAGGGGACCTGAAGGTTTATTCCAGAGGCAGAAGCGGGGGCTGGCTTGAGGACTGAGGGCGTGGAGGAGCCGGGCTCAGGGAAGGCAGCTGTGGCTGTGGCTTGTGCACTGCAGGTGGGAGCCAGGCCCCTGTGTGGTCCATAAAATTCCCTCCAAGGAGGTGAGGATGGTGCCCTGGGGGAGGTGTGGGGATTCAAGTGTTCATGTTACTCACAGGCCCTGGAGAGGGAGCACAGGGAGCCACCCACAGGCCCACAGGAAGCCTCAGGAGAGAGTGAGGACCAGGGGCACATGACCTTATCAGGGACCCAGGCTGTGATGGATGCGCTACTGCGTTGCAGCATCACTAGGTCCCGGTCAGAGTGGGCGAAGGACGGACGCCTGTGTAGGGTGCCGGCCTTGGGACACCCGTGCACCTGGGGCCTGGTGGGGCACTCATGGCTTGTTCCTGGGGATGTTGAGGCTCCAGGAAAACAGGAAGTGCTAAGAATCTGCCACACGGCTTCTTTCTGCAGAGCCCGGGAGAAGAGAATGAGGCTGCAGGCTTGGATGAGTTCACGCAGGCATATGCTGGGCAGACTCCAGCCAGAGAGACTCCCGTGAGGAGACCCAGGAGGCAGCGACGTTAACACCAAGGCGGGTGGGTGGCAGATGTGGCTGTTCTCCGATTCCAGGGTCCTCTTAGGCTTCCTGGGCCTGCTGTGGTTGGTTGGGGCCAGAAGACGAGTTTTGCTCTGGCCGCCCTAAGAAGCTGCAGGTTCCCCTTCCAGGCCCAGCACCTGCCCGTCCAAGCAAGATGGTGAAGACCCCAGTGTCCTCTGGGGTAGGACTCAACGCGAGGGGCTGCTCCTCCGTCTGGCCTTGAGTGAGCAGCCGTGGACAGCAGTGTGAGCACAAAGTAAACCTTTGTTGCAGGGAGCCAGAGAGCGTGGAGCTTGGGTATCCCTGCTCTGTCCTGGCTGTGTGGAGAGAAGCAGAAGGTGCAGCTGCTAAGGAGGCCAGCGGGACCCAGCACCACGGCAGGAGGGTGCCCTGAGGTCACTGGACTCCACAGTGGGGCTGCCAGCTTCTATGCTGACAGCTGCCCTTGTAGCCGGGTGGCAGAGGAGCCTGGAATGCAGAGGATGGAGAATGAGAGGAAGGTGGATAAGTGAGGCGGGACACACAGCAGGTTCTGTGTGGGGACTCCTCTGCGGACAGCCTGGGAAAGGCAGGGTCACTGCAGGGAGGGCAGCGATGCCTGGAGAGGGTGCCACACCCCTGAGTCCTTCTCCCATTTATTCGGCCAGCTATGACTGCGGCCACTGTCGTGCCGGTGGGGGTGAAGTGACCACCTGGAGAGCTGGCCTTTGCTTTGGGAGCTGCTGTCCTGAACGACTGACCTGAGGTCGGCTGTGTCTGCCTGGTGTTGGTGCTGACGCTGCAAGGCAGATAATTCCAAAAGTCTCAGTGGCTTCCAACAGCTTGTCTTCAGTTTCCACCTTTGTGTCTTTGGGTTGGTTGACGTCTTGGTTCATCCAGCCTCTGCCATAACAAACTTCCATGTCTAGGAACTTATCCACAACAGGTGTTCACTCCTCCCTGAGATGGATTCGCTGGCTGATTCAGTGTCTGGTGAGGGTCAGCTACCGGTTCACAGAAGGTGCCTTCTCCCGGTGTCCTCATGCAGTGGAGGGAGAGAGCGGAACTCTCTGGGGCCTCTTTCATAAGGGCACTAATCCCATTCCTGAGGGCCCCACCCCGCTGACCTCATCTCCTCCCAAAGGCTTCACCTCCTAACACCACCACATTGGGGTGCAAACTTCAATTTAGCCATTTGAAGGGAAACAAAAGCAGACAAAGCCGCTGGGTCGTCTGAGCTCCACGGCAATAGCCGGGCTTGGATTCAGGTTGACTATGGCATCCCCTGCCTTTTCTCTGCAGTGATTTACCCCTCGCACACCCAGGCTCATCACCAGTGGACCAGGCCCCTGTGTGCAGGGCAGTGGACTCAAGGGATGACCAAAGGCCCTGTGGAGGAGGAGGAGGTCAGGAGGACACAGCGGCCCTGGGCAGCTCAGCAAGGCCATGGCAGCAGGCGTCTGCTCCGACAGCAGCAGACTCTACTGAAAGGTTGGGAAGGCGGCCTTGGGTTCCTCTCCCTAGAAGGATCAGACCATCCCTTGGATCGTGTGGCCGCCCAGAGATCTCATGGAGACACACTCAGCTCCTCCCTTCCTCCAGCCCCCGAGCATCACTCCAGCAACACCCACCTGGGACCTCTTCAGGTCAAGACCCGAGCTCGGTGCAGGAGAGATTTCTGGCGATGGGCAGCTGAGACGTGGACATGGCAACTGGGTGTTTTCGTTGAACTTCACTCACTTTAATCACTGCTCTTCCACCCTCTGTGGAAGTTGCTCAGGGGCTCCAAGCGGTAGCTTCTGCGGTGGCTGACGTCTCAGAACCTCGTGACCGTCACACTTGACAATTGTCCCACCCGGTCTCCATGGACCTAGAGGAGTAAAGGAGTCAAGGCCACAGGGGTCTGGGAAGAGTCCTGGCTGTGCGGGGACCTGCATCCCCAGCCAGGCTGTGTCTCTGTGGGCTGGCCCTTTCCTTCTGGGGCTCTCCCCCTTTGTCCCTGTGAGTTCTCAGCCCTGTGACTGCGGGATACAGCAGCAGAGCCAGCGTCCCCCTCAGAATCTCCCGTGCCCCAGACGTTGATGGGTGAAGCGTGACAGACGCTCAGTGCAGCTGTGGCTCTGTCCTGACTCCTCCAGTCAAGAGGGGAAAGCGTTGACCGGGCCTGTGTTCTTGTTAAATGCTGGGCTGAGGAACTGCGAGCCACAGTGAGGAAATCCATATACATCTGAGTTCTTGCTCCTGCACCCGACCACCTGGATAATGGCAAAACGCTTCCTAAGCAATCATCAATCCTGTGAGTGCAGGCTTACCTGAGCCTGCATTCATTCATCGACTAATTGCTTCTCCGGGATGGGGCTCTCAGGCAGGCCTGGGCTGCCGCTGTGCCTTGCAATTAACATTTTGTTATCTGAAACTCTGCCAAGCACAAAGCTCTGGGAATGCCAAGTGTGGGAGCTCTGAGATGCAAACCCTCATCTACTTCACCATGGGCCCAGTATGTGGAGGGTCCCTGCTCCAGGTCAGCCTGGCAACTGTCAGGCAAGGAATATGCCGAGTTCACACGTGTCCCTGAAGAGGAGGGTGATTAATCTCTCCGGTCCCTGAGCTGGAGTGTCCCTGGTGGTGGGTGGAGGTGCAATCTCAGGGCAGCAAGGGTCTCGCCTCCCTCCTGGACACCTGCCTGTCAGGACCCTGGAGGGAGATGCCTGCAGCCTGGCTGGGTGCTGACTCCTAGATGGAATCTCGTGCTTCCCAGAATTGCAGGGTTCTGTCCAGCCTGGACCCGTGTCCTTTTTACACCTTCTGGAGTGGGGCTCTGGCTTCTGCCCTGGGGATCCTGTTCCCACCACTTGAGCTCCAGAGATGGTGATCCTCCTGTGCCCCTGTGGCCATCCCTCTGCGGGGTGCACACCCTCACACCTGCCTTGGGAGCCTGCGTGAGAGCGTATAGCATCTGTGCGAAGGACCACAGCTGTCCTGGGATGCAGAGGTGGGGCAGCCAGGGAGAGGAAGGGGATTCGGGGCTCTGTGCCACATCCTGAGACCCTGACAGCAGGGCTGGCACGGAGACTCTCATCTGAGCAATGGGGACCTGAGGCTCTGAGAGCCAGAGTCTTTCATTCAAGGTCATAGGACTGAAGGAGCTGGCCAGGTCCTACTGAACAGACTCGGCCTCCTTAACCTCCAGACCATGGCAGGGGATGAAGCTGTGTCCCCTGTACTGAGACAGAAACTGAGGCTCAGAGAGGGATCCTTGGGGTCCCAGGTGGTGAGGCTCAGAGGCAGCCCTGGGGCTCCACTGGAGCTCCTTCCGTCCTCTGGGGAGGTGGCCTTTCTGAAGCAGCCAGGCTCTGAGTGGGGTGCCTGCCCTCCCCAGCAGCCCCTGCAAAGCAGGTCTGTGCTCCCCTGCTTTCCCCTGGGCACCTGAGTAGCTTTCGAGATGGAGCTCCGAGCCACCCGTGCTGTGTGCAGCTTCCCATGGGACCGGCGTGGGGGCACTCGCGTTTAACACGCCGCGCGAGGAGAGGAAACATGACGAGAAACCTCCAGTGTTTGCCTCGCTCACTCTGTAGAGGCCACAGACGGCTGCCCTGGAGACAGCGTCAAAGCTGCCATGGGAAGGAAGGAGGGCGCAGGCTGCAGACCTTTCTCCCACTTCACAGGTTATAAAACCCAGGCTCGCGTTTACAAGGAGGGGTTCTGGCCGCATGGAAAGAGACGTCTTGGATATCGATGACAGAAAAACCAAATTCCGCTGAAGTATTTAAAGAGGTTTATTCCGAGCCAGTGTGAGTGACCGCAGCCCAGCGCAGTCTCTGGAGGTCCTGAGAAAGTGCACCCAGGGAGTCTGGGGTGCAGTTTTTTTTTATGAATTCTGGGGGGACAGGAACTTCAGGTAAAACAATACATCAATACATGGAAAGTATATATTGGTTCAGACTGAAAAGGTGGGATGTCTTGAAGTGGGGGTTCCAAGCCACAGGTGGGTTTTGACAATTTATGGTGGGAGTTAGCTATTGTTAGGGTCAGTAGGATGGAATGCTTGAGTTGATAAGGGGTCTGCTGACCGCCTAGTGACGCCGTACCACAGTCAGGTCAGACAGTAAGCCACATCACACTGGGTTAATGAAAAACCCATTTAATGAGATTTTGTGGTTTGTAGAATGTGACTCCCCAGGCACCTTAGATATGAATTTGGGCAAAAGAAAAAAAAAAAAAAAGGTTGCAGTCCGGTCTTCAAATATGCAGCTCCTGAGCTGCTGACCTGGGCAACCTCCCCATCTCCCGGATGGCCTCTTCCTCCACACCAGGGTGCTGGGCAGGGACACATGTCTCTGAGGCGTCTCACGAGGACAACAGGTGCAGCTTCTGAGTGGAGGCAGAGCCAGGCCCCGGCAGGACCGCAGACGTCCAGCTAGGCCAGGTGATTATTCTTATTGCTGTTGACAAAACAGACTCCCTCCTCGCCCAGACTTTGGTCCAGCTCTTCCACGCCCTGTCCTCTGCCAGGCCTCGACCTTGGCCTGCCCAGCCCAGTTTTAGCAAAGAATCCTGCGAAGTCACTTTGTCAAGAACCCCTAACCTGGGATATCTGATCACCTTGGCCTGCCTTCAGCAAGAACCCTGCTGGGCCAGTATAATGGTTAATATTAGGTGTCGACTTGGCTGGATTGAGGGACACCGAGATGGCCGGTAAACTATTGCTTCTGAGTGTGTCTGTGAGGGTGTGGGCAGAGGAGACTGACATTTGGGTCGGTGGACTGGGAAAGGAGGACCCATCCTCAATGTGGGTGGGCACCACCCACTTGGCTGCCAGCGTGGCCAGGACAAAGCAGGTGGAGGACGGTGGGACGACCTTGCTTGGTGGGTCTCCTGGTTTCCTTCTCTCTCCTGTGCTGGATGCGTCCTTCTCTCTTCCGTGCTCGATGCTCCCTTTTCTCTCCCGTGCTTGGGCTTCCTTCTCTACCCTGCGCTCGATGCTTCCTCCAGCTCCTCCTACCGCTGGACATCAGGATCCAGATTCTTCAGTTTTTGGACCCTGGTCTTGCACCAGTGGCTTCCCTGGGATCTCTGAGGCCTTTGTCCAGCAGAATGAAGGTGGGACTGTCAGCTTCCTGTTTTCAGGCTTCTGGACTCAGACTGAACCACTGCCAGGTTCTTTCTTCCTCAGTTTGTAGATGGCCTACTGTGGGGCTTCCCGTATAACCCTGTCAGCCACTTCTCCCCAAGAAACTCCCTTTCACATAGACACGGATCCTGTTGGTTCTGTCCCTCTGGAGGTCCCTGACTAATATGGCCAGGTTAGCAGGAGTCCCCCAACCTTGGCATCTACCCCAATTCCTCTCAGTCATCTCCATCTGCCAGCTCTGCCCCTGGCTATAAACCCCCAGCTGTCTTTGCTGGAATCGGGCTGAGCCGGTCTCTCTCCCTAGTATCTGTGTTGGTGCCACGGTGGTGCTGAACAGTCTTCCCCGCCGTCTTTAACAAGCATCCTATGCACTGCTTTACTTTGATATCATTTCCCCATCTGGGTCTGGCCAGGGCATCTGGCCAGTAGCCAGGAGAGGTGGGTGATGAGGGTGAATCCAGGCAGTGCCAGGCCCTGCCTACATAGCCCTACTCTACCCCTTGAGAAGGTGCTCCTGGCCAGGAGAGACCGCAGGGTGGACACCGTCCCCACCCTGTTCAGGTGTCCCTCCCACTCCTGGTCCCAGTCATCCACACAAACCTGATGCTGACTTGTGTCCCCTCCCTCAGAGTCCCCCAAGAAAGAGTGTCCCATGGTGTCCACGCCTGTGAGGACCACGGCCAAGCATCCTAACGTGAGCCTGGGAGAAGCATCAATCTTATTTCTTTTGGATGACGAAAGGCATTGCTTGTACCTTTTTCCCTGCAGTGATCTTTCCCCAAACAGTGGTCTTTTGGCCAACCTGCTTCTGGCCTCCTAGGCAGGTCTGCAACAGGCAGGACCAGACGCCGGTGGGCTCCTATGGCTGGAACCAACCTCCTCCCTCTGAGGCAGCCACTGGTGGACACGCAGGGTCCTGGGCCCAGTACCTCTTTCCCGTCGCCCCATTAAGGTGTTCTAAAGACAATCACGCCTCCTCCGCTGACCCTGAGGCCCTGCAGAACAAGCAAAGAGCTGTCCCCAGAGCTGCTGCCCATCCCTGAGATTGGCAATTTCCATAGGTGACGGGGAAGCTGATGGGGACAATGATGCCAAAGAAAATAGAAAATAGCATTTCTGGGGAGTCATCCCCCTGCAGGGAAAGGGCCCACGCTTCTCCTATCCCTTGCGGCTGGCCTGATGCGCCCTCCCAACTCCCGTTGTCTTCTGGCTGATAGGAATATATTGCCATTAAGAGTAACAGCACGACCCAGCTGAGCTAGGGTGGTCCTGCCGGCTCCTCCGATTCGCAGGAAATAAAGTTGGGAGAATGATGCAGAAGTTCACATGGAAATGAAATCAAACCCAGCACCACGTAGCTCTCTTTCTTAATCCTGTCCCCGGCGCTGTTTCAATATTACATTTTTTTTCTTGGGTTCTGGAAAATGAAACATCTTCTGCCCATTATGCTCTGAAATCAAGCACATTTGGGGGCAGCAGGCTGTGGGGATGAGAATAGGCATGGAAGCAGTGCGGCGTTGTTTCCCCAGCCTTCCCCACGAGGCCAGTGCCCCTAATTTTCAGTGCAGGAGGAAGCAGAGCCTATCTTCACATTTACTTTCCTTCTGAAAGTGCCTTTGTGTCAATGCCCTGATTGCAGGGCCTCTGATGTGTGAGGACACTGGGTTCGGAGGCGGCCCTGGGCCTGGGGGGACATGAGCGCATAAAGCCAACCGTGGGATGCTGACTGTGTGGGAGGTGCTCGCATGAACATAGGTTATCTGTAAACCTCACAGGAGGCTTAGACATCATCTATGCTTCCAGGAGCTCCAGGTGACCGAGGTCAGAGTGTGGGAGTTTGCAACATGGATAATCACTTCAGCCAATGTCTCAGGATAAATCCTCTGTTTTCTCTCCATTTATCTCTTTATCTACCTCTCCATACCTCTATCTCTGTCGCTGCCTCTCTCTATCCTTATGCCTGTCCCTTTCCCTAGCTCCATCACTGTCTCCCTCCCATCACTATCCCTACCTCCATCCCTATCCCTATTCCTATTCTTATTGCTATCCCTGTCTGTCTAATGCCCACTGCCCTGGCCTGGTGATGGTGCAGGTGGTACCCACCATTGTGACAGTAGCTAGACCCAAGCCAAGAGGTGTAGGCAGTCACTGCCCTGTTCTTAAGAGTTGGCAGGAATTGAGTTTTAGCATTAATGCATAGTTTTTGAGTTAGTTGTATTAGTTATGTAACAGGGCTTGTTTCACATCGTGACAAACACAGTTCTTTTTTTTTTTTTTTTTTTGAGACAGAGTCTGGCTCTGTCCCCCAGGCTGGAGTGCAGTGGCCGGATCTCAGCTCATTGCAAGCTCCGCCTCCCAGGTTCACGCCATTCTCCTGCCTCAGCCTCCCGAGTAGCTGGGACTACAGGCGCCGCCACCACGCCCGGCTAGTTTTTTGTATTTTTTTAGTAGAGATGGGGTTTCACCGTGTTAGCCAGGCTGGTCTTGATCTCCTGACCTCGTGAGCCACCGCGCCCGGCCAACAAGCACAGTTCTTAAAAGTCCAGTCCAATGAGTTTTGACACAACTGAACCTCAGCAAACGTCACAACCAAGATCAAGAAGATGTCACCTCCCTGAAGGCTTCCTTGTGCCACCTCCCGGGGTGCCCATTGCCCTGCTGCCCATCTCCGTTGACTGGCCTCGCCTGTCCCGAAACTTTACAGAAATGGAACAGCACGGTGTGTGCTTGATTTCAGGAACTTCTTTTACTCAGTATAATGCTTCTGAGATGTGTCTGTGTTATCGTGTCTGAGTGGCTGTTTTTTAATTGCTGAGTAATACTCCAGTGGATGAAGAGACCGTTTGTTTATAAAACAAAGTCACCTGTTGAGTATTTAAATTGTTTCCAGTTTGAGACTCTTATGAAGAAGCTGCTATGAAAATTTTTATGCCAATGTTTCTGTGAACCTGCTTTCATTTTATCCAAATACATACCTAGGTGTAGGGTCCAGCCCCACCGGGGCTTAGCGGGTGTTCTCCCCGTGTGCGGAGACCAGAGATGGTAATAAATAAAGACACAAGACAAAGAGATAAAGAGAAAACAGCTGGGCCGGGGGGACCACTACCATCAAGACGCGGAGACCGGTAGCGGCCCCGAGCGGCTGGGCTCGCTGATATTTATTGCATACAACACAAGCGGGCAGGGTAAAGAGGGTGAATCTTCTAAGTGATTGACAAGATGAAGCAAGTCACGTGATTACAGGATAGGGGGCCCTTCCTTTTTAGGTAGCCGCAGCAGAGAGGGAAGGCAGCATATGTAGTGTTTTCTTCTCTGCACTTATAAGAAAGATCAAAGGCTTTAAGACTTCCACTATTTCTTCTACTGCTGTCTACTACGCACTTCAAAGAGGAACCAGGAGTACGGGAGGAACATGAAAGTGGACAAGGAGTGTGACCGTTGAAGCACAGCACCACAGGGAGGGGTTTTGGCCTCCGGATGACTGTGGGCAGGCCTGGATGATATCCAGCCTTCCACAAGAAGCTGGTGGGGCAGAGCGTTCCCTGACTCCTCCAAGGAAAGGAGACTCCCTTTCACGGTCTGCTAAGTAACGGGTGCCTTCCCAGACACTGGCGTTACTGCTTGACCAAGGAGCCCTCAAGCGACCCTTATGCGGGCGTGACACAGGGCTCACCTCTTGCCTTCTAGGTCACTTCTCACAATGTCCCTTCAGCACCTGACCCTACACCCGCCCGTTATTCCTAGGTTATATTAGTGATGCAACGAAGAGTAATATTAAAAGCTAATGATGAATAATGTTTATAATAATGATTGATAATTGTTCATGATCATCTGTATATCTAATTTGTATTATGACTATTCTTATTCTAACTATTTTCTGTATTGTACTGAAAGAGTTTGTGCCTTCAGTCTCTTGCCTCAGCACCTGGGTAATCCTCTGCCCACACCTAGGAGAAGAATTTGAGAATCATGAAGTAGAGACGTGTGTGACATTTTGAGGAACAACAAAACATCTTCCAAAGTGATTGTGCCACCAGGAACCACGCAGGGGCGCCTGTTCCAGCGCCTGTTCCAGCTCCTCGGTAATTTTGCCCACGCTGCACGTTGCCATTCTTTTCAATTTCAACCATCCTAGTGGGAATGGCCTGGCTCGTGTATGTTCCCCCATGATTAATGATGCCGGCAATTTGGCATGTGCTTTTTGGCTATTTGTGTATTTTCTTTTGTGAAGGGTTTCTATACATTTTTGTCAATTTGTTTGAACTGTTTTCTTCTTCTTCTTCTGGAATCGTAGGAGCTATTTTCTCACATCTATTTTGGATCTGCGTTCTTGGTCAGATACGTGCCCTGTGAATATTTTCTTCCCCTGTGTCTTCCTTTTTCATTTTCTTAGAGGTGCCTTTTGTTGAGCAGATGCTTTAATTATGATAAAGACCAATTTTATCAGTTTTCTGTGGTTAGGCTTTCTGCATCTCATCTAAGAAACATATGCCTATCTCAAGATTACAAATTATTATTCTATGCTCTCTTCTAGACGTTTAATGGTTTTGCTGCTTATGTGTAAGTCTGTGATGAATCTTGAATTACTTTTTGTGTATAGTGTGAGGCAGGCATAAGATATTTCTCATGATAACTCACCTGCTCCCGCACCATCTCCCTTCCCCACTGAATTTCACCAGGATCTTTGTTTAGTGTCTATTGACCAAGATGGTATGTACTTGTTTCTGCGCTTCTTATTCTGCCTATTGGCTTTTCTTTCTGCACACTAACACCGCAGTGTCTCAATTCCTGGTGATTTATGGTAAGCCTGGACTCAGGTACTGAAGTCCTGCAACTCCTGTCTTTCTTTGGAAGTTTGTTTGGCTGTTCTGAGTCATTTCCTTTTTTATATGAATCTGCTTGTAAATTCCTCCAAAGAGATTCTGCCTGGACTTCTGTTGAGATTGATTTTAAGCTATAAATCTATTTGGGGGGAACTAACATCTTAAAAACGTCAAGTCTTCCAATATGAACACGATGTATTTTCCTTTTATTTGTGTACATTGCATCTGGCTTTTTTTGTTGTTGTTGTTTGTTTTTTTTTTTGAGACGGAGTCTCGCTCTGTTGCCCAGGCTGGAGTGCAGTGGCACAATCTCAGCTCACTGCAAGCTTCACCTCCCAGTTCACACCATTCTCTTGCCTCAATATCCTGAGTAGCTGGGACTACAGGCACCCGCCACCACACCTGGCTAATGTTTTGTAGTTTTAGTAGAGATGGGGTTTCACCATGTTAGCCAGGATGGTCTCAATCTCCTGACCTCATGATCCGCCCGCCTCGGCCTCCCTAAGTGCTGGGATTACAGGTGTGAGCCACTGCACCCGGACACATCTGGCTTTTTTAAAAGTACCAGTTTTATTAGCTAGGGTTCTCCAATGGAAACAATTATATATACATATATATTCCTTTATCCACAGAAAAGAATTGGCTCACACAATTCCAAGTCTGGGAAGTCCCAGCATCTGCCGTCTGCAGGCTGGACACCCAGGAAAGCTGGTGCTGTAGCTCCAAGACCTGGGAACCAGGAGCCTCAGTGTCCAAGGCGAGGAGAAAGTGGATGCCCTGGCTCACACAGGCAGACAGAGCAAACGCAACCTTCCCCCACTGCTGCGTTCTCTTCAGGCTGACCGTGACTCCTGAAGGAGTTGGAGGCTGGGTCACTGCAAGGAAGGATTCCAGCGCACTCCCAAAAATGTGTGTGGCTTGGTTGATGCTCTCTGTGATGGTTAATTTTATGTCAACTTGACTGGGCTAAGAGTTGCCCAGGCAGCTGGTAAAATGTGATTTCTGGGTGTGTCTGGGAGGGCGTTTCTGGAAGACATTGGCACTTGAATCAGTGAACTGTGCAATGTGGTTGGACCTCATCCAATCCATTGAAGGCTTGAGGAGAATGGAAAGGTGGAGGGAGGGAGTTTGCCCTTTCTCTGCATAAGCTGGGCCTTTCATCTCTTGCCCTGGGACTTTAGTGCCCCTGGGTGTCAGGCCTCTGGGCTTGGAGTGGAATGATACCTTCAGTTTTCCTGGGCCTCCAGCTTGCACACAGCAGATTGTAGGCTATATCAGCCCTCATAATGGTGTGAGCAAATCTTTTTCTATATATCTAAAAATAGACCTTGTTTGTTCTGTTTCTCTGGAGAAACATGACTAATACAGATTCGGGTACCAAGAGTGGTTTTAGAGGGTCAGAACGCTGAGGATGGATTTTCTGAATTGGTCTGGGGTTTCTGGAATGGGCTGTCTAATCTGATCAGATGTCAAGACACCGCTGACTACTGATGCAGCAACAAAGAGAACACTGACAGAGCGTGGCATGAACCATTTATAGAGACATGAAAAGCATCTGCTGCAGATGCTTACCGAAGTAAGGAGCCAAGGGACTCTGTGCATGATACTTTCAAACACTTGTGGAAAACTAAGATATATAGTCACACTGGCTGGTAGCTCCTAATATTGCTGGCCAACGTCCCTGGTGCGTGAAGCTGGGAAGCCCACTCAGTCCTTGTTCTGTCTGTGTAAGCAGTTGGGGGCCAGGCAAAGTGGACTAAAGCCTAACCTGAATTGGGAAACAGATTCCAAGTTCCTCAGACACCTGTGTCCCAGACTAGAGCCAGTTACAGACCCAGCACTCCTGAAGGAGTGGGAGGCTGGGTCATTGCAAGGAGGGATTCCAGTGCACTCCCAAAAATGTGTGTATTTGCACTAGAAGTGGTGGACTGAGTGAAACAGGTGCAGGTGGCCCTCCCCAGGATGGGTGGGTCTGTTAGTCAGGGTTTCCCAGAGAAAGAGAATGCTGTGGATAGGCTTTGTGTCCCCACCCACACCTCATCTTTAACTGTAATCCCCATTATTCTCCATGTCAAGGGAGAGACCAGGCGGAGGTGATTGGATCGTGGGGGCGGTCTCCCCCATGCTGTTCTCATGATAGTGAGTGCATCCTCATGAGATCTGATGGTTTTGTAAGGGGCTCTTCCCCCTCTTTGCTTGGAACTTCTCCTTCCTGCTGCCTTGTGAAGAAGGTACCTTGTTTCCCCTTCACCATTCGCCATGACTGTAAGTTTCCTGAGGCCTCCTCAGCCATGTGAAACTGTGAGCCAATTAAACTTCTTTTCTTTATAAAGTACCCCATCTTGGGCAGTTCTTTATATCAGTATGAAAATGGACTAATACCGAGGACCAATGGGATATATATATATATATAAAATTGTACTGGAAGTTCAAGTTCAGCCTGCTCCCTGGCCACTTTGAACTCCTTGTGTGTATTAGTCCATTCTCACGCTGCTGCAAAGAACTGCTTGAGACTGGATAAATTATAATGGAAAGAGGTTTAATTGATGCACAGTCCCACGTGGCTGGGGAGGCCTCAGGAAACTTACAGTCATGGCAGAAGCAGAAGCAAACACGTCCTTCTTCACAAGGTGCAGGAAGAATAATAAGAGCCAAGTGCATGGGGAAGCCCCTTACAGAACCATCAGACCTCATGAGAACTATCTCACTGTCATGAGAACAGGAAGGGGGAAACCGTCCCCAGGATTCAATCACCTCCCACCAGGTCCCTCTCAGGACACATGGGGATAATGGGAACTATAATTCAAGATGAGATTTGGGTGGGGACACAGTCAAACCATATCATGATGTCTCTGAGTCAATAGGCTAAGAAGGGAACTTCTATCCTGACTGGGGTGATCTATCCAGACTACCAAAGGGAAATCTATATATATATATATATAGAGAGAGAGAGAGAGAGAGAGAGAAGGTAGGTGTTGGCTCAATAAGTATTGAGGTTGAGAAGTCCCAGGATCTGCTGTCTGCAGGTTGGAGGCCCAGGAGCAGTGGTGGTCTAATTCTAATCTTCATTTCTGTGACTGGTCCAGTGGTTGTAGCTGGTATTGGCATTGATAACCACCTTCTTCTCAAAACATTCTGTGTTCCCTCTCCCCTCGGGAGTCACGTCAGCTGATCCTGCTTCTTTACCTGGTGGGGAGACCCAAACCTTCATTCCTGAAGGGTCTGGGGCATTCATAGTCCTACCTGGATTGGGTGGTTGTAATTTCCCATGGCAGTATTACGAGACACCCTGTGGGATCTCCTGTTTTCTAGACACACTCTTCCTTACCTCCTCGTGGAGCAGCGGTCAATTTCCCTTTGATAGAAATTCCCTTCTTAGCCTGTCGACTCAAAGACATGAGGAGTCCAACGTGGCCAGGCAGCAGGCTGAACTTCCAGGACAATAATATCATTGTTGTGTCTCCTGGGGGAAGCATTTATCCTTCTGGAACTAAGACTTCTAGGCCAGCAGAGCATAAAGTCATGGGAACAGGAAGCTAAAAAATGTGCTAAGCTCCCCATGAAGCCATAGGTGCAGGCTGGGGGAAAGAAGGCAGGGGGGCAGGAGTGGGCACCATGGGCATTTGGGTCACTTCCTCATGTAACTTACTTGTGCCTTCAGGGCCTGTTGGTGACCAGTCTGGTAGACACCATGTCCATCTGATGATGCAGCAGTGCTGTGCACACCCCACTTGATGGGTCTGTGAGTCAGTTAATGCCTAGTTCATGATGGGCTGCTCAGATCATGTGGTAATTTGGTGGCCCTTGGTCAACATCAAGATCTACAAAGATCCAGTCACAGGCCAAGATCTGTTTCTCAAAAGGCGGACAGTGGGGCCTTGCTCTGAGATCCCAACGGTCTACACTGTGATTCACCGACAAGCCCTGCCAAGGGTCCGTGCAGCATTCCCGTCTGCCACTGACATCTCAGGCACTGCTGGATCTGCTGGGTCTTACGGCCCGAGTGGTAGAGCAGCCTGCACAGAGCCTGGACCTGCTGCACAGCCTCCTCCTGTTCCGGGCCCTGCTCAAAGCCAGCAGCTTTTTGGGTTACTTCGTAAATGGGCTGGAGTAACACACACCAATGAGGAATGTGTTGCTTCCAAAATCCAAATAGGCCCAGTCAGCATGATGCCTCCTTCTTGATGGAGGAAAGGCTGCAGGAGATCGTCCTCCCTTTTGGTACCTCAGAGGCCTCACCACTGGACACACACACATTTCATGGTGGTAGAAGGCCCCTGAATTGTAGTCAGATTCATTCTCTACCCTCTGACATGCAAATGTCTTACCAGTAAGTCTAGGAGAGATGCTACCTGACACTCACCCAACATAATGTCAGCAGTGTAATGGACCAGGGTGACATCTGGGGGAAGAGAAAGGCCATCAGGTCCCTGTGAACTGAATGAGAAGACTGGGCTGGAGAGTGGACAGACCTAGAACAGCTGAGGTAGGACTGTGAAGGTGCATTGCTGGCCTTGCCAGATGAAAGCAACCTGCCTTGTAGACAGATCTGGAGAAAAAGGCATTTGACAGATCAGCATCAGCACACCGGGGGCCACGGGACGTGTTCATTTGCTCAAGCCATGAAACCACATCAGATATGGCAGCTGCAATTGGTGCTACCACCTGCTTAAGCCTCCAGTAATCCACTGTCACTCTCCAGGATCCATCTGTCTTCTGCACACAACAAATAGGCTGTGGTGGAAATCACCACCTCTACACCTTTCAAGTCCTTGATGCACCAATGCCAAGATTCCTCCCGGGATGTGGTATTGTGTCTGATTTACTGTTGTCCAAGGTAGAGGTAGTGTTAGTGACTTTAACTTGACCTTTCCCACCCTAATAGCCTTTGCACCACACGTCAGGGGAACCAATGTGGGGACCCTTCTAGGTGTTAAGTACGTTGATTCCAATTATGCATCTGGAAGTGCGGAAATAACCATAGGATGGGTTTGGGGACCCACTGGGCCCAGTGTGAGATGGGCCTGTGTTGAAACACCTTAGATCACCTGACCTCCATAAGCCCAGCTCTGACTAGTGGACCACGGTGACATCTGGGATCTCTTGCAGTCAGAGTCAGTTCAGAGCCAGTGTCCAGCAGTCCACAAAAGGCCTGATTGTTTCTTTCTCCTCAGCACACAGTCACCCTGGTAAGAGGAAAGACCGGGAGAAATAGTAACTGCGCACAATCTTGGTAATGTACTGGGGTCCTTCCATAAGGAGGTCCAGCCTCTCCTTCATCCAAGAGGTGCTGGGGCAGGGTTCACTTTTGGGAATTGATTGAGGGACCGTGACTCCCTCTCTATTTGTAGGATTCAAGGTAGACTTTTGTCCACTTGATTTAAAACTTTACCACTGACAGAGTAAGTGAGCATTCGGTAGGCTTCTTATCCATTTCACTTCCGGAAACGCTGTGATCCATGACTAATCTTACACACCTACCTGAATCAAACGATTTGGATTGCTGCTCCATGACACATGGAGTTTTTCATCTTTACAAGAAAGGTAATGTGCTATATTAGGATTTTGAAATTTGCTTTGTCACTCAACATTCTATTGTGAGATATATTCTTGCTGAAGGACAAACTCATAGTTCAATCATTTAAACAACTCTGAACTTTCCCATTATATTACTTTGCATCTGTTTAATTTCCTCCCTTCCTCCCTTTCTCCCTTTCTCCCTTTCTCTCGCTTCTTTCCCTCCCTCCCTCCCTCCCTCTCTCTCTCCCTTTTTTTCCTTCCTTCCTTCCTTCCTTCCTTCCTTCCTTCCTTCCTTCCTCTCCCTTCCTCCCTCCCTCCCTCCCTTCCTCCATTCCTCCCTCCCTTTCTCCCTCCCTCCCTCCCTTCCTTCCTTCTTTCCTCCCTCCCTCCCTTCCTCCCTCCCTTCCTTCCTTCCTTCTTTCCTTCCTTCCTTCCTTCCTCTCCCTTCCTCCCTCCCTCCCTCCCTTCCTCCATTCCTCCCTCCCTTTCTCCCTCCCTCCCTCCCTTCCTTCCTTCTTTCCT